>NW_022195747.1:0-390122 GCF_008641045.1 Pistacia vera
ATATATATATTTATTAATTGACTAAGATTTAATTAAATGAAGATAATGAACCTGATTAGGTCGTTTTTATATTCAACTATTAACCATTTGACTAAATTAGGTGCCACTCAGGTTAGGCCAGAAATGATTTGTTTATTTGATAATTAAATTAAAAGCCAAAATGTACTTGGAAGTTGGAACAAACCAAATAATAAGGCCAAATGAAAACCATTGACTTGAATCTGTACTAGCTAGCTGCCCCCTAGTTCCATCTCCTGATGTGCGTTTCAAACCCACTAGATTCTGTCTGATTAATATTTGTCGTTTTTTAATTTTTTTTAATTTTTGATTAAGTGCAGGGTATGCTTAATTATCACCATGTTCTTAATTGGCCAGTTGATATTTGCGACTTAGTGTTTCAAAAGCAGAAGAAAGAGATTATCGAAAAAGGTTTCAGGAAAATCTATCAGAGATGGGTTCTGGTTTTTCTTCCTGGTGCTTCACTCTTTGCCTTCTGCTTGCTGCTTTAATGGTAACTTCTTTCTCCTATATGAAACCATTTATGTTAGTAATATCTATGTAACATGAGAAACCTTCTCTGTTACTTCGAAAAATAGAAGGCAATTTTGAAGCTTTTGATTGTTTAATAGCGCCAATTTTCTGAAACTTCTGCATTTCATCTCTTGTTTAATACATGTTGCTAATGGATTTTGATGTCACCAGTGTGCTCAAGACAGTAACGCCAGGAGGGTTACAAAAGGGGAAGGAGATGATAGAAATAAATATGATCCTTTATCAGAAGCAAGTGACGGACACGATCAATGGATCAATGGCGGACATCATGCAAAAACATCCCACGTCGATCATATGGATCCTTCAGTTCATATTTTTTTCACCATAGATAATCTAAAGATTGGAAAATCACTCCCCATATACTTCTCCTACAAAAACTCTACAAAATCTTATCTACTATCCAGAGAAGAAGCCAATTCCATTCCTTTCTCTTCACAAAAATTACCTTATCTTCTTGAATTATTCTCCTTCTCCAAAGACTCTCCGCAAGCCAAAGCCATGGAGTACACACTTGAACATTGTGAACGTGAACCCATCAAAGGAGAGACCAGGTTCTGTGCTACCTCCCTGGAATCGATGCTCGATTCCGCACGTGGCTTCTTCGGATTGGATACCAACTTCAAAATTTTAACCACTTCATCTCTCACAAAGCTAACTCCTTTACAGAACTATACAATCTTGGAAGTGCCGCAAGAAATCTTTGCTCCAAAATTTATAGCATGTCATTCTTTGCCTTACCTTTATGCAGTTTTCTACTGCCATGGACAAGAGAGTAAAAACAGGCTATTCCAGATATCACTGGGTGGTGAAAATGGAGAGAAGGTCGAAGCTGTTGCCGTTTGTCACATGGACACCTCGCTGTGGGATGCCGATCATGTGTCATTTCGTGTGCTCAAAATCAAGCCTGGGGATTCTCCTGTTTGCCATTTCTTTCCTTTAGATAATTTAGTTTGGGTCCCTTTCCCTGCTTAATTTAACCAAGTTCAAATTACTGTATGTGGTACTGTAGTTTGTGTCTACTGCAAATGCTTATCACTGTAATATAATGTTTTCATCAGGTATAAATTGATGTAGTTAGTGTCTACTGCAAACATATATAATTAAATAAAGACCTCTCAGTCAGTGTTTTAATAACCAACTTAGGATAAAACCCAACAAAGTGTTAGGTCTGGGTTGATTGGTTGAGCTGGTTTGACCCACCAGTCAAACCAGTATCCAAAGGTTTGAAATTCAACCAAAATACCTTTGAAAATTAATAAGTCCCTACAGGTTTGAAATCTTACAAAAACACCCCAAATGCCGACATCAACATTCCAGGCCAAATAGGGCCTGTTTCCAATGACAACAACACTCCACATCACCATAAAAACACTCCCCTCAACCTCATGACCAAAACTCATCTTAATCCTCCCTCGTTCGCTCTGCCAATCGCTGGCAACAGATTGCTATTTTGGCTGATTGATTTTGGCCTTTTCTAGTCAATTCACTCACCATAAATCACTCCCCTCACCACCTTTGGACTCACCGGTACTCCCTCTCCAAAAGCCCTAACATAATTATCATTGTATGTTTGCCGATCGCCGTCCATAATTCTAAGGTTTATGGTAAATAGTTGAAAGTGATAACCCGTCTAGCGAAGGCCTCGTGTTCAACCGGGCGGGCTGGGTATCAAAACACTGCTCTCAAGTACTTGAGAAGCAATTAATTCAACATAAATGTACAGCCCAAGGCAAGCAAGAAAAATTATTAAAATGATAATCCCACATGAAATCTTTGCTCTTTTGAACCCTTCTCGATCTGATTATCCTTACCAAAATTACCTTGAGATGCTTCCACATCATCACAGTGCCTTGACTTATCAACATTGCCAAAAGCCTTCTTCTCTTCTTTAGGCTAACTAGCTCCGTTATGTTTATAATAGAAACGACAACAGTATTGTTGTTCTCCTTGCACCTGCATGATTATGAAGGTGGTCTTGAATAACTTGAGTCTTGAGGCATGGACTGTTCTTTCATCACCTCCTTCCAATATTCACCAACCTCTTTTCTCTCCCATCAATGTTTCCTGCAAACTGCCAAAAACACCAAAATTATTCGAGCAATCAAAGTTATAATTAATGACTTAAACATATAATTTCATGTTATTGTTACGATAATGTCTTCTGGGTTTCACTAGAGAGTGGTATTGTTGATGTGGTACCACAAGATAGTGTATATATGACAAGTATCAGTCACAATTAATTTAAACATACAGGGAGAGAGAAAAAATCAAAAGGTGTTATAATTTCATCGGAGAGTAGTATATATACCACAATTGTATTCTAGATTTTTTTCTTATCAGATAATTATGGGAAGAGCGAAATGCAAAGGTAAAGTGATAACTTTAATTTATTATTTTAATTAAAGAAAACCCCTAAAAAATACCAAACAAATTCATTTTATTACTACGATAATGCTTTTTGAGCATTTATGATATTATAGAGTGGATTGTTTGAACATGAAATTTGCTTTGGATGATGCTTGCTCACCAGAAGATGTACACTTTCTACCATTATTGATTTGATTTTGCCACAAAGCTGAAGCGAGGGCCGTCTCAAAACATTTGTGACCTTAAACAAGAGTTACTTTGGGGTCTTCTAATAATATATGCATATATTAAAAAAATTATTTCAAATTTATTTTTCTTACTTTTTAAGATGCAAAATCACTAAGAGAGGTGAACGATGACCGACGGCCTAACAGGGTCAAGTTAGTAGGGGGTTTTGGAGAGCAGATGTTAAAGAAGCGATGGGTGGTGAAATTGGTGATTTCCAATGCCAGGATCGACCAGAAAAAGCTTGAGAAGTCGCGGCCTAAAAGGTATCTGTCGCTGGCGATTGGCAGAGCAAATGGATGAGGTATGATAGAGGTTTGGGTGAGAGGACTGAGTGGAGGAATATGGTGGTATCAGGGAAGGCCAACAACGTCGGGTATATGCCAAAAAGGTCGGAAATGGTTGTCACGCACAATAGATTTAGGTTGCAAGATTCGTAAAAAATTTGTCAAATCGAGAGCTCTCAAGGTTGGGAAAATACTTGGGAAATGATAAAATGATGATTCCGGCCGATTTTGGTGAGAAAATCGATCGGAATCAACTCCAAACAGTCAAAGTGAAAGAGGGGTGGAAATGATTTATATAAATGTCAAATTTTGGGATTGAATTAGAGGTGAGTAATTTGAGACATGTAAATAACTATTTTAACCTTTTATTGTTACAAGAAATTCAATGTGTTAATTTAGGAGTGTAAATTAGAATATATGAAACTAGAGGCACAAATTTTCTCATTCGTCAAACTTTGGGTGGGAATATACGTAAAATGTTTATACTAAATTTTTTTTGGGCCCTTTAGTCAAATATAAGAAATTATATACTATTTCCATTTTTGTAATATATTTAAAAAAATTATAAAAAAATTTGGCCCTTTTTTACTCTATATTTTGGGGGCCTAGGCAGGTGCCTCACATGCCTATCCCACGAACCGACGCTGGCTGAAGCCCATTTAAACACGATGACCGAAAGAGCTGGGCTCCATGAACAGTATTCTTTAACAATGGACCTGAAATTTTTGGACTACACTAATTATATTATCCCCACTGCTCCACATCAATAGACATGAAGCTACTTCATCAATTGAAGAGACAATCCATTGCTTATGCTGGACTTGGACCTCATGAAAAAAAATATTGCTTTTTATGTTCTGACTTTTATAAGCCTGACCTTCTGAGTTCTGATACTATGTACATCCTTCAAGAGCTGAGCTTCAGATAATTGAAGAAGAAGAAGATGGTTGCTGGAAAAATCTCCAATTCGATCCTCCGCTTTTATCTTTTGCTCTTGATGATATGGTAGCTCACATCTCTCAATATTACTTGTTATAATTTATTTATATTGAGAATTACGTATATAAAAATCATGTTAAAATATTAACAAATTGAAAGCTTAGAGTTTTATCTAATCAGATTTCACTCGATGCTTGTGTAAATGCAGCATGGCATTAACGGAGCCAGGGAGATCTTCAACACATCATCATGAAGAGCAAAATATTATGCTGGTTCATGGACATCATAACTCTATGCATGACACTCATCTCATCAGATGGATGCAACAAGCACTCAACACACAGGCTTCTTCAGCATCAATGATCTAGATTTGGGTAAATCAATCCTCATTAATTTCCCCACCAAAACTCCATTCCAGTTCTTGCCTAGAGAAGAGGCTGATCTCATTACTTTCTCATTAAACCATCTCCCAAACATTCTCCAAACTTTCAAAGCCTCCCATGGCTTCCCAAAAGCCAAAACCATTGAAGAGACACTAAGACGTTGTAACTTCGATTCCGCAGAAGAAGAGCTCCTTTTCTGTGCTACTTCCTTAGAATCCATGCTTGATTTTACTCGTACCATGTCGGGGACGACGGATGATGATTTTAGAGCTATAGCCACAATTTATCTCACAAAATCATTAACCGTAAGCAGAACTATACAATCACACAAGTTCCCATGGAAGTTTCAGAGCCAAAAGTGATGGTAGCATGTCACTTGTTGTCGTATCCGTATGCAGTGTTTTTCTGCCATGGCCTAGACAGTGAACATGAGAACAAATTGTTTAAGGTTCCATTAGTTGGTGAAAATGGAGACAGAGTGGAAGGTCTTGCTATTTGCCACTTTGAAACATCTACTTGGGACCCTAATTTCCCAGCATTACGCAAACTTGGCCTCAAACCGGGAGATCCAATATGCCATTTTTTATCTAAAAATAATATCATTTGGGTTCCATCATCTGCCACTACCCAGTAATAAATTGCTCCTATTATAGTGTGGTTTCCCTTGCTGTATTGTGTACCAAATAATAAATCAGCTGTAAAGAATGGCATATGCTATTCTGTGTTTGAATCATTAATTAATGTGAAGATAAATGTTCTTGTAATCGCTAAGTACTCTATTTATAAATGGGGATGAGATCTTTTAACTTAATTTTATGACTTAAATTGTTGACACCAATTTTCAATTGATGATCCCTAACAAACTAATGGTTTAAAAAACAGTGTTGACAATGGAGATAGAGTGAAAGCTCTTGCTATTTGTCACATGAAAACATCTACTTTAGAGTCTGATATCGTAGCATTTCGTTTGCTCGGCCTGAAACCAGGAAATCCAATATGTTACTTTCTACCTCTTGAGCAGGGATATAGCCACACTATAATATATAGATTCAACTGAACCCACTCAAACTTTAAAAAAAAATGAAAAAAAGACTTTAATTTATAATGTTAACAATTTGACTCATTTAATTTTAATGAAAAAATGTGTATTAATAAAAAATTAAAAAAAAAAAAAAGCTTTACTTATTTATGTTAAACCTACTCAATAAAAGTCTGGCTACGTCTCTGTGCTGCTGATATCTCGTTTGGGTCCATATCTGCTATCCACTTTAAATTGCTCCTGTTTTTCTACATGAATATTGTGGTTAATTTGGCTTGCAATTGACTAGGTGGTTTTCATGTGTTCTATCTAGTATGAATTAACGGTGGGATATGCCTACATAAGACATGTCGGAGCTTGTGTACTAAAAAATAATAAATCAATGAACAATAATAATTTGGAGTGCATATAATCCTTGTAATCTCATATCATTGCTTGCAATAATATGATAATATACAATAGGAGTTCCCTATTTGTCATTTCTTCTTAAAGATAATTTTGTTTTTTGTTTTTTTCTTTTTTGGTGATTAGGTGGCTTGCACGCATCTCGGCTAATCTCAAGACCCTAAAGTAATATAGTAACCACCCTTATTAACCACCGAAGGAAATTGAATTTAAGACTTCTTGAATAATACACTCAAAGATCTCTATCATCACCTGACGACCACCAAGGAGTGGTTCAGATAACTTTGTTTTGTTATCTTTGAGTTGCTCGCTTTATCTTATAGTTAGTATTCTGTGGTGTACTTAGTAATTAATCATATCATTATATTTTAATTCTACAGAACTCGCATATGATAATAAATATTATTATAGTTGTATTAATCTTACCTTGTTTAATTATAAATTATCTATTGAAAATATATACTTATGGAGTGATGTAAAAGTATATTATTTTAACATAAGACATTAGATATAAAATTTATCTTTTTTATCTCTGATAGTTTTTAATAACTAAGGTATCTAGGCGTAATTGTCAACCGAGTTCGTAGAACACCCTCTAAACCCAACAAAACAAGTATTGGACAATTTCAAAGCCATAGAACACCTACAAAACCAACAAACAAAGGTGATTGTACAATTTGATAGGTGTCTCTCCTAGACTCGAACAAAAGACTCTTTAGTATAGGTAACTCTAGTGATTAAAGAGTTTGTCATCCGACCACAAGGGAAGAGATCTCTTGATTAGTTTTGTCCGTGTCTATTGTTTGGCTTTTTTTTTTTTTTTTTTAATTTCCTTGTGCATTATGGCAAGCATAAGTCGGAACACAAAATCTAAAAGAAAAATTAAAATTTTGAGACAATTAATTCAATTAGAATTTAAAAATCTAAAAAATAAATAAATAATAAACGAATTTTATACATAAGCTCGTTTGTTTTAATTGAGACAATGACATTTTCCACTAGATTACTTCTAATTATTTTAATATATGATTATTATACTTTTTCATTCAAAGGAATCAAATATCATTTCATGCTAAAGTGACAAAAAAAAATTATGATTTTAATCTTAGATTTGTCAAAATCATACCATTAAATAATGGACAGATATAATAAAACATATTTCCACACCATAGTGGTTCATCTCATGATGCTAATGGGCCTCCAATGTAGGCCCATATCAATACATAAATCTTCATATATCGTAATTGAGTCAATAACATTTTCCACAAGATTACTTCTAATTGCTTTATTTATTCAATTATTTATATACTTTTTCATCAAAAGAATCAACTACATTTCATCCTAATGTTAAATGATGAGGATTATAGTGGTTCATCTCATCATGCTAATGGGCCTCCAATGTAGGCCCATATCAATACATAAATTTTCATATATCGTAATTAAGACAATGACATTTTTCACAAGATTACTTATAATTGCTTTATTTATTCGATTATTTGTATACTTTTTCATCAAAAGAATCAACTACATTTCATCCTAATGTTAAATGATGAGGATTATATATATATATATATATATATTGGTGGTCGAAGGTGTTCAAATCAGTTTGTACGCATCTCAATTAATTCTCCAAGATCACTTTTATTAGTGTTTGAAGGAACTCAAACTTAAAAACTTATGTTAGACCCTTTTGTTTTTTTTTACCATCATATCATCTAGTGCTCTTTTACTACTAAAGAACTCATGTTGAATCCCTTTTGCTCTTTTATCATTAATGTCTAAAATGATTTGAACTTAAGAACCTATATTGAATCCCTATGATGCCATTATCGTATTGTTGATGTAGTACTACGAGACAATGAATGCATGACAAGTACCAATCACATTTGATTTAAACATACAGGCGGAGAGAAAAAAAAAATCCAAAAAGTGTTATGATTTCATTGAGAGTGGTTATCTCACAGTTGTCTTATATATTTATTTCTTATTGGAAAATTCTGGAAAAAGCGAAATGTGAAGGTAAAAGGACAACTTTAATTTATTATTTTAATTAAAGAAAACCCCTAAAAAATATATAACAATTTCATGTCATCACTACGATAATGCCTCTTGAGCATTTATGATATTATAGAGTGGGTCGTTTGAACATGAATTTGCCTCGGCTGATGCTCACCGCAAGATGTATACTTTCGGCCATCATTGATTTGATTTTGCCATAAAGCTGAAGCCCATTCAATACGATAATCGAAAGAGATGGGTTCAGTTGACTCTGTGCTTTCAATAATGATCTCAATCCCACATAATGGACCTATGACTTTTCGAATGCTAGGCCTCAAACCCGGAAATATAATATGCCATATTTTATCTAAAAATAATGTCGTCTGGGACTCTGGGTTCCGTCATCCACCACCCACTAGTATATTGCTGCAATTATATTGAGGTTTTTTTTATATATATATTTTTTTTATGATCGAGAGTATTCGGATCAGTATATGTATATCTTAATTGATCTCTCAAGACTCTGAAACTATCGATCGAATAAGAGTTTCAATAAACACCCTTATTAGGGGTTATGGGGATTCAAACTTAAAAAACTATGTTAAATTTTTTTCTTCCTCATTTATTATTAAGGGGACTCAAACTTAAGAGATTATGTTAGATCCTCCTTTACTCTTTTACTTTGCTCTTTTACTATTAGCCTACCAACGGTGGTTTATATTTTACATTGTGGTTTCGCTTGCTGGCTAGTTGGTTTATGCTTCCTGTTTTTATATGGATTGATGTGTAATAAATAATAAATCAATGAAGAATGGCGTGCTATCCAGTACTGTTTGAATCATTATATAATAACATGGAGATATATATGTTCTTAATGTCATATATATTATGGCTATAGGTACTCTAATTATAAAATCTTGTTTATATATATATCCAAGGATAATACAAGCCCTGCTCATTCACTTCAGCCAACTTAATTTGTGTATAACAGATTTAATTTATAGTTTTAATTTTACTATTCATTTTTCAGTAAAGTTCTTCGGTGATTCTCCTAGAATAATTGATCTGTAGTTAAATTAGTATCAGGGCTAGCTGCTGAGGTTTTGGATTATGCTGGGTTCGAATTAATGTATGCGTCAGTTGTAGTGATGTAGTGGTCAAGAAGGAGGATCATATATAAAACCACATGTGTTTATTTATTATTATTTTATACGCCTCACAAGGGGAACAACATGGCGGACAAGAACAATACAACATAATAACATATTAGCTAGTTTGCGATGACCTTCTCGATCGGATTATCCTTAATACCAAACTGATTGGCTTCAGATGGAGATGGTTTCTCATCATCACAGTGCCTTGGGCTTGACTCACCATTGCTAAAACCAGGCTTCTCTTCTTTAGCATTAGCATTGTTTTCTGCTTCTGCATGATTATGAACGAGATCTTGAACAACTTCTGCAGGCATAGGATGCTCTTTCTCCACCTTCTTCCAATACCCTCCAGCCTCTTTTCTCCCTTCTTTAGGCTTATTTTTAATCCATGCAAATACACTGTAGGGCTGAGACAAGTCATCAACAAAAAGTCCGACTCAACGAAAAACCAAAAAAAAATTAAGCAAAAAAGAAAAAAAAAAAAGACTCTTCTTTTGGGATAAAATAAACCAATACAAATATAAAAAAAAAAAATCCTTTTTTCATCCCTATCCCCAAAAAAACTCTCCACCACCCCTAACACATCATCAATCCGAAAAAATTCCTTCAATGTACATTCGACCCCTGTTTCCTAGCTATTAGTTGGGGATATGAATCTCTTGATTAGTTGCTTTGGAGGTAGGATATGTGTTGTTGGTGCTCTCTCTTAGTTTGGATGTTGGTATTTGATAAGTATAGAAAAATAACAAATATTCCATATTGCTTTAATCTTATGCTAGTGGCAAATGTTGAAACGCATAAGTCGGAACACAAAATCTAAAAGAAAATTAATTTTGAGACAATTAATTCATTAGAATTTAAAAATCTAAAAAATAAATAAATAAACGAATTTTATACATAAGCTCGTTTGTTTTAATTGAGACAATGACATTTTCCCATAGATTACTTCTAATTATTAATATATGATTATTATACTTTCAATTCAAAGGAATCAAATATCTTTCATGCTAAGTGAAACAACACAAACAAGTCATAATACTGTTTGGAACTACTTATGGAGTGATGTAAAAGTATATTTATTTTAACATAAGACATTAGATATAAAATTTTATCTTTTTTATCTCTTGATTAGTTTTTAATAACTAAGGTATCTAGGCGTAATTGTCAACCGAGTTCGTAGAACACCCTCTAAACCCAACAAACCAAGATAATTGTACAATCTCAAAGCCATAGAACACCCTACAAACCCAACAAACAAAGGTGATTGTACAATTATGATAGGTGTCTCTCCTAGACTCGAACAAAAGACTCTTTAGTATAGGTAACTCTAGTGATTAAAGAGTTTGTCATCCGACCACAAGGGAAGAGATCTCTTGATTAGTTTTTGCGTGTCTATGTGTTTTTTGCTTTTTTTTTTTTTTTTTTTTAATTTCCTTGTGCATTATGGCAAGCATAAGTCGGAACACAAAATCTAAAAGAAAAATTAAAATTTTGAGACAATTAATTCAATTAGAATTTAAAAATCTAAAAAATAAATAAATAATAAACGAATTTTATACATAAGCTCGTTTGTTTTAATTGAGACAATGACATTTTCCACTAGATTACTTCTAATTATTTTAATATATGATTATTATACTTTTTCATTCAAAGGAATCAAATATCATTTCATGCTAAAGTGACAAAAAAAAATTATGATTTTAATCTTAGATTTGTCAAAATCATACCATTAAATAATGGACAGATATAATAAAACATATTTCCACACCATAGTGGTTCATCTCATGATGCTAATGGGCCTCCAATGTAGGCCCATATCAATACATAAATCTTCATATATCGTAATTGAGTCAATAACATTTTCCACAAGATTACTTCTAATTGCTTTATTTATTCAATTATTTATATACTTTTTCATCAAAAGAATCAACTACATTTCATCCTAATGTTAAATGATGAGGATTATAGTGGTTCATCTCATCATGCTAATGGGCCTCCNAAGAGAAATTAAGTTAATTAGTTTTGGTAATTACCAGAAGCAATAGTAGTAATGAGAGTGTAAAGAAAGCAAATAAAAGCTTCATAATCTTGACGTTAAGAGATGATTGAGTAAGGAGTTTTTGATGATCTGCAAGCTATTTTTCTCTACTATATTTATACACAACACTTGGTGGATAAAGCCAAAAGGATATCATATCACTCCTCCACCCAACTTTAATTTAAATTATTGAAGTAAACTGATCGAAAAAATATTGCAATTTGATAATATTATCATTGTTCTAATCTGAGAATTAAGTTTTGGAATGAAGTTTATAATGTGGGGATGCACCTAAAATAACTGATTACTTTTAGAAAATTTATGGAAGTGATTCAAGTTAATAAAGCAAGAAAAACCCTACATATTTTAAAATTTGAAGTTATTGTATTTGTATATATCAATACCAAGATGTTCTTAGTGGCTAATTTTATCTTTCAAAACTGCTATTCTTCAATTTTAATTCATTCTTTCACTGCAAATATAAAAAATATGTTATAAACCGAGTAATTCGATAAAAACTCTAAGATGTATTATTCAAAAGGTCATAAATTCAAATCTTTCATCAATTGTTAATAGGGATAGCCACTGAAACTTTTATCCGACCTATAGTTTTAAGGTATCGAAAAATTAGTTAAAGCCATGATTAAAAAAAACAAAAACAAAAATCTGATTAATCATAAGTCTTTTTGATTTTGGGGCCTTTCCCCTTGCAACACAACCACAAGATATAAAAAAGATATTGGGTGCGTTTGGTTTATTATTTTGGATAGGATTTTGGGGATAGTATTGGATAGTTGAATAGGGTTATGATTACGAGAATAAGATTTTTAGAATATGTGTTTGGTAGAGTATTTTGACTTTGATATTTGTGTTGAATATTTGATTAATATATATTTTTATAAATGATTTATTAATATAATATTTTATTGCATTTTTTTAAAATAAAAACCCAATTAAAACAATTATGTGCCAATTGCCGAAAAAAATAAAAACCCAATTAAAACAAAAACTCATCCATGCGCATTCACAATCCATTCATGCGAAACAAAGAAAAAACGCAAAACAGCATCCCCTTGTACACAGATCTGAGGTGGGTTTGATCCAAATCGGGGTGTGGGTTTGATCCAGATCAGGGTGTGGGTTTGCGGCAGATCGGGTCACGGTGATAGTGGGTTTGTGTGTGATCGGGGTGGGTTGGTATTCGACAGATCGGGTGACAGTGACGATGTGATCGGGGTGGGTTGGTTTGCGATAGATCAAGTCACGGTCACGGTCACGGTGGGGTTGTGTGTGCTCGAGGTGTGGGTTTATGACAGATCGGGTAACAGTGGGTGCGTTTGTGATAGATCGGGTCACCGTGGGTGCGTTTGCAGTTGATCGGGTCACGGTGGGTGGGTTTGCAATAGATCGAGTCACCGTGGGTGCGTTTGCGATAGATCGGGTCACAATGGCGTTGTAAGGATCAAATCGGGTCACGGTGGGTTTGTGTGTGACAGATCGGGTCACGGTGGGTTCACGGTTGGGGATCTGAGGTGAGTTCACAGTGGGTTTGTGACAGAGGGATTTGCGGGTTCACGGTGCGTTCACGTTGGGTTAGAATGTGGGTTTGTGACAGAGAGCATTGGGGGTTCACGGTAAGAAGTGAAGCACTGAAGCTGGTACTGGATACTAGAAAGTGAAATGGTGGTAATGCAAATTGGGAAGTGAAGCACTGAACCTGATAATGGATTATTAGAAACTGAAATGGTGGTGATGGATACTGAGAAAGTGAAGCACTGAAAACGGTAATGCCAACTGAGAAGTGAAGCACGAAGCTGGTGATGGATATAAGAAAGTGAAATGGTGAAGCAGTGAAGATGCAGTGAAAAAAACAAATTGTAGCGGTAAAAAAAAATTTATCAGGATAGTTGTCAGGATTGAATTATCAGGACAGGATTCTGTAAATAATAAAATAAACATTATCCGTAAAATTCGGTCCAAAATATAAATAAAAATACTTAGTCAAACGCGCCCATTATTATCTCCTAAATGATAGGAGCGATAGGACTGTAAACGAGCCTCGGCTCGATAAGGCTCGGTTCGACTCGACTCGAACTCAATTCGTTAACCGAGTCGAGTTCAAACACAGTGAAGCTCGGCTCGTGGGCTCGCGAGCCTGGTCCGGCTCGATTAAGCACTATACACTTCACAGGGTGTTTTGCTGATTTTTTAAACTATTAGGTATTAAATAACATTTTATAGTGAAAAAAGTTTTAAAAAATGACAATTTCCCCCCAAAGTGCAAATTTGAAATAACACGATATTGCAAACAGAGCTTCAATTTCAGTTCTTGCCCTAAATCCCAAATACCCCCAAATCCCAAATAGCGAACCAAACACTCTGAAATCGGTAATCTCCGTCGCCATCTCCGATCTCGGCAACCGGAAAATGAGGCCCAACACTCTGAAACTTCCAAGTTTGTTTGTTTTATGCTTTAGAGAAGTGAAAATGATGTACCGCAAATTATGTGTTTCGATGAGTTGGTGGATGCATTTGCTATAAATTCATTCTTGCTTTACAGATGAATCAATTCCAATCAGACTATGTGAAGTATTACTTGAACCTTGTTCTAGTTGATGAAGAGGACCGTCGGTATTTTAAGCAGTAGGAAATTACAATTTATTGGCTTCTAGAAACTTCCTAATTAATTGTTGCACATGAAATCGGCATTTCATCCTTGTGAGAAGAGAATAGAATATTAACTGCTTCATAAAACCTTGTAAATCTTGAAAGTTGAGGATGCAAATTGCTGGAACGGGGATTGTGGTTCATACAGTGGCTTGTATACTTCACTTTGAAATTCACTTTTTTGACTCTTGAGTTTCTTGTCTGTATATATGTACTCTATGTATATAGTACATACAGTGGCACATATGCTGCTTAAACACTGAAGAATGTCTGCCAATATTGTCACTGATTGAACTGATTAGGTTGAATAAAATTTATGATTGTCTTAATAACTTCTCGGGTTCTGGTTGGTGATGTTTTTGGAGTTACTTATGTACTTGGTTGTCTCTTCTTTGAGTTGCTCCGTTTACATTTGATTTCTACTAAATGGTTTGCAAATGTCGGTGTGATTTTGTTTTTGCTTGTTTATGGATTTATTTAATAATTATCACAACATAATTACTAGTATAGGTGCTGTAGGTGTTTTCTTTCTCATCATAGCATCTCTATATATGTATACATACATACATGTATATATATATTAATTTAAATATATACATACATATTTGAAAAATTAATTGTTATGATATTTTGTTTGTGTTGAGTTGACTCTTTGGTTGTTTGGATTATATTAGGTTTGTGTAAATAATTAGCTAATTAATGTGTAATGAATTGTTAAGTTCAAGGTTTGGTGGGTTTCTTTTAGCGTTTTTGATGATTTTTTTTTTTATTTCATTTGCAGTTCATGGTTTTTTGTTAAATGCAAAAAATGAATTCTTGTTTTTATTTCATTTGCACTCACAGAAGTTAGCCCACATAGCCTTCTGGCTTATGTTTGTTCTTTGGAAGTGTTAGCAAAAGAATAGAGAGGTATAAGATTGTTGAGTGAATAGAGATAGAGTAGGTGGGTAAGAGAGTATTAATTGGAATTAGAAGAGTAACAGTGTGATTATAGTTGTTTATGTGTAGAGATATGTGATTTTATTAGTTAAGATAGTGGGTAAGAGAGTATTATGTACATTGAGGTTCTTCCCATTTTTAAAAAAGACTCTTCGTCAGGGACTTGAAGAGTGAACTGCTGTTATTGCCAAAACGCACTACATCTTCAATGATATATTGAAGTTTCTCTTGATTCAATATTGGGACTCTCAGATGGTGGCAACCTTGCAGCCAAATGCAAGATATTGCTCCCTTCATTATCTTGGTTCTGGACTAACAAATCTCTAAATGATCCGTTGAAGAGTAAAAAACAGCAGGTGTTCTGAAGAAAAAATCAGTCTTCGTGTTTATTACTTTTCAATTACTCATTTGTACAATGTTTTATACTTACACGATAACTCAACATAATTAACTATGGTTAACATATAACCAAGGTTTATCTCAATAGTAAACTGACTTCCAACTAATTCTAAACTACTGCAGAATTACACATAACAGAATTACTGCAGCAACTAATTCTAATAAATTTTAATGCCCAGAATTCACAATAATGAGAATTACTGCAGAAGTACACAATCACTGATCTTACAATGTGTGGATGAACATGATATATATATATATATATATATATATATATATAGATATATATATAATATATATATACTATATATATAGTATAAATGATTGATTGAGAAACATTTTGGGTATATTTTTTGTAAAATGAATATATCATTAGTAATAGTATATTATTTTAACTTATGATATTGTCTAACGAAATCGGTAATTACATTTTTCAATTGTAGGTTATGGCCTATGGTTAGACAGTTCTTCAAGCACAACATGGATGACGTCGTGACGATTTGTTTTTTTGTTTGTTTTACAGGTAGAGCAGTTGATCGGCCGTAAATTTAGGAAAGCACAGTGGTGCACCGAGAGCAAGTGGTGAGTGAGCCCCGAAAATGTTGAGAATGACAATCAAACTAGACGAGGCCGGCATCGCCCCAGACACTCGGAGAGCGGAAAACATCAGTTCGTGTAGGTCAGATTTACGGAGGTGGTTTCTGTGGATAGAAGGGGAGAGTGCAGTCATTGTAAAACACAAGTTGAACAATCACTGCCCAGTGGTCAAGAACCACAACCACACTCAACCACGACATTGAAAAGGGTGGCAAGAGAACAGAGAACAGTCACTTGAGGCAACAACAAATAAATTTCCCCACTTCTACTTCAAGGGTGGTCTAATGTACTGCTGCCTCTACGCGGGGCCAATCCGTATGTTGAAGATGAGGGAAGTATTGACATGGGTGCTGCTGCATGAGCATCCATTTTCTATTGTGGAGGAAAAGAGGGAGTTGAACAATATGGATGAAGTAAGGGTTCCGAAATGGACTACAATTATCCCGTAATGCTTGTAAGAAGATTGTATGTGAAAGTGTTTGAACGTGAGAGACAAAAGTTGATGAACTATGGAAGGGTGTTAGGTACGCTAAGCCTGACCCCAGATTATGGATCAGGCAACCAGAGGATGGAATACATGGTTTGGACTGGGCATGGGATTGATGATCTTGGAAGTTTAATAGACGGGATTGAACATTATTCATTCCCCATTTCTGCTCCTCCCCATTTTGGTGTTGCCATTGCTGATCAATTTCAAGTTGTTGAGGAGTGGGGAATGAAGCTAAGGTTCCCACACGATATAGGTGGATAATGATTCAAGCCATGATGTTGCCAGTAAAAGGTTTGTGAAAGATAATTTGGCCAAGTATGGGAAAGACTTAATATGTGGGGGCGGCAGAGGGTTCATGGTGAGGTGTATGTGCACATATCTTGACACTGGTTGTTCAGATGGGTCTTCATCAGATTAATACAATATTGGGACATCGTTGATACCGTGTGTATATCAATCAGCGGGAGAGTAGACTAAAGGTGTTTTAAGAGATTGTTCAACAACGCGATTGCCATTCGCACGCTTCTGCTTGATGCAAAACGCGATGGAAGTCAAATATGATAGGTTGACAACGGCCAATGCAATCTAGGAGTGTTTTCCCTGTTTGAGGAGAGGGATTTAGTTATCATTATGTCCCATAGGAGGAGGATTGGGACAAAGTTGTGAGAAAATTTGTCTATTTTGAAGGTGTGTAGTGCTGCGCGAATCTGATACTCGGGGAGAGTGATCTATCGACATCAAAATTGTTTCTAAAACAGTATGTACATAAAAATGTATTGTTGTATTTAATAAAGAGTCGGGATGGAGATCAGTTTATACAGACCATGATTTGGAAATGAAAAGAAAAAGTTTGACAAATATTGGATAGAATGTAATCTACTGATGGGTGTGGCTTGCTATTTTGGATCCACCAGATGAAGATGAGGGTAATGGAATGGGCGTTCCCTAAGATTGTATCCTCAGGCTGAATCGCGGGCATATGGTGTTGTGCCGATGCTGGTATGAGGTAGATTAGGGAGTATGTGATTGTCCGTGTTGTTACGTATGCGCTTTGAATAACTATTCAGGGGGTGAAGTTCAGAGGTTGTGAGGGGCAGCGCACGTCGTTAGATAGGGCATAATATTATGTATATTATATATCTGATGGGTTGTAGCCAGTTATGACATACGAAATCAGAGTTAGACTGTTACCTGGGAAGGGATGCCATAAATGTGTTGGGGACGCTACGACATTTGATGCTTTGACCTGGTGGAAGGCTAATTCAACAAAGTTCCCTATTGTGTTACCATGGCTCGTGACATAGTAGCCATTCCTATTACTACGGTTGCTTCTGAGTCTACTAGCGCACAGTAGGGTTATTACACGTACCGATCGTCGTTGGCTCCCAACAGGTGGAGATGTCTTATGGATGTGATTGGAGCAAGACATTGAATGGGGTGAAGAAAGATGTAAAGTGGTTACATACTTAATTGATATTGTTTTATAATTTAGTTTACTTTATATTTATACTAACTAAATCAATTACTCTCCTTTGTCATTTCAGGAAGAGCAACAACCGTTGGAGATCAACCTTCCTATCCTCATAATTCTGGGATTCAGTGCATGGTTTGGCTGTGGTAGGAGGCATGCATAGGTAAAACTTTTATTTTTTTCGCTTTTGTTTCATGATTATACATATTTTTTTCTTGTCATAGTTACCTTAAAAAATACTTATTAAATTGAACATTTTCTAGAGGCAGGGGGAAATTGTGGTTTTCATCGAAGATAGGCCTACTGCAGACTACTGGTGGATAGTGATTTTGATTGGTGGATTGTATATGTACTCCTAAGAATGTTATTTGTATATATTCAGAACTGTTTTTTGATTTTGTAAGGTAATAGACATTTTGTAATGTTTGAAACTGTCATGGTTAATTCAACATTGGATGTAAATATGAAATACAGTACGCAGGTAAATTGCTGTAAAAAAGGGGAACTTGGCTCGATCAAACCTGGATAAATGGTGGTTTGATCGAGCCTTATCGAGCTCGATAAGGCTTGGGAGCTCGCTATCGAGCCGGCTCAGCTCGAGCTCGAGTCTCAATTTTGAGGCTCGTCAGGCTCGAGCTCGATACTGTTGTAAATGAGCTGAGCTCGATAAGCCAAAAGCTCGACTCAGCTCGGCTTGTTTACACCCCTACACATTGACCCATCTCTTTCTAATTTCAACTTTTGGCGTAAAGGGTAACGGCACTGAGCACATTGACCCATCTCTTTAATAAAAGACAAGGATCCCGATTCAACATTATTGATTTGATTTGATTTTGCCATAAAATGCAACAGGCTATCTTTTAATAATTTGATGTAATGGGCCTTATCGCTTGCAATCAACAGTAATTTACGTCTGCAATAATGTTGACAAGACAGAAAGCAAAATTATTGATATAGTAAACAACATATTCCCACTCCAGGTTTGACGAAATATCCTAAGTTCTATTTATTCCAAATTCTTATCCTTAAAAGAATATTGTTAACAATTTTCACAGTAATGGGGATACAATTATCATAATGCTCTTAATCCTAAATTAATAAATTATCTTTTAACCTCTAAATTACTAAAATTATAAAATTAACTATTTTATTTTGAAATTACTTCAATTATATTACCAGTGATTACGCACCATCTCGATTTTCACTAGATCTGGACTGTTTCTGATGACGACGAACCCCCTGGTCACCTCCATCACCTTCCCCATCGTCCGTCATCCAAAACCCCTTTGGTTTCCAACTCATTGGGCCCTCCAATAGCCAGTGCCGTTAGGCTTAGGTTTTCATCGTTCTTCGTTGGATTCCGGTCGATTCCTGCGACGAAAATCCAATTGGACATCACCACTGCAACCAACGTCTCCAAATCTACAAAACCCCTATGTCCCCCAACAACTGTTTAATGGCCAATCACCGGTGGAGACCGACGAAAACCAGTCGCATGTGACAGCTGTCGTGGCTGGCGATCAGTGAGTGATGAGGGGTTGTGAAGGGTAAGGTTTTGTAAAGGGGAGGATAAGGGTTTGAATGGTGATGACAAGGGTGATTTTGGGTGGAAGAATCGTCAGAAAAGGGCGAAAAACATCGACGATGATGTTGGCTAACGTGCGTCAGAGTTTTGTTAAGGGTGGCGATCTGCTAATGTGCGCCTCCTCTGTGAAATGATCAATTTACCCCTGAGCTATTATATCTAACCATTTTCTATTACTTTAAGGGTAAAAATCTGAAATAAATGGAACTTGCAGTACTAACTTAGGATTTCGTCGAACCTTAGGTGGGAATATGTCGTGTACTCTTATTGATATAAAGAAGATTGATTTTATGCAATCAAAAGTGATTTCTGCCTGCAGTAATGTTGATAAGACAGAAAGCAAAATTATTGTTTATTTCTGTTTCGCACATAAATGAGATTACAATATTCTTATACAAATTAAGTCAATTAAAATGATGTAATATGATAATTATATCTAATCCACTGCTAATAATCACAAAACAATTACCTTACCTTTAGGTCTTATATTATATGTGTGTCTCCTGCTTCGATAATGAACTGCTATTTTGAAGAAGAAAGATGGCTGCAGCTGGAATAATCTCCAACTTGATCCTCCTCTTTTATGTTTTTCTCTTGATGGTATAATTAAATCTCATCTCTAAATATTAAATGTACAGAAATACTCATTGTTCATGTTACTTACAGTCAGTAATTTTATCTAATCAGATGTCACTCGATGCTTGTGTAAATGCAGCATGGCATTGGAGCTAGGACGATCAGAACTCAACATCTTGATGATGATGAAGAACACAATATTCTGATGGTGAATGGACGCCAGGACGCCATGCATGGGGATCATCATTCATCATCTCATCATCATATGGCTATAGAATTTGGGTTATTTAGAATGAATGATCTAAGTTTAGGCAAAAAAATGCTTATTGAATTCCCCCCGAAAGTCCTTTCTTCTTCTACTCGGCTCCTCCCCAGAGAAGAGGCTGATCTCATTCCTTTCTCGTTAAACCAACTCCCAAACATTCTCAATATTTTCTCAATCCCCCATGACTCTCCAGAAGCTGAAACCATCGAAAGCACACTAAGAGTTTGTGAGTCGGAGCCCCTCCAAGGAGTTAGCGTTTTCTGTGCTACTTTCTTAGAATCCATGGTTGATTTTGCTGGTAACACATTGGGGACATATCATTTAAGAGCTAAAACCACAACTGCTCTCACAAAATCATTAACCGGCCGTAAGCAAAACTATACAATTTCAGAGGTGCCGAAGGAGGTTCCAGTGCCAATGATGGTAGTATGTCACATGATGTCCTATCCTTACGTAGTTTATTTCTGCCACAACCTGAAAGGTGAGAGTGAAAACAAGTTGTTTAAGGTTCCAATGATGGGTGACAATGGAGATCGAGTGGAAGGTCTTGGTATTTGTCACTTGAAAACATCTAATTTAAATTTGGACCTGAACAACCCAGGACTCCGATTGCTTGATCAGAAACGGGGAGATCACTTTTGCCATTTTCTACCTACAAATCATGTCGTTTGGGTTCCATCATCTTAAATTAATTGCTCCTATTCGATATATCTTGATGTTGTATGAATTAATGTTGTGTAATATGCTTGCGTACGACATGTCGGAGCTTGTGTGCTAAGTAATAAATCAGTGAATAATGGCAAGCACCCATGCATGTGTGTTATTTTTGTTATTAATGTCAAATTACTGCTACCAAATTAATATATATTCAAGAGAAATTCTAAGTAGAAGAGTTTTGACAACAGGATAAGAAAATTATATCATCATCAATATATTTATTCAACAAAATCTTATATCATATAGTATATATTATCCAACAAATTATCCCTAAATATATATGAAGTTCTTTATTAATCAAATAAATATATATGGAATCATTATATCAATAGAGAAGCCACATGATATATATGAGATTTCGGAAGAAAAAAATAATAATATATGTATTATCTTATAAACTAGAAACTGAAAATTAATTAGAAGGTTAAAATCTAACACATCCTCCTTTCATTCTACTTAAAATAATATATGTTTACCTTAAATAATGTTTGATTAAATGGATAATTTCATCGGGAAGCTCGAGCTCAACTCGACTCAACACTTGAGAGGCTTGAGCTCAGGCTCATCTTGACTGTCGAGCCAAGTCCGGCTCGACATGAGCTGAGCCGCGAGCTACTCAAGAGCGGCTTGACTCCTTTACAGCCCTATCAATAACCTTCAGATAATTTTGTATATAATTCAATGACAAAGGTTAACGTTACGATAACTTTGTATATAATTCAATGAAAAAGGTTAACGTTGCTTCACATTGACATTAAATAATAGGGGTTGGACTTTGTGAACACTATGCTTTAACAATAATCCCAATTCAATACAATGGGCCTGATTAGTCCAGCGGAAATAGACAAAGCTATTGCATCCATTGTAAAGATCTTCGAGAGGATTTCGCGAGCTAACTTAGGTTGGGGTTGGTTAGCAAAAGTTGCTGAATTCGAAGGTGAAAGGTGTACATACACTGTCTTAATTTAAAGGTTTTGGGAGTTAACTATGGTATCTACTGAAAATATATACTTATGGATCACGAAAATATATTTCTAAGTGGCTGACAGCAATCAAATATTGCAGTAACTCCCAAAACAAAAAACATTTTCTGATATTTAAGAGATATAAGCCTGAAATTTTACAAGAGCTTCATTCTGATAAAAAAAGAAGGAAAGATGTCTCCTAGAATAATCTCCACCTTGATCCTCCTTTTATGTTTTCCTCTTGATGGTACTCTCATTTGTTAATATTATTTATAGTGTATTATTTAATCATATACTGTTTGAGTGTCTACCGAAGATGTTTATCAGTATATATAAACGATATTGATGCAGCTAAATTAGTATCAGGGCTAGCTGCTGAGGTTTTGGATTATGCTGGGTCCGAATTAATGTATGATGTAGTGGTGAAGAAGGAGAATCATATATAAAGCCACATGTGTTTATTTATTATTATTTTACACGCCTCACAAGAGGAACAACATAGCGGACAAGTACAATACAACATAATAACATATTAGCTAGTTTGCGGTGACCTTCTCGATCGGATTATCCTTAATACCAAACTTATTGGCTTCGGATGGAGATGATTTCTCATCATCACAGTGCCTTGGGCTTGACTCACCATTGCTAAAACCAGGCTTCTCTTCTTTAGCATTAGCCTTCTTTTCTGGCTCTGCATGATCATGAACGAGATCTTGAATAACTTCTGCAGGCATAGGCTGCTCTTTCTTCACCTTCTTCCAATACTCTCCAACCTCTTTTCTCCCTTCTTTACGCTTATATTTACTCCATGCTATAACAGCGTAGGGCTGAGACAGTTCATCAACAAAAAAGTTTTTAGCGTTAGGATTGCTGTCCTCCTGATGATTATTATTAGGAAGAAGCTCTTGAAAAATTTCAGGCATAGGCTCCTCTTTCATCATCTTCTTCCAATACTCTCCAACCTCTTTTCTCCCTTCTTTACGCTTATTTTTAATCCATGCATCTACAGTAAAGAGCTGAGACAAATCATCAATAAAAAAGTTTTCAGCATTAGGATTGGTGTCCTCCTGATGATTTGCAGAAACAAGGTCCTGAATAACTTCTGGCATAGGCTGCTCTTTCATTACATTCTTCCAATACTCTCCAAGCTCTTTTCTCCCATCAATGCTTCCTGCAAACTGCACAAAAATGCCAATTAATTAGGGTTTAATAAATATCATTTCATACTTGTTTATAACAATAAGAGAAAGAGAAAGTTAATTAGTTTTGCTAATTACCAAAAGCAATATTAGTAGTGAGAGTTTAAAGAAAGCAAATAACAGCTTCATAATCAGATAATCTTGAATGATTGAGTATGGAGTTTTTGATGATCTGGAACCTATTTTTCTCTACCATATTTATACACAACATTTGGAGGATAAAGCCAAAAGCAATGTTTTAAAACCCAACCCGGGGTGAAACCCGGCAAAGTTGCCAGGTCTTAGGTTGATGGTCAAACCGGTTGACAAAAACTTCTAAAATTTAGCAAATACACCCCTAAAAATTTTGTTAAGTCCTTATAAGTTTGAAATTTAACAAATACACCCCAAATACAAATCAGCTGGCGACTGAATGGCGGTGACGACACCCCAGATGCAACCCCAATCGTCCCTTGGGCCTATTCCCCTTAAAATTTACCCAAGATCTGGCTAAAATAGGCTTGATTTCGACTAGATCTCATCGACGTCGGCATCGGCATTCCAGGCCAGATCTCATTGATGTTGATGTCAACAACCCTCCCCATCACCCAGAAATTACTCATCTCTTCCTCCTAACCAAAACCCACCTCACCCCACCCCCGTTAGCCTCGCCAATCGTTGGCAAAATTCAATTGTTGTCGCTACCAATTTTGTTCGATTTCCGGTCGATTTACTCACCGAAAATGGACTCCGTCACCACCATTGCATTCACCAACACTTTCTCTTCAAATGCCCCAGCATTCTGACTGTTAATTGTTCGTTGATCATCCTCCCAAATCCTAGGGTTTTTTGTGAATAAGAAAAATATAAACCCGGTCCATTGAAGCTTTCAGGTCCCGGTTGAACCGGCTAGGCTAGGCCGAGTTTTAAAACATCGGCCAAAAGGATATCATATTACTCCTTCATAGAATTTGAGGTAGGCTTGACTCCTCACCCAATAAGGTCTTGCTGAATGAGAGGATTACCCTCTCTTATAAACAAATAGACGTGCCTAGTCGGTGTAGAACTCCAACATTCCCCCTTACGGTCAAACTCATATGTTAGGTCATGCCTGTTGACAGAGGTAGTTGTTAGCTCTAACTCCCCACACACTGGTCAAACACTCAGCTCAACTGAACATGGGCTTTGATATCATGATATAATTTGAGGTAGACCTAACTCTTCACCAAATAAGGTCTTGTTGAATGGAGGATTACCCCCTCTTATAACCCAATAGGCTTAAGCGTGTCTAGTCGATGTGGCACTCCAACACTCTCCCTCACGGTCAAGCTCATATGTTGGGTCATACCTATTAATGAAGGTAGTTGTTGACTCAAACTCCTCACCCGCTGGTCAAGCACTCAACTCAACTGAACCTAGGCTCTGATACCATGATAGAATTTGAGGTGGGCTTGACTTCTCATCCAATAAGACCTTGTTGAATAGGAGGATTGCCCTCTCTTATAAACCAGTAGGCTTGAGCGTGCTTAGTCGGTGTGAGATTCCAACACTCCACCACAAAACTTTAATTTAATTTAATTTATCAAAGAACATGTGAAAAATGACATGAGTTTTATTTTATGAGAAAAAATCCAAGTACGTACACAAGTTTATGAAAAGACAAAAATAGAATATTTAATTATATAAGGCCGTTTAATTTAACCAAAAAAAAATGAATTATAATATGTAGAAGGTTATTATACTCTCATTAATTAGCTTTTACGATGTTGATTATTATGATATGGTTTTGAAATATACAAAATGATTATTCAACCCTTATTAAACGATAAAATTCCAAAAATTAAAATTAAAAACTATTTTATTTAGTTTTTATTCTAGCGTGTGGGTGTCCCATGGCTCTCCTTATTTATTTGTAAAAAAAAATTATATATTAAATATAATCTCTTCTATATAGATTTTGAGATTTTATATTTAATTATTCCATTGATTACACAATGTAATACACAAATCAAGCATTAATTTTTTGGTGAAAATTACTAAAATTTTCTGAACATGGAATTTGGCATTTTAACCAAAGAACATAGAAAATGTAGGCAAATATAAAACTGTTAGACATAGATTTTTATATTTTTTATCTCTTGATTTTTTTATTATTATCATTATTATTATTATTATTATTATTTTTTTGTGTGTGTTTTTTGTTTTTGTTTTTCTTTCCTTATGTATTAGACATTTAAAATAACGTATTGTATAAAGAAATGAAAATAGTTGGTTTATTTTAATTGAGACAATGACATTTTCCACGAGATTACTTTTAGTTGTTTTAATATATCATTTTCATACTTTTTCATTCAAAGTTATCAATATCATTTCACGCTAAAGAGACAAAAAAATATGATTTTAATTCTAAATTTGTCAAAATCATTCTGATAAATTATTCATAGATATAATAAAACATATTTTTTAATGGTAAACAATTAAATATATTTAAACAATTTTAACGAATTTTTTTGTCATAATTCATGAAATAATAGCATAATGGTTCATCTCATGATGCTAATGGGCCTCCAACTTAAGCATGTATCAATACATAAATCTTCATATATCGTAATTGAAACAATGATATTTTCCACAACATTACTTCTAATTGTTTTAATACATCATTTTTATATTTTTTATTGAAAGAAATCAAATATCATCAAGGCTAAAGAAACAAAAAATTATGATTTTAAATTTTTAATTGTAAATTTGTCAAAATCATACCAATAAATTATGGATAAATATAATAAAACATATGTTTTTTAATGGTAAACGATTAAACATATTTAAACAATTTTACCTAATTTTTTTGTCCTAATTCATGAAATAATAGCATAATGGTTCATCTCATGATGCTAATGGGCCTCCAACATAAGCATGTATCAATACATAAATCTTCATATATCGTAATTGAGACAATGATATTTTCCATGAGATTACTTCTAATTGTTTTAATACATTATTTTTATATTTTTTATTGAAAGGAATCAAATATCATCAAGGCTAAAGAAACAAAAAATTATGATTTTAAATTTTTAATTGTAAATTTGTCAAAATCATACCAATAAATTATGGATAGATATAATAAAACATATATTTTTATATGTTAAACGATTAAGCATATTTAAACAATTTTACCTAATTTTTTTGTCATAATCATGAAATAAGAGCATAATGGTTCATCTCATGATGTTAATGGGCCTCCAACGTAGGCCCATATCAATATATAAATCTTCATATATCGTAATTGAGACAATGATATTTTTCACGAGATTACTTTTAATTGTTTTAATATATCATTTTTATATTTTTTCATTGAAAGGAATCAAATATCATTCAGGCTAAAGAGACAAAAAATTAAGATTTTAATTCTAAATTTATCAAAATCATTCCGATAAATTATGTACATATATAATAAAACATGTATTTTTTAATGGTAAACAATTAAACATATTTAAACAATTTTACCTAAAATTCTTGTCATAATTCATGAAATAAGAGCATAATGGTTCATCTTATGATGCTAATGGGCCTCCAACGTAGACTCATATCAATACATAAATATTCATATATCGTAATTGAGACAATGATATTTTCTACGAGATTACTTCTAATTGTTTTAATATATCATTTTTATATTTTTTTTATTCAAATGAATCAAATATCATCAAGGCTAAAGAAATAAAAAATTATGAATTTAATTCTAAATTTGTCAAAATCATACTGATAAATTATGGACATATATAATAAAACATATTGAATGATTAAACATATTTAAATAACTTTAGCTAAAACTTTTGTCATAATTCATGCAATAGGAGCGTAATGGCTCATCTCATGATGCTAATGGGCCTCCTAACATAAGCCCATATCAATACATAAATCTTCATATATCGTAATTGAGACAATGATATTTTTCACGGGGTTACTTCTAATTGTTTTAATATATCATTTTTATATTTTTTTCATTCAAATGAATCAAATATCATCAAGACTAAAGAAACAAAAATTATGATTTTAATTCTAAATTTGTCGAAATCATACCAATAAATTATGGACAAATATAATTAAACATATTTAAACAACTTTTGTCATAATTCATGCAATAAGAGCGTAATGGCTCATCTCATGATGCTAATGGGCCTCCAACATAGGCTCATATTAATAAATCAATCTCCGTAGATCGTAATTGAAACAATGATATTTTTCATGAGATTACTTGTAATGATTTTAATATATCATTTTTTATATTTTCACTACAACAAAAAGGGCTTTTAGCTACAAATTTTTTTGTTGCTAAAAACCTAGAAATTATTGCGGTATACGTTTAGCGACGAAAAAAAATCGTCGCCATGATCGTCGCGGTAGGCATGTCGCGCTTGATTTTAGGTGACAATTTGTTAAAAGTCGTCGCTAAATTTGGCGACAAACCAAAAAATTGTCGCCTATACCATTTTCGTCGCTAAAACTAATTACCGGTGAAATATTAAATGTCGTCGCCTAAAGTTAATAACGGCGTACTCTCTATTGTGTCGCCTACTCTATACTGCGACGAGATGTGTGTTTTTGTAGCTTAACATATATAGCGACGAGATGTGTGTTTTTGTAGCTTAACATATACCGCGACGAGATGTGTGTTTTTGTAGCTTAACATATCCCGCGACGAGATGTGTGTTTGTGTCACTTAACGTATACCACGACGAAATGTGAATTTTGCTCGCCTACAATATACCGCGACGAAATGTGCATGTTTGTTGCATAAAGTTAATAGCAACATTATAATTGTATGCGTAGCTTAACGTATACAGTGACGAAATGTGATATTTTGTCGCCGAACATGTAGTGCGATAAAAATGTGTTGTTGTTGCCTAAAGTTAATAGCAACGTATTCTCTGTATGTGTCATTTAAAGTATAACACGACGGTACTTTATATTTTGTCATTTGAAACTATTAGCGATGAAACGTAAAAGTCATCGACAAAACTTTTCAACGTTGAATGTATTTCATAGCTAAAAGTCTACAACGTCGAAATATAATTGTGGTCGCTTATATATATATATATATATAACATTTAATTTATCTTAGACATTTTAAAATTTAATTCTAAAACGTAAATATCAATTTGTAAATGTAATTAATTCAAATCAGACAAATATATCGAACCAAAATATTATAGAACTATATATGTTTGTTTTTAAATAAAAAGTTAAAAATATATAAACTTGATTAAATTTTTAATGTTCAACAAAAAGTGACAAATAAAAAAATCAAATTGTTGCAGGTGGTGGAGGATCCGATGGAAATTGGCCTAAAAATATTTGTGGGCCATTAGATCGAGAACCCATGTTAATTGAGATGAACTATTGCATCTTCTCCGTCGTTTCCCTATATTGGTGAAATTCTTCCCCTATGCCTCGTAGTTCTTGCACCTCCTCACGCAAGTGTGTGAGTTCCTCTAAAACTTCTTGATTGGCTCGCCTTGTAGTCCTCGAAGATGCAGGTGGTTTTGGACCATAACCTAATCCACGATAATAACCAGGTTTTTTTCCTAAAACCTGTTGAGTGATCTCTAATTGAGTAGGTGGCTGAGAACCTTCTTTAGGCTCCTGATTGAGAATGTTCTCTATTTGTTCCTACAAAAATAATATATATGTATATACGCACAAATATATAAATAAAAAAAATATAATTTTATAAAATAAAAATATAATAAACTTTTATGCAAAAAAAAATAAAATAAAATACACTACATAATACTTACATATCGAACCTTGGCTTCATCATTTATCCAAGTATTTCTTTTCCTGCTAAAATGAGTGTCATGGAATAAATGCACCTCCCCTTGGAGCTGGCCTTTAGGAAGATCCTAATATTCAAAAAATAAACAAATAAAAGACAATTAATATTAAAAAAATAAACAAATAAATAACAATTACAATATACATTTTAAATATAAAATTACTCAAAAATAAATATTTCAAACCTCTGAATTTTTTGTTCGGTGAAAAACAAAGGGTTTTGACCCACCATAATGATTGTACGGCAACTTAGCACGATTGGCCTTGTTTACTTTCGAAAGTTTCTGAAAATTGAATAATGATGCATAATGAAATATATAATAATAAGCATTAAATAATAACTAAGCAACTGAGTATAAATCATCCACGTAACATTACTAGTAAAAATCATAAATATTAAAAAATATTACCTGATAAGCTTCACTAGCAAAATGTGTGCATAACCAATCCCAATCTTCTGGTCGCACATCTCTATAAGGGTGTCGCCGCACTTCTTCAACATCCTCAAAACCTCGAAAATACTCGGCAAGATCATAACGATTATCGCGATAAGCCCTACCCATAAGACTATTAAGGTACTCAAGGACTAAAGGATCATTCAAATCAATATTAAACTTTGACTACAATATATATATTATCATCAAGGTCAATCTTCATCCACTTTTAAGCCTGATGTGGAGCCACGGTTCTTACCAAAAACCCACATTCACTTGATAGTCGCTTTGAAGCTAATTCACATGTGGGTCTCCTAGTTTCAGGAGTCATCACAATCCTAATCTTCCCAGAGACCTTGACAATATTTTCGGTGCCTACTCCACGTGTTGTCATATGTACTTTCTTCTTTGAAGGAGGAGGCCCTTGCAATATTTAAAAATTTACATTCAATATTATAATGAATAAAATAAAATAATTTCAAACATTAACATTTACAAATACTACCTGATATACTATCATCTCCAATAGGACTGATAGGTGTAATATGTATTGAAGCTGGAGGAGTCGAATAAGGACTCAATGTCGGAGAAGTCCACGCCAGAGAGGCAGATGTCGTAGGAGTTGACGAAATATGAGTATTAGGAGAAGTATTCATGCTTGGTGTCGATTTTTTTTTTTACCCTTGTTCCTATTCTTTTTAAACATCTAACATAGATAAATAAATTAATATCAAAGTTTTGGCTAGCTAATCAATGCATGGATAGTTTTATAAAGCTGAACTAGTTAGTCTAGTACCTAAAAAATTGTGTTCATGAAATATTTAACATAAATTGTGAGAGGCAAGTGTAGCTAGAAAAAATGCCCTGTTTCGGGACTGGGCTTACTAATAGGTTCAGATTTCTCAACCATGAAAGGGAGCCAATCTCTATCTCTATATAGGGTTCCGGCCTAGAAACCTTTATCTATAAATGTACTATGAGCAAGTCTACCTTCTTAGGCTGGTGGCCATTCACTAGAGTTCTTTCTTTTTAAAGAAAGGGGTGGCAGAGCAAGATTCGGGTCAAAACAAAGAAGGTCAACAAGCGCAAAAACAATACTAAAAAAAAAGCTCAATCCAGTGGAAAGTGGAATTAACCTAGGTTTGCAAAACTTATGTTGCAAGTGAGTCACCAATAATAAAGCAAAACAAACCTAATGAACATAACGATAATGTTAAAACCTAATGAACTTAAGTCTGACTTCTAATTATACCTTAGTTTCTCAAATCAAAATCGAGTTTATCAAATTCTAGCTACTATAATGAAATCAAATTACAAATGACAATGTTAAAACAATGAATTTAATCTATAAAATGGAATTAAGACCACAATTTTCTTAAATAAATTACAATCTCTCATTCAATTACAAAATAAAACAAATCATAAAAAAAATTTATAGCTACTAAAAGAAATCAAATTACCAAACACAACGTTGAAACAATGAATTGAATCCAGCAGAAAAAAAAAAAAAAATTGAAGAATTAAAATTCCAGGTTTTTTTGAAACGAAATAATTGTTTCACCATAATTTGCTGTGTTTCCCTACCAACCTTAACAATGCAGATTGGTGCCTCAATGAATTGAAGTGCCACCGAGAGACAGGGAGACTCAATAAAATATGTGAATTGAAGCGCGAGAGAGAGAGAGAGAGAGAGAGGAGAGTTTGAGATAAAACGTGGGAGGGAAAAAAATTGATGGCGCTATTTGTAACTGCCCTTTTAATAAAGAGATCATGGTCAATATAGGCGGCTGATTTATGGCATTGTGATTTGGTTGTGCTGTATATATATCATGGTAACCTAAAACTAAAAAATAATAATAATACTAAGATACCAATTCATCAGTGGCGGTTTATTGTTTTTATCTTTTTTTATGGTAGGTTTATTATATTAACCTAAACCTAAATAATATTAATAATATTTTTAAGATATCAATTGAGTGGCGGGTTTATAGTTTTTTTCATTTTTTATTAATCACTAGTGTATATCTTCACATTAGTAGACCTAATTTACATTATGGAGTAATAGAAATAAGGTGTATATGAAATGTTGATATCACTCATGCTAGAATTCAGCCGTGACTATTGATAATTGTCAAGGTTTTAAAACCCGATCCGAGTGACCCAGTTTGGTCACCGGTTGGTCGGTCGAACCATTCAACCGTCGAGTTGAACCATGATATCATCATGAGGATGTCAGTGTGATGATGTCATTCTACATCACATGACATATAAAATGACGCAACAAGTTAGCGTGACAAGGGTAACACTCGACTACACTTTAGAACTACTAAACAAGTCTCAATCCAAAAATTTAAACTGTGAAATCTGAAGAAAATGTGAATAATGCATTGAATGGTCTCCAAATGAAAATAAGTTTATATAGGGTGACAACCACCCTAATAAGACTCCTAATAATAAAGGAAAGAAAACTAGATCAATTAAAACAAAAAAAATCCGAAATAAAATAGGAAAAAACACGCAAATAACTAAACACCCTGGAACACACCAAAACGATGGATTTTGACCTCGAAAATGACCTCTAACCAGCTCAGTTACCACGTCGACGGCTCGAAATAAGCTTTTTAACTTTATCTTATAGGCCCCGTAACTCTTCCTAGATCAAAAGTTATGACCGTTTGAATGAGGCATGCTCATTTAAGCCCTTTGGGCTTTATACATGGACTTATGGTGTTCACCCCGCTCTATGAATTCATCCACTAAACATTCTATGTCATAAAAAAAAAAAAAAAAAAAAAATGAAGATGTTCAACTGCCTGGTTGAACCAGTGGTTCGTAACAAAAAATTCGGTCCAACTGCGGTTCAAACTGGGTCATTTAATATTTCCAGTTTTCTAGTTGAACCGACTCAGCTTGATCACCGATCCCTATTCAACCGGTTGAACTGATCAACCGGTCCGAGCCGTGCTTTTAAAACCTTGACAATTACAACTAGATTTCGATGGATGTATCCAATTGAAAGGACTTTAAGAACTTATAAATCTTATATAAAGAATTAGTAAGACTCGAAGGCTCTATTGCCAAAGCATATATTGTTAATGAGCTGATACATTGTTGAAGATGATGTTGAGAATTAATAATATTATTATTGTCATCCAAATTTAATTTGTATAATTGTGATATCACTATAAAAATATATTATATTGTGATAAAATTAATTTTATCAAATGTTATTTTGTCATGAGTAATATAGCCATTATGATAAATTACAATAGCTTTAAAATAGTGTTACAATATATTTGAAATACAATAAATATTTAAAAAATAGTAGAAATATAATTTAAAAAACATGGCACTATGATAATTTATAATTTAAAAATAGTATAAATTATCACATGGCACTATTGATAATTAAAAAAATAGTAGAAATATAATTTACAAAACATGCTACTACACCGTTTTGGGGCAGAAAACCAGTCAAGCTTTCCTTTGCTAAAAACCTTTCTTCCAAATTTATTAAAGTGAAGATGTATAGTTGAAGATGATATTGAGAATTAATAATTTATTATTGTCATCCAATTTAATTTGCATAATGTGATGTATTCTTCTTTGAGCATTAATTTTGATTTGTTTGCTTTATATTATTATTTAATGTACTAAATTTAATATTTAAATATAAATTTAAATAATATTATAAATTTATTAAATAATATATATAAATAAAAAATAATACTACAATAACCTAATAATAATAACAATAATAATAATAATGTTTCTAAACAGCAACAAACATACCAGACTTAAGCTGCCAACAGTGGAAACTCGAAAAACAATTATCTCATGGTGCTTTTCGTATTTACAAATAAATAATAATAATATATTTTGATTTCTTTGATTAATTATGATTATTTTATGTTTTCAATTATTGTCACATAAATATAAAATTATATTAAAAATTAAATTCTAACAAACTAATGGCAATGATTTTAAGAAAATTGACACCAAAATTTTTTCACGACAAAACGTAGATTGCGTCGCAATACGTTTTTGGCATTATTTTTTATATTTGCATCGCCAAAAATGTTTCTCGACAAACAATTTGTTGCGTAGCCAGATGAATTTTGCGTCGTGTTTTATATTTTCGTCGCCAAAAACGTTTCCCAATGATCAATTTGTTGCGTAGCCAAATGGATTTTGTGTCATTTTTTATATTTTCGCCCCCAAAAACCATTCCTGACTCACAATTTGTTGCGTAGCTAGATGGATTTTACATCGTTGTTTATATTTTCGTCGCCAAACATGTTTCCCGACACAAAATTTGTTGCATAGCCAGATGGATTTTGCGTCATTTTTTATATTTTCGTCGCCAAAAACATTTCATGATGCACTATTTGTTGTGTAGCTAGATGGATTTTCCGTTGTTGTTTATATTTTTGTCGCCAAAAAAGTTTCCCGATGCACAACTTGTTGCGTAGCCAAATGGATTCTGCTTTGTTTTTTATATTTTCGTCGCCAAAAAGGTATTACGACTGGCCTTTTGTTGCATAGCTAAACTTCGTTGGCATCGCTTTGTATATGTTCGTTGCCAAAAACATTTTATGGCGCCATGCATTTGCCTTGCTAAATACTTTTGGCTACGTTTTGTATTAATTTTGTCTCTTAAAAGTATCCACGGTGACATGTAGTTACGTCGCGAAAAAACTAGGGCGTCACTTTGTTTATTTTCGTCGGCAAAAACATTTTATGACAAATTATGTCGTCACTAAGTCCGTCGCCAATTTGCTTCCCGCCATCTCGTGGGAGGATTAGAAAGTTCGCGAAACCATTGGCAACCAATTTCATATTTCGTCGCTAATAGTCTTTTGACATAAAATCGTCGCTAACAAAAACAAAATCGTAGCTAAAAGTCTTTTTTGTTGTAGTGTTTTTTTCATTCAAAGGAATCAAATATCATTTCAATATCACAATTTTTTTATTGATAAATGATTAAACCCTTTTAAATAATTTGACATAAAATTTTTGTCATGATTCATAACACATAGGAAAGCATATATATATATATATATGCTTTCCTATGTCATCTCCTCAACACCAAATTCATCTAAGTCAAAGTCATCAGCTCTTTTTACAAAAGAGCAATATGCTGAGATCTTGAAGCTACTGCACAGGGACACATCACCTTCTCCTTTGACTGATATTAATGTTAACATGGCAGGTATATAATGTTACCTTTCTTCTCTTAGCAATAAGCAATCTTGGATCTTGGATACCGGTGCTAGCCATCACATGTCACACTGTGTTGAGCAGTTAGTTGACTTGATTTCTCCTATTGTATCTCCATCAGTAAGACTCCCAAATGGTCAGTGTATCAGAAGTTTCTCACACAGGCTCTTGCTTTCTCAGTCCCACTCAAAAAATCACCAATGTTCTTTATGTTCCTGACTTCAAGTTTAACTTGATCTCCATTGCCAAGCTCACTAAGGACTTATCTTGTTCTGTGTCTTTTTTTCTTGATTTTTGTGTAATTCAGGACCTCTCAAATGGGTAGGTGAAGGGGATTGGTAAACAAACTGAGGGCCTCTACTTTCTACTGCCACAGTCACCATCAAACTTAGCTCATTCAAGATCATCTTCACCTGATGCAGTTTCTCATAGATCATCTTCAACTAATGTTGTTTCTCATACTGTTATTCCAAGTTTTCCAGTTTCGAATAATATCAAGCAATGTATGCTTAGTTCTTCTGAGTTGTGGCACAAACGATTGGGACATATACCTATTTCTAAACTCAAATATTATTCAGCAATCAAACATGCTTTTGTTAAGGATGACCATGTTTTTTATTGTCATATCTGTCATCTTGCCAAGCAAACTCGAACGCCATTCACAGCAAGCCATAGTAGAGCTTCTGCACCTTTTATTTTAATTCACATGGATGTATGGGGACCATATTCTCAGCCTACACATAATGGTCACAGATTCTTCTTAACTTTAGTTGATGACTTCACCAGAACTACTTGGATTTTCTTAATGCGGCATAAGCATGAAACAATCATACATCTCAAGAAATTTTTTGCTCTCGTACATATTCAATTTTCTGCCTCTATCAAGATTGTTAGATCAGATAATGGGAGTGAATTTTTTAATTCACAATGTGCTGATTTATTTACTTCTTTGGGGATTGTTCACCAAAGCTCCTGTGTAGCCACTCCTGAACAAAATGGTGTAGTAGAGAGGAAGCATAGACATCTTCTTGAAGTGGCCAAGACATTAAAGATTCAAGCAAACATTCCTATATCTTACTGGAGTGATTGCATCCTTACTGCTTGTTACATCATCAATAGTCTGCCCACTTCAATTCTTTCTAACAAAAGTCCATACGAACTGCTCCACTCTAGACCTCCTTCTGTTGAGCATTTCAAGGTATTTGGGTGCTTATGCTATGCTGCCAACTTCACTTCTAAAGATAAGTTGGGTGTTAGAAGTATTCCTTCCATTTTCCTTGGTTATTCATCAACTCAAAAAGGCTACAAACTCCTCTCTCTTGCCACTCGAAAATTGTTTGTCAGTAGAGATGTGCAATTCATGGAGCATATTTTTCCCTTTCAATCTGCCATTCCATCTCCAACATTATTTCCCTCTTCAGAACCCACAGATACTTTAGATTTTGGTTCTGATTTCCTACATCAGACTTATACACTGCCTCCTGAGTCTCATATCACTCACACACAGCATCAGTTTCCACTAACTCCTGAGTCTAGATCTATTCCACCAACTCCTGCTGCTCCTAACATTCATGTTTCTTCTCATAATTCTCCAGATATTCCTGCCCCTGCAGTCATTGTTCCAACTCCTAAAAGATCATTTCGCAGCACCAGGCCTCCATTATGGCTTACAGACTATGTCTCCTCTCATACTTACTTTGCTATTCAGAAGTATATTTGCTATGATCATCTTGCTAGTCCTTATCAATGCTTCCTTACTTCTATGTCTAAACATATTGAACCTTCTTCTTATGAAGAGGTTGTCAAATACCCTCACTGGATTGAAGCCATGAAAGCTGAAATCAGTGCCTTGGAAGCTAATCATACTTGGGAGTTGGTCTCTCTTCCTCTTGGCAAGGCAGCCATAGGCTGCAAATGGGTATTTAAGGTGAAGTACAGATCTAATGGCACTCTTGAACGCTTCAAAGCCAGGCTTGTAGCCAAGGGCTACAACCAGCAAGAAGGAATTGATTTCACAAAAATATTTTCCCCAGTTGCAAAAATGGTGATAGTGCGCACTATCTTAGCCTTAGCTTCTATTCATCAATGGCCATTATATCAGATGGATGTTTTTAATGCATTTCTTCAAAGAGATCTGCATTAAGAAGTGTATATGGAGTTGCCTAAGGGGTTTCGCAATTAGGGGGAGCATAAGGCATGTAGATTGCTCAAAAGTCTTTATGGTTTGAAACAAGCCAGCAGGCAATGGAACCTAAAGCTGACTGAAGCTTTGATTAAGAATGGTTACATTCAGAGCAAGCATGATTACTCTATGTTTACAAGAAAACATGGCAGCAAGATTGTCATTCTACTGGTTTATGTAGATGATATATTAATAACCGGAAATTGTGAAGAGATGATCAAACAGTTGAAAGACATTTTGCAAAGAAGTTTCAAAATAAAAGACTTGGGAGAATTAAGATATTTTCTAGGAATTGAAGTGGCTAGATCCGAAGAAGGCATAGTGTTGAATCAGAGAAAATATGCCTTGGAATTGATCTCTGAAGTTGGAAGAGATGCTAAACCAATCAAAACTCCTTTTGAGCAAAATCAGAAAATTACTTCATTTGAATATGATCAGAAATATCCACCAACAGAAGAAGATAAATTGCTGGAAGATCCTTCTATATTCAAGAGACTGATAGGCAGACTGCTCTATTTAACTATGACAAGACCGGATATTAGTTTTTCAGTACAAACTCTTAGTCAACATATGCATAATCCAAAGCAATCACATTTAGAGGCTGCACTGAGAATTGTTAAATATGTAAAAGGAGTCCAAGACTTGGATTACTGATGTCGTCAAATAGTAGCATGGAGCTAATAGCTTACTGTGACTCTGACTGGGTTGCATGTCCAGTAAGTAGAAAATCTGTTAGTGGATATTGTGTGAAGTTAGGTGAATCTCTCATATCGTGGAAAACAAAGAAACAAAGCACTGTGTCCAGGTCATCAGCAGAAGCAGAGTATCGAAGCATGGCAAGCACAACTACAGAGATAGTTTGGCTATTAGGACTGCTGAAAGAATTAAATCTGGAGAACATGAAGCCTGTAAAGCTTTTCTGTGACAATAAAGCTGCTCTACAAATTGCAGCCAATCCAATGTTTCATGAGAGAACGAAACACATTGAGATTGACTGCCACTTTGTAAGAGAAAGAATCCAAGATAAAACTTTAAGCACAGAATATGTTTGCAGTGGAGAACAAGTAGCAAATATCTTGACAAAAGGATTAGGGAGACAACAACATGAGAAATTAGTTGCTAAACTTGGAATGAAAGATATCTACAAGATGCCAACTTGAGGGGGAGTGTTGAAGGACAAGTTGGCCGGAATAAATGCGTGGCAGCTTAGTCAGCTCAAGTTTGTTAAACGGTAGAGTTGGCATAATTAGTTGGAAGGTTGTTAGAGTTAGTTAGATTAGTAAGTTAGTTACTTTCTGAATAACAGAAAGCAATGCATGTATATATATATATAATATATATATATATATATATATATTATATTATATATATTATATATATAGTTGTACAGATCACATGATATGAATGAGAATTTCTTCTTCTTCTCTTTAATTTGTTCAACGTCTTTTCTCTCAAATCTCACCATGTCGGAGCTTGTGTACTAAGTAATAAATCGGTGAATAATGGCATGCATCAATGTGTGTTATTGATCTTGTTATTAATATCAAATTATTCCTACCAAATTAATGTATATTCAATAGAAATATTCTAAGTAGAAGAGTTTTGACACCAGAATAAGAGAATTATATATCATCATCAATATATTTATTCAACAAAGTCTTATATCATATAGTATACATTATCCAACAAAATCTTATATCATATATTAGAGTATCTCTAAAGGACTCTTTATAGGCTATAAGGGCTTTTGAATAGGGGATGTCGATAAGTTGTTTGGTGGTGGCAGTTTGGTTTTTGGTGGTCGAGATTGGTTGAAATCTGACTTGGGAGGGGCAGTTATGCGTTACACAAATTGCTCAATTGCTGGCGATTGGCAATGTTTGAGGGGTTTTGCTGAGTGATGATAAGGGAAGAGAATGCGGTGGTGTGAGGTCGTAACGATACCGGAATCAGTTGGTGATTGGTTGGAATATGAACTTTGGATAGTAAATTGGTATTTTTGAAAATGTATAATAATATGCTTATCTTAGGGTTAAACTCCTAACACATCCTCCTTTCATTGTATGTATAATAATTTGCTTATCTTAAATAGTGTTTGATTAAATGGATAATCTCATAATCATGAATACATTTAAAATTTCAATATGACTTGAGAAGCGATGAATATCTAGGAGTGTTGACTGATTTACATTTGACTGATTTTGACCATTAAATCTCAATCTTACTCTTATTAATAATTATTAAAATAATACATTTTTGAAATAATCTCTCTTTTTCCATACCTAATTAAAAATTAATATCAATTAAATGAAACATTTAAACCAAAATCTTTTAACACAAGAGTTTTATATATTTTACAACTAAAATCTAGTCTAATTAAACAACTAATTCACATGATATGTACAAGTCGCTAGAAATAATAATCACCCACTTCTGGCTGGTTCAATGATTTTTTTTTTTTTTTAAATTTTAGGTATGGTAGAGCTGGTTAAGGACCGGTCCCAGGCCAATTTGGGACTGGTCTCATTTGGGACCAATCACTCATGGGCCTGGTCCCAGGCCTATGAGCAATTTCAGGACCTGGACCGGTCTTACAAGTCTGCAAAATTTCATTTTCCCCTATCTTTTTTTATATTTAGGGGCAAAATGAAATTATGTAGGAGGGTTTATGTAATTTTTAGGGGTAGATTAGTAATTTTCACGGGCAGCAACCAAATGAAATTTTTTAAATTTTGTAAAACTTTTTTTAACCCTTATAATTTTGTCTATTTCAAAATTTATAAGGAGTTTTATATAATTATCCAAGGGCTAAAAAAATAAACCACAAGGGTTTAGGCCTAGGCTTGGGACCGGGCCCAGGCCCAGGCCTTGGAGGAGGGCCCAGTGAAGGGACCGATCCCTCCTCCTTAGGCTTGGTTTGGTTTTGGGACCAAGCCTATTAGGACCGGTCTTTGAGGACCGGGTTTTTGGACCCGATCCCAAATGCCCAACTCTAAGGTATGATAATTAGCCACCCCTTGATACAACTCAAACTCAAGACCCCACGATGCGCAGGGAAAATAATCTTGTTGAAATGGCATACATGGGATATAATTATTATCAATATTCAGTGATTTTGACAGTGAAAGGAATTGACATTGAAATGCCAAGAGTTCTAACCATTTTCACAACCATTGATCTCTCGAATAACTAATTTCAAGGATGGATTCCACCGGAATCTACTCAAAGTGCTTAACTTCTCTACTCAAAGTGCTTAACTTCTCTTGTAATACAACCTAACAGGTTACATTCCATCGTCATTGGAAAAATATTTGACAGAGCTTGAATCTTTAGATCTCTCAAATAAGCTTGTTGGTGAAATTCCAAGGCAATTGACAAATCTAAAATCTCTTTCTGTGTTAAACCTTTCATACAACCAACTTGTAGGGGCCAATACCTCAAGGAAAACAGTTCAATACATTCGAAAAGAATTCCTACATTGGAAACTTGGGATTATGTGGATTGTCACTGTTAGACAACTGTAATATATATAACCATTTGGCGCCTAAACCAACACCTGCATTCCATGAAGAGATGGATATTATGAGCTGGTTTGACTGGAAATTAATCATGATAGGTTATGCCCGTGGACTGGTGATCGTTTTCTCGACTGGAAGACCTCGACGGTTTGTTGGAATGGTTGAAAATGCAGAGATAAAAGGCATGCAGAAGGCTCAACAAGATGCATATGAAAAGGAAATTAGCGAGTTCATGCAAAGGTTTCTTTAATCAGGTGAGTATTCCAGTACAGGAGAAACTCAAAGAATGCATTCGGATTCTTTCCTCAATTGGGTGCTTGACAATTTCTAAAAGCATAATTACTTAAGTTTGCATGTTATATTTATTTTAATAATTTGTTCTTCTTTTCAACTATTACAGATCGAACTCATCATGATCAGTTTCAAAATTTCTGCAACTCACAGAAGGAAATCAAACAACTGATACACAGAACAAATAATTTAAGATCCAACTGTTGACAAAAACAGACAAGAAAGAACAGAAGACATGAGTTTAAATATTCAAGCTATGTGGCTGACTTACTCTTGTCTTGCTATGTGGCTGATTTTCCAGCATCATTTGTTGCCTATTTATGCATTAGGAGCGGCGATGGTGTTCTGGTGTTTGAGTGGAGGCAGAATTGGCTTGTGCTTTAAGGGATGGCGGTGGTTGCCGTAAAGGGCGATAATATCATCAAATGTAAAGGGCGGTCACGTATAGTTTCTTATAACAGAAGGGTGTAACTGTTATTATGGAAACCTAAGGGGAATAAATGAAAAAACTCCTAACATATATGTAAACTTACAAATTAAATTAATACCTATCCCTTCAAAACCCTTTCCCTCTTTGTAAAATTATCTGAAATTGTTAATACAATTGCTTTGAAGAGATGGCAGCTTCAGCTATCTCTGCTTCTTTAAGCTTCTCTTCTTCTTCTCTCAACAAAATCTCCGTTTCATTTCTCTCTCCCAGGTACAATCCCACATATCCCATCTGGGTCTACTTCCATAATCGCTTCACTAACTTCAAAAATTTTACTTTTACTCGTTGCAATTAACTTTTTTTTTTCTTCAATTCTTTTGGGTTACAAGCAGAAACTCTGCCAGGTCTATTAGAGCGTCTGCGTTGCCAAGTCCGTACGGTGATTCTTCAACGACAGGTAATTTTGATCTTGTGCATTTTGATAATTTAAACTATCATCAAAATTATTTTTTTGGGTTTGACCCGGTTGATGGTTAAGCTTGTTTTATTATGTATGATTCATTGGAGTTCCTTAGTGCCTAATTTGAATGAAATTGAATCTTGTTTTGGCTTGAGTTCATTCGGTTGGGTTTATTTATTACTAAAGCTTGTGGTTAATATGATCATATATCCAGTTCTTATGAGCCATTATATGGTTGTGCGTGGGTAAATAGGTATGTGTATGTATGCACGTGAAGTAATTTGGAGTAAAATGTTTTGTTTTATCCAGGATTATCAAGTAGAAGTAGTGGGTTGCCTCTAAAATTCGACCAGAAGGATCTTCGCGGTACTGAACAGAGGTGTGTTGCTTCAGCCCTTTTGCTTGGATTGTTTTGTTTAGTTTTCTATCATTTTGTTTAAATGTGTATCTATGTGTCTATATGTGCAAGTGATTTGCTGTTTTTTGTTGTGGTTTATTCCAGTTTATTTAATGCTTTAAGTGATAATTTTGAGTGGAGAATGTATCTTTTTAATTTGAAGGTGCATTGTTAATAAAAGTACATATTTGGGCTATGCTGCCACTACATTTGTTAGCCATAGCAATATTGTTAGAACTAATAAGCTCAATTATGTAAAGAACGAATTGGCCATGGGGGAAAGCATTTCAGCTATGAGATGGTTGTTTTCGTCTATTTTTAATGTATCAGTTGAAAGCATATCTGATAGAACAATGTGCTGTTGATTATTTCACTATGACCACTGTTCTTAAATTACAGATGCATATGGTGTTGTGCAGTTTCTTTGTTGCTTTCTGTTATTTTAATTATTTGATACCTGGTGGATATAGAATTTTATAACATTATTTTATATATGCAGTTATGGTGCAATAATAGCCCAAAAGGGGAATCCACCCATAATGCCAGCAGTAATAACTCCTGGAGGTGTAATGGACCTCTCAACCATATTATTTAGGAATCGTATAATCTTCATCGGACAGCCAATCACCTCACAGGTTGCTCAAAGAGTTATAACTCAGCTTGTGACTCTGGCAACCATTGATGAGGATTCTGATATTTTGGTGAGGTTTCACATCTATTTTCTTATTCACTCTTGTAATTAACCTATTGATTTATAAATCCAAATTTCCAAAGCCTACTTCTAAAAGTTTGTGTACTGTGTCCTGTACCTTGTCAGCTGTATTTGAACTGCCCTGGTGGAAGCACATATTCTGTGTTGGCTATTTATGATTGCATGTCTTGGGTAAGATTTTAAAGTTTTTTATTATTTTTGGCTATTTGTTCACATCTTGTTTTTTTCTTTCACTTTTTAGCTTATTAGTAGTTTCATGATTATCTGATGTTTAGTTTGACCTTCCAAGAGTTGGGAACAATCTTCATATGAAATAAAATCTCTAAAAGCCCCTATATTTCAATGGTCGTGGCCTTCCATTTAGGAAAAAATTGTTGACACCTAAAACCAATGATAGTATTGTGATTATAATTTGAGGTAATAAATTCTTCATAACAAATCTTTAAGTTTATAAAACAATTTAATGCAAGTAGACATTCTAAGATGTTAATATATAGACTAGATTTGACCTTAGTGGTACAGCATTAAAATATCTTTGTGCATGTCCCATTATATACTCATATTATTTTTTCCTTTCATTTTCTTCAATTTTTTGGCTTCCCAAGTATTCAGTGATGCATTATCTTCTCAGATAAAGCCGAAGGTTGGCACTGTCTGTTTTGGAGTAGCTGCAAGCCAAGGAGCACTTCTTCTTGCTGGTGGAGAAAAGGGGATGCGCTATGCTATGCCAAATGCACGTATCATGATACATCAACCGCAAAGTGGATGTGGGGTATGAGTTGACTTAATGGTTTTGTTATTGCAAAGTTATTATGAGGTTGAGATGATTTAAAATTGTATGGATATCTCATGATATGCTTGCATGAGAGGAATGGAGGTCGTCGTAACTAAAGTTTTTGCTTTTGAATGACACACTTTTCTTTTTACTTTGGTTGTGGTCACATAATTTAAGTAAAACTGGTACTTGTTCTTTGCTTCTGTTCTCTCTTAATGAATCTAGCATTGAGGCACACATAACTGAAAGTAAATGAAATCTGCCTGAAGAATTGAAAGAATTTAGATTAGTGGTATGTAATGGAACCTCAAAACTCAAACACGGTAATGTGACTCAAACAGAGAGTTTGAACCATGCTGCTCCTTAAGCACTAGTTGCCATGTGACTTTTATGCAGGTTGCCTTAACTCTCAGTATAGTCCCCTTGGTTTTACCTACTTTCCTAAATTTTTTATTATACTTCATAAGAAACTGCTCATGTGTTGCTGTTTTCTCATTTATATCCATCTTTTCCCGTTTCCCTTATACCCTATTGGTGCATGAGCTTGTTTGAATATTCAGTACACTAGTATTTTGCTAATTTTAAATGTTGCATTACGATTATATATGTCAACCAGTGCATTGCAACAATTTGGTTATTTTAATGTCTGAGAAATTGCAAGTCAGTTAAAACTATAGAGTTGATTGTATGTCATATGTTTTAGGGTCATGTGGAAGATGTGAGGCGCCAAGTAAACGAAGCGGTTTTATCTCGCCATGTCAGTATCTCTTTCCCTCTCTGTTTCATGCTCTTTAGACCTTGAAAAATGTTCAGAATGAGTTAATTCTTGGTAATTTGGTTCTCTCAAACTTTAAAAGCGAAACTTTTCTCATTATAATTCAAGCTACAAAAGGGAATTGGTTTACATGCCCAACTAATTACCCTGTATGCCTTGAAGTTCAGAAATGATGTCATTTAAGTTCTATTTTGTTGTGATACGGCGCTATATTCTGCTTTTTTTTAATGTAATACACACCTAAGCCAAATGTCGCACAAGTTTTTTCTAGCTTTGAGTGGATGATTTATGCACAGTTCTGTGCTTTTGCTCATATCAACACTGCTGAATTAAGAGTTGTGCTCAACAATAATTTTTTATTGATGTGCTCTTTTCCTGGAAATTTGCTACAGAAAATTGACAGAATGTATGCTGCCTTTACAGGCCAACCTCTTGAGAAAGTGCAACAATACACTGAGAGGGATCGTTTCCTGTCTGTGGCTGAGGTATGTTACTTATCCTGATTTTTCTCAAACTAACAATAACATGCTGACTCCCTATGTCAAAAGATCCCAAATTAATGGATTGTCCTTATGAGAAGGCTACTATTTGATAATTTGATCTACGATGCCATCTAGGAAATGCTGTAGTTTGAAACATCCACCTCCTCATTCATTTTTGTGAGACCTTCGTGTAGTTGGAACCTTATACGATGATGATTTGATTGCATTTGGAAATGTAACCAGCAAGGTGAAGTATGTGATAAGGTTAAAGGCCTAAATCAGAATTATAGAACTTGGTATTTGATGCATTTACGTTTGCCAAAAATGGGCATATTGTCATTAATGGGATCTTGTGTTGATTTCATTAGTTTCTTAATATTGTACACATTGTCTCACAGCCCATGTATGCTCGAATTCATGATATTAATTCTACCTGCAGCCACTGATTTTGTCATACTTCTTTTGTTGCCATTTCACAGTCTATGGAGTTTGGCCTTATTGATGGCATCCTGGAAACTGAATACTGAAAGCGAAATCGTATGAGCTAAGTTTTTCAATTCTATTGGAATTCGATAGAGCAATTTGTTGTCCGACTGATCCCATGATAAATCAAAATTGTAATCATGTCCCATGAGTGATATATAAAATTTCAAATATCGCTATTTGAAGGTTTTGATTTTGATTTTGCAATCATGGGTGTTCATTGTTCTGGGTTCTTTTGAGAAATGTTATATAACTTACCTGCTATAGCTTCTTTCATTTGATACTTAAATTCACTCATCCAGATTTATCAGATGCTGATCAGCTACTGCTTCAATGAACAATAACTGTCGTCTGATTTGCATTGAACAATTTTACTCTTACAAAATTCAGATTTACCACTGCTGTGTTTACAATAATCTCTCTTGAGTTGGATGAAAATAAAAATTGTCTGTACGACTTAATGCATTGCAGATAAAACTATATACACAAATTCTCTTGTAGGAGATTTATGACAAAACAACTCAATGGCTACATTACATATACATATATAGGGTAATCGACGACCGAGAGATTGAAACTTTTATTGTCTAATCTAAATTATGAGGACCAAATATAATATGCTTAATTAGAGACTTAAGAAAATAAGATGGTAGAGTTCAAAAGAAAATGCAGTCGATGACCTATATCTCAGCACCAGTTATTGTAAGTCGTCGGATCTTGCAGAACGCAGCAGTTCATTTACCTGTCGGATGATGGAGCAATTCAGAAGGGAAAAGGAAAAAAAAAATCTTTGAAATTCAATTACCGTTTTTTATTTCAACATTCATCCTCACTTTCCAAAATTCACTAGAAAGAGATTAACATTTCAACTAATGAAACAGCTTTAGAGATATGTTGTTCGGTGTATCTGAATTTCAAACGATGAGCAGATATGCTAATCATATGAAGTTAAAACCAATCATTCAATCAAAAAATGCTCCCATGACTTTAATCAAATCTATGAGAGCAGAGCAGAGGACACCAAAAATGGTAATTTTGCAGATTAAACTGAAAATCCATCAAACCAGTTCCTGTAGTTTATGAATTAGCTAGATATTGCAAATTTATGAGTGGACTTTGTAAGATTACCATCTAACTTCCATTCTCCTTATCTGGATCATTAGTTCCCTGATATAATTGATAGAAGACGTGAACAATCCAAATCAAAAGGTAAAGGACACTTACCATATTTTTGCTCGACCATTGTGAATCTGTATATAGCCTTTATAAGCGAACCATATTTCATGGAGTTCAAGGATCCCATATGTCTGTAACAAAAAGAGACCCACAATTAAGTCACACAAGAGAAAATTAGAGGACACAGAAGCAATTTTTTTTTTTTTTTTTCAATTACTAAAATGCCCTGATGACAAAGTGATGAAGGCAAATCTCAGCAAGAAACGGGAAAGTTCATTAACCAATGGATTCTCAGCTCACATTTATCAATCACTGAAGCAAAAATGTGGGGGAAATCAATCAGCAAGGGAAGTCCAGTTAAAATTGGCTGCTATTCTTAGCATTCCTAGTACTCTCGCAGATATGAACCAAACCAAGTCTGAAACATGGCACATATCCTATATCTACACTCATGCACACGATGTGAGAGAGCTTGAACAAAAATAACCCTTAAACGCACCAATATGAACTTCAAATACAAAAGAACAGCTAACTGTTGAGTTTCTACGCGTGCTTTGAACAGCTAGTCATCATGTCGTCAACAAAATTGAACCAGATTTCCCTGGTGAATAGTTTATTTACTAACTAATATTTTATGGTCAATTCCTTGGGATCACATAGGCAAACAGATAGGGGACATATAGGTTGTAGAAAATGTGTGTATGCTCCTATAATCTTTCTGAATACATGAAATAAAAAGAAACTAGTCTCAATAAAAGAAATCCTAGCACAACAATGTAAATAGATTGATTGCAAACACCAATAGCCGCAAGTACACAGTTTCTTTGCACTAAGCTATAATCATAGAAACAATATCCAAACAAACTTTTTAATCTGTTTCCCAATTTACTTCATCAAAATAAGAAGACATTTTCATAAAACTATATCATGTAGAAACATGAAAGCCCTTCATCAAATACATACCATAACAGAAATGAATGCCCAAGATGGAAACTGCCCTAATAAGTGCAAGACAATTAAGAAACCTGAGTTATCTTCCTGATGCTGAACTTTATAAAGTAATGGCATAATTTAGTGTATCACTGATTTTTATTTTTATTTTTCCTGTTTACGGGCTAGTTACAGTACCCCAAAACTTCCTCAGCCAAATGGAAATACAAGGGCCTAACTATATAACTTGTTTAATTATCTTTTTAAGTAAGAACACTCACATGATCTCTGTATATCGAATTCTCCAAGCAGGGAAACCTAGATGGCATCTTGCAGGTCCATAAACTAATAAGAGATCAGGTTCTGGTCCTCTGCAACCTGACATTAGAAAAACATCAGTATCAGAAAGTGAGATATAAAAGTTTAAAAAGAGATAATTTCTTTTAACCAACAAGTAGATCTGACAAGTATCACAAACCGACGGCTGTTAGTGCCTCAGTCATGCGAGCTTCAGTAAAAATTTTCTCTTCCTGAATTTTGTCTGAATCACCCAATTTCAAATACCTCCTAAACAGTAAGTTAGCTGCTTTGGCCACTGCTTCCTTTCCATCAGAGAATGAAGCAAACTCCACACTAATATGTTTATGGTCAAGAAGTGGATTGCTTTGATCAGCTTCCTGAACACAGTAGATAACAAGTTCAGAGTTTCGGAATCAGTGCTTACATCCCAACAGCATAAGTGTACTTTGAAGATAATGCAAATGAGAGTAGCATTATAGCTGATACATAAAAGCTAAATGTAACACCCAGAAGGAATGGCTGTGTAAAGTACTTGTAAGTAAGCAAACCCGTACCCCTAATATCAATATCTGAAGTCAGAAGTATATTTAACACAGATGATACTTCATATAACAACATAGCTCACTCCAACACTACAAAGGTAATAAAGGTCTCAGAAGCTATAAGGGTAGATTAATAAAAGGCTCATCTGCCTGACAGTATCTCTACATATGAGGAAAGTCTATATGTGAAAGGTAAATGAAGGAAGAAAAGGAAATTATGAAATCATACTACATTTACAGTATCTTCGTACCTCAAAAACTGTAGCATTATTCAATTTCACCAAAATGGAATCCTTTGATTTCTTCAGTATTCCTATAAGAAACAAAAACATTAGGAATTATACTATAATCTCAGGGGTGATAAGAATGGAATACCCAATGAAACATGCTTGCAGTTACATAATCACAGAGTAATTCCGATGAATGTCAACTATTATGAAACCCAGGCATTCTTACCTTCAGTATCATAGAGGCACACACGTTTTACACCAAGAGCCACCAACCACTGCAAAAGCTCAATAATTTTCGGAATCTGATAAGCTTCTTCACTTTCTACCACTACGACCAGGTACCGAAGCTTGTTTATATCAAGGGCTTCGTATCTTTTCAGTATTCCAATGGAGATAAGATAGCTTTCTAAGGCACAGATTACTCCCAGTGCAAAGTACCATAAGCTGACAATAAAATGTAGAAAATACCACAATACATGGAGCCCTAGATTGCCAATCTGCAAGAAGCTTAAAAACCAAAATGAAAATCTAATTTAAGTTCAACCAAAAGATGTGACACGATCACACAGATCAAATAACCCCAACCAGCCATTCCATGCTGAGAAACAGCTTAATATAAGACCAATTTGTTAACTCTAAAACAACTAAAAAAAACACTAATTTAACTGTCAATTCCTCTAGACCAGCTTAATACAGAAATTTATGCACTTACTTGAGCAATGAAAGAGTACACCTTATGCATTCCGTCTCTAAAATCCATCAAACTAAACAAAAATAATGACGAAAACATTAAATCAAACAAGAAAGAATTGGAAAAAAAAATACGAAACGAATAAATAAATTGAATTACTTACACCTTTACCAAAAATTCAGAGCAAGTGAATATATACTGAAACAACTGCAAAAGGTATTAGAAATCTTTCAATGTAAAATACCCCGTTGAGATATGGCCACAAGAAGCAAAACCCAGATACAGAATCGAAAACCCAGAACGGGAAAAGGATTAAGAGTGGCTTTATAGGAATTTTATAAATAATGTGAACTGTTTTGAAGGCTTTAAGAAAGCAATTAGTGTAGGAAGGTGAAGTTCTTTGCAAAATGAAGTGATTAACTTGCACTGGCCCACTGGACACACGAATTTAATTAGTCGTCTAATTGAAACATTTGATTTTATAAATAAATTTGAAATAATTTAATTAGATTATATGTATTGCCAAATCAACACCTGGAATCTGATTAAACTTCAGTAATTATAATTTTTTATGATAAAAGAAATTAAATATAGTGAATAACAATTTAATAAATGATTAATTTATATAAACAGAAAAATACAATAAATAGGGTAGTTAATTTTATTTAATAGGGCAGGCACCGTAATTAGATTAGATTAGATTAGCTTAGCTTAGCTTGGGCCTCCTCCCATTAACGAGAGCAATGTTTTAAAACCCAACCTGGGGTAAAACCCGGCAAAGTTGTCGGATCCTGGGTTGATCAGTTTCGGTAACTTTTAAAATTTAGCAAATACATCCCTAAAAATTACCGTTACATCCTTATAGGTTTGAAATTTAGCAAACACACCCCAAATACAAATTGTCTGGCGATTGACTGACGGCAGCGACACCCCAAATGCAACCCCAATCGTCCCTTAAACCCATTCCCCTTAAAATATACCCAAGATCTAGCCGAAATAGGTTTGATTTCGGTCAAATCTCACCGACGCCGGCGTCGACATTCCAGGCCAGATCTCATCAACGCCGGCGTCGACAACCCTCCCCATCACCCAGAAATTACTCTCCTCTTTCTCTCGACCAAAACCCACGTCACCCCACCCCCGTTAGCCTGGCCAATCGCCGATAAAAGTCGGTTGTTACCGCTACCAGTTTTGTTCGATTTCCGGTCGATTTACTCACCGAAAATCAATGTTGTCACCACTATTGCATTCACCAGCAATTTCTCTTCAAAAGCCCTAACATCCCGACCGACAATTGTTTGACAATCATCATCTCAAATCTTAGGGTTTTGAGTGAATAGGAAAAACATAAACCTAACGCGTTGAAGCTTCCGAGTCTTGGTTCAATCGATTAAACTGGCCGGGCTGGGCCAGATTTTAAAACAATGAATGAGAGCAACAACCATTAAATAAGATCAATGAATATTTTATTATTTTAATACATATTAAGTAAGAGGTTAAGTGTGAAGGTATGTTAAAGGGTGAGAGTGAGAGATTATGAAATATATGATTGTACATATCAACTATATGTTCAAAATGTTATGCCCTATCAATGGTAAATGTAGTAACGCAATCTAATTATATTGTTCGTTGCTCGTGCATCAAACTATCGACTGTCAATCATTTTTGGCCTTACCCTAAACGTTGTTATTGTCTAATGAGTACTTTTTGTATCTTACAATGCTTGACTATCAAAAGGAATTGATCATTTTGTTGTCTTTTTCCGCGCAATGCCCTCGATGACTTATAAGGTGTTTAATGAATCCTGATAATTAGTTAAGGTACATACAAATTAACTCGGATACCTCGGTTACCAAAGAAAAAAAGAGTTACTTGGTTTATTTTGACTGTTAACTTTTTCCGGGAAAGATTAATATGTTGGTTTGCTGATTTATTTCTATTTGTTTTTTCAATTCATTTAAAGATGCATTCTGTAGAACTTCATTGTCAAGTCTGTTATCTGATGAACAAACCAATACTTATAATAAGATTAGCCCAAAAATTTTCAAGTAATGGTAGAACTAGAGAGTACAATTGTGCACAATATATTCATAACGATATTTTTTATAATCAGTTTCACTGTAAATTTTATGCAAAACATAGAAGGAACTAACCACCATAAAAAAGTGGAAATCTAATGGGAAAAGCAACAAGGGATTGGACTAAAATTATCAATATGGGAATCCAGTTAATAAAGAGAAATGTTATGAAGAAAGTACCTGTGACAAAAATGGATCAAACAACATAAATGCATAGTGACAGTAGAATAAATAGAACAATAATCAATAACCATGACTAGGGAAGGTGATGAAAATATTGAGAAAAAAATCCTATTTTACTGAAGGCAACGAGACATTAACTGGCATCCACACATTAAAATCGGTACTTTAAGAGAAACAAAAGAGTCTCATCTTTTTCTTGCTTACTGAAGAGACAATTTTCAATCATTTACTCCATTTTAGAGGGACACTGGAAATTTCCTATCATGAAAAGTCATCAAAATACACTATTTTTATCATCAGAGTGCAATAAGTACATCTGTTCTTGGCAAATTCTATCTCCAAGCTAACTCTACGTTCAGAACAATGTAGAGAATAAAATTCATTTTCCAGCACAATCTGTAACAAGTACTGTCTGTTTCGGAGAGAACTATACATAAGTACCTATTGAGCACCATCTTCAGAGAACCTGGTGTCAAAAGGAACAGAAGGATGCACATGCAGTGAACCACCGGCTGTTCCTCCGTTCTGCAACTCAATTACAAGCCACCGAACAGCTTTACTCATCTGCTCCAACCGAACAGCACTTATTGGTGGAAGACCAGTTGTGGCAGCCTGACCTGACTTCCCAACAACAGAGCCAGTGGCCTCATCAACCAAACACTCTGACCCTATCCTTTGCTTTACGGACTCCACAAACTCCTCGGCTTGATCACAAGCCACCCTAAACAATTCCCACCTCTGTTTAAAGTTCTCTAGGGCTGCATCTGTGGCCACTGTTTTCTGGCCACCTGTAGTTTCCTTGGCCTCAAGCACATTAGCAGCCGCTGCAACAAACTCCTTATATGCAGTACTCAAAGCATCTACAATGTTGTCCATCACTACCTACCAGAACTGCAGGTAAATACAAATTCCCTCTCAGACTTGTCGTCACAAGCGTTGAGTGAAAATACCTAACAAAAAATCCACACTGATCATATTGTATATCCCCTAAATTGCAAAACAAAATCTAAACTAAATGAGATAGAAGCAGCACAAAATCCGGTACGGCTAGTCAAGTGATCACCTAGGCTTGCAGGCATCAATGCCCGAGGTTCCCAAATTCTGAAAGACTGTGAATTAGGCAACCCCTAGTTCCAAACTAAATTTCACTGAGCAAGTTTGAAGAATTTCTGGGTCACAAAATTATTTAAAAAATAATAATAACAATAAACAGCATACAAGATACAACTACAAAACTATACTCATTCTCAATCCTCTAATTCATTTAATGGCATAACCTAGATTGTCAAACTCGAGGTGAAAGTCAAAACAATTCATCCCAAATCAAATTTCAAGCTCAAATACGATTCCTAAGCGGAAAAAATAACAGGAAGTGCAAACATTTAAGAATGAATGTTAAGACAAAACTTCTATGTATCAAAATATGAAATAAACAGAAGCTCGAGCTGAAGAATAAGTTCTAACAAAGACCTAAAAATGAATTAGTCGAGATGTTTAGTAGATTCAAACAAAATGAGTAAATTAAAAGTAGAAAAACAAAATTAAAAAAATACCTTCGCCGGAGATAATTATGCGATTACAGTAATCTGTGAGCTATGGACAGAAAGAACCGAGATGAGAACTAGAACGGCCGAGAATGGCACGCAGCATCAGAGGATCTGGGCTGGGCTAACTTTTTGAGGCCATACAATTACAATACAGTTGATTCTAAATAACGCCAATTTACTTGCTGAAAAGCCCTCCTTCCTTGTTTAAACGAGGGTAAAATTGTCATAAAATAAAAACTTGATCGGCATCATGTACGGATAAATAATTGGAAGAGCACATACAATCATACATACTGATATACCATTGCTAAATGACATTTTTGGGTCTGAAGACTTAATTGGGAGACAGTATTATATTCTTAGAGTAATGCAACAGTCACCGACGATAATGTACCGAATTTATATACCAAATGACGTGGTAAAATCCTGATAGTTGATTAATATTAAGTTAAAATTAATCAACGATCGGGATTTTGTTACGTCATTCAGTGTATTACTGTCGGTGACTGTATTATTTTTCATATTCTTATTGGATATAGAAGATGGACAAAGTTTTAATTAATGTAGCATTCTTATTCCTCTATCTTCATATCCTTCCATACAAATCTATACCATTTATATTATTTTGAATTTATTAAACTGAAATAAGATTTAGAAAAATCTATAATACTGTTTTTTTAATATAAAAAAAAAAAAAAGCCATAGAAAAATCCGAAATTAGCATATAGTTTTTACATATCCGAAATTATATATTATTTTATGAAAAATCGGAAATGCATATCTAAAATATAAATTAGAATTTACCCAAACATGGGTAGCCAGTAGTTAGGGGTATTAGAAAAAAAAATGTAAAAACTGAACTGAACCTTCGAAAATCGATTTTCCAGGGTTTAGTTTCGGTTCAGAGAAATACAAAAACTGATTTTCCGGTTAGGCTACTGCTTTACAAGATTATGAGAACCAGTTAACCAAAACTGGTTTACTATAAAAATAATAAAATATAAAATCAAAACATATAAACCGGTTTATTATAAAAATAATAAATTATAAAATAAAAACAATAAAACTGGTTTATTATAATATAAAACCGATTTAAATTAGGGAAAAATCAAATAAAAAATAAGTTAAAAGAGAAAACTAGTTCAAAACCGATTAACCAAAAAACTGTTTTTCCCCTTTCTTGAACCCAAAAGCTGATTTGGTATGAATACCCTTATCAGTAGTAAATGTGAACTAATGGAACTGTGTATGGCTTCAACCCACAGTTCTAGGTCCGGACACTTCAATTAACAAAAACAAAAAATATGAATTAAAATCCTATTTAGTTCACAAAGAAATCTATTTGGTCTTAATCTTAAAAGAGTTTTCAAATTTGAAATTCGAGATTTTAAATACAATCCCACAACATATAACTTTTATTTTCTTTGAATTTTAAAATCATATCAAAAATATCTATAGGTGATATTCAAATTTATTTATTTATTTTTAAATAGAAAATTACATTAATATTTCAAATAATTAGATTCACTGAATTGAATTTAAATATGCTCTTACCTCGAGAAATTGGTTTTAATTACATGCCTTTGGACATTGCAGAAATATAAAGAAATTAAATATAAATAATAATAATAATTTTAGATGCTTGGAGATAAAATTTAACAAACAGTTCAAATGGAAATAGATTTCTTCAGTCCCAGTTTGTAATTATCAAAATCAAATATAAAAGAATGAACTTATCAGATTGTGCCAGCTCAGCATATAATAAGACAAAAGAGTGTCAGCACAAAAGATTCGAATGGTGCGGCACGTAGATGATTGTGTCCCTTGAAAAGGGGAATCCATCCGGTGCAAAACTAACCACCAAGAGGGGGTGAACAAAAGGCAATGGCCATGAGGGAACAAACAAAAGAACAATCTGCAAGAATTTGAATAGTCCTTTTCGAATTTAAAGCAGCTCTCATCCAAACCCAACTTCCTAAATCCAATCTGTTTCCCCTTTTTTTTTTTTGTTCATTCCAGAAAATCTCTCTGTTATCCTTTCTAAAACCCTAATCTGTTTTTTTTTAGCGCCACCACATGACCAACGAAGACGACACGAAGAAGAACTGTAGCGACGTCCATGAAAACGTCAACCGAAAGAGAAAGAACAGCACCAACAGCAACGGCAAAGGCAACAATACCGAATACCAGAACTCAAAGAAGGTTAATCACAACACAAAAATAACCATGGGGCAAGAAGAAGAAGATGAAGAGAATATGCTCTCTCTTTCTCTCTCGCTTTGTCCCACAAACCTATACGGAGATCCCAGAACAAGAATCTTCACCATTGCCATCAGAACCTTTAGATTCTTTTCCAGTACAAGCCGCAACTGCACATCCACTTCAACTGTCGCCAACGCACGCCATTTACGTCTCCTCGTTAACGAGACCACCCTTTTACCCATGTGCCGTCACCAAGAACCGGCTACCCAAAAGCCGTTCGTCTTCGAAGGAACCCGACACAGGCGCCCGGCGAAGGAAAAGGCGAGACGGTGCCAGCCCTATTCCCGTGGGCCACAACGAAACGTGCCACGGTGCAGAGTTTCAATATTTGGTGGCAAAGAATATAACCACCATAAGCGGTGACGTGCAGTGCAAGAAATGCGAGCAACAGTACAAGATGGAGTATGATTTGCGGGAGAAGTTTCTCGAAGTGTGGAGTTTATCGCAGACAATAAGAGTAGTATGCATGACAGGGCTCCCAATGTGTGGATGAACCCCGTGTTGCCGACGTGCAAATTTTGTGGACAAGAGAACAGCGCCAAGCAGTGATTCCACTGAAGAAGAAGCAGATGAATTGGTGTTTTTGCTTTTGGGACAATTGTTGGGTTGCTGTACGCTCGATCAGTTGAAGTATTTCTGCAAGCATACCAAGAATCATCGAACTGGGGCTAAAGATCGTGTTCTTTATCTTGCGTATCTCGGCCTGTGCAAGCAACTTGATCCCAAAGGCCCTTTTGATCGCTGAGATTGATCAAACTTTTCAACGTTAGTGATCATATCGATCTTTTTTTTTTTTTTTTTTTTTTTTTTTTCACATCTCTTGATTATTGTCTAGGCAGTTCTTAGAATCTTTACTTTGTGAATGAAACAGTTGCAAGTTTTGATTAGAAAGACTGTTAAATTCTGAATATTCTACTCATTATTTGGACTGTGATGTACTGCCTCTGCTCGGCCTCACTTTATTTGTGTAGGTGCGCATATTTTCAGGTTGAGGCTTGACTGCAGCAAGAGACTTGTTTATTTCTATCTGATTTATAGTGTTCGATGAAATTATCAAAGCGTTAATTAAATGGCTTAATTTCAGTTATGCCAGTTCATTTATCTACAGCTTGACGTGACCAAGGTCAATAACCAGTGATTTGTGCAGTCCAATATTATCCTCTTCCCTTTTACATCATTTTTTTTTTTTTGTGGTAACACGGGTGTTCGAGTCCATTTGAGCGCACCTTAATAATGAACAATCCTCCTTGGCAGTTGGTTTTTTTTTTTTTTTTATGATCGAGGTTATTTGGGCCAGTTTCACGCACCTCAATTAATTTCTAAAGGCCTTGAAGTTGACAGTCAGTTAAATCTAACAATTCCTAAGTGGATCCAACTAGAACTTCTTCAATAATACATACAAGAGTCTTAATTGACCGTTGGCCAGTTTTGGGATTACTCTTACATTACATTTATGACTACCAATGAAAATGTTATTTCAGTTATTTACACAGACAATTATCTTCTATATGAGGGTGTGGCTAAGGGTGCATTTAGTTTATTATTTCATACCCTATTCTCAATCATATTCCCAAAATATTTGTTTGTTTAATTATTTAGGAAATAATATTATATTTTTTTAATTATTTTTAGACCTCTTAAGTTTATTAATTTCATTAAATACCCTAGGAAAAAAAGTTTAAAAATTAACAAAAATACTCAAACCCACCAATAGTTGCCAGATTCTGGCAACCACTGTCAATGGTAGCTGGAATCTGTTACAACGGCCTACAAACGATTGGAACTGGCCGGTAATTCATCGATCTGGCTTTTTTCGGTCAGATCCATGATCAGAAAAGGCCAGAGCCACGCATGTCTGGTCAAATTGACCGGTCTACATCGTAACGCCAGATTTCGACTAGATTCCGAAGGTAGTGGCCATAATCTGGCATTGTGGATGGGTGAGAGTATTTTTGTCATTTTATAAAAAAATTATATATTAGAGTGTTTAGTTAAATTAACGAACTTAAAGAGTTTTTTAATTAATTTTTAAATTTTATCTAATAATAATCACTCCATTTAATTATTCAATATTATTTCTAAAATCCAACCCAAAATAAAAGACAAACAACCCTAAAGAATTCTACTGTAATTCCTTAGGCAAAGTCAAACAGACAGTAGAATTTGTCGACACTGCATTGGGTACTCAACATATCGCACCAGCAGCATTGTCATTATCACTACTAATTAAAAGAAAAGGACCTTTCATAATAAATTAACATAAAGTGCTTTCTTTTTATCAAACAAACACATACGTGTTAACATCATTTTTTTTTTAATAATTATAATTATTATTCTAATTATAAAGAAGCATAGGCCAGCCGAGATTCTTTCTTTTAGCTTTCGTTACATTACCATTTCAAATATCAAAGGCACGTGACTCACCACAACTAACCATTTTTTTTTTTTTTTTTTTAGAGTAAACTACTATTTTCCACCCAAGGTTTATCTTAATAACACTTTTCTACCTAACAAGTTTTAAAATATCACTTTTTCATATAAAGTTATTATTCTATTATTATCCAAAACCGATTCTAGTCAATTCCAAAAGCAAAAACTCTCTCCGTCATCACCTTTTGAACATCTGGTTCTCTTTTTACAAAAACCCTTTCACTCAAATACCTAGTTTCTCATCGATTGTTGACCACCATAAAGTTAGGGTTTATTGGTCATAGATGATTTTCAGTTGATTTTAACATCGAATATTTAATCGGTTATCATCATTCGATTCATCGGCCTCTATTCTACAAAAACACTCTCATCCTGACTCCTAATAACTCGTCCAACGTTAATTGAGAAAGTGAAGTGTATTTGGGTATTAACAAAATCAATAATATTTTGCTTATAATTGAGTTATACAACTAGATAAAAATTACACAAAATTTCTATAAAATGACTATTTTTTTTTTTGTTTGTCTGGTTGTTTGATTTAGTTGTAAGAATAGTAATGCTCTAATGGAATATAAAGGTTGGGTGAGAAAATGGTATTTTGAAATTTTTTGGGTGGAAAAACTTTATAGGCAAACCTTGGGTGGGAAAAAGTCATTTACTCTTTTTTTTTTTTTTTTTTTTAATTTACAGCTTAGCTCTGCGAGTCAACTCACCGTATATCGCACAATTACATTCCATTTACGGTGATTTTTTTTTTTTTTTTTTTAATTTACAGCTTAGCTCTGCGAGTCAACTCACCGTATATCGCACAATTACATTCCATTTACGGTGACGGATTAACAGAGGCACGATGTGAGAGGCGCCAGAAAGAAGAAACAATTACAATGAACACACGGATTTCATTACAATATTACATATATTAAAGCAGAGAAACAAAAACCAGTGATTTGTGCAGCAATAGTATCCTCTTCCTTTTACATCATTTTTTTTTTTTTTTTTTGTTTTCGAATTTAAAGCAGCTCTCATCCAAACCCAACTTCCTAAATCCAATCTGTTTCCACTTTTTTTTTTTTGTTCATCTACAGAAAATCTCTCTGTTATCACTTTATCTAAAACCCTAATCTAGTTTTTTTTTTAGCGCCACCATCATGACCAACGAAGACGACACGAAGAAGAACTGTAGCGACGTCCATGAAAACGTCAACCGAAAGAGAAAGAACAGCACCAACAGCAACGGCAAAGGCAACAATACCGAATACCAGAACTCAAAGAAGTTTAATCACAACAACAAAAATAACCATGAGGGGCAAGAAGAAGAAGATGAAGAGAATATGCTCTCTCTTTCTCTCTCGCTTTGTCCCACAAAACCCATACGGGAGATCCCAGAACAAGAATCTTCACCATTGCCATCAGAACCTTTAGACTCTTTTCCAGTAACAATGCCGCAACTGCCACATCCACTTCAACTGTCGCCAACGCACGCCATTTACGTCTCCTCGTTAAACGAGACCACCCTTTTACCCATGTGCCGTCACCAAGAACCGGCTACCCAAAAGCCGTTACGTCTTCGAAGGAACCCGACACAGGCGCCCGGTGAAGGAAAAGGCGAGACGGTGCCAGCCCTATTCCCGTGGGCCACAACGAAACGTGCCACGGTGCAGAGTTTCAATTATTTGGTGGCAAAGAATATAACCACCATAAGCGGTGATGTGCAGTGCAAGAAATGCGAGCAACAGTACAAGATGGAGTATGATTTGCGGGAGAAGTTTCTCGAAGTGTGGAAGTTTATCGCAGACAATAAGAGTAGTATGCATGACAGGGCTCCCAATGTGTGGATGAACCCCGTGTTGCCGACGTGCAAATTTTGCGGACAAGAGAACAGCGCCAAGCCAGTGATTCCACTGAAGAAGAAGCAGATGAATTGGCTGTTTTTGCTTTTGGGACAATTGTTGGGTTGCTGTACGCTCGATCAGTTGAAGTATTTCTGCAAGCATACCAAGAATCATCGAACTGGGGCTAAAGATCGTGTTCTTTATCTTGCGTATCTCGGCCTGTGCAAGCAACTTGATCCCAAAGGCCCTTTTGATCGCTGAGATTGATCAAACTTTTCAACCGTTAGTGATCATATCGATCTTTTCTTTTTTTTTTTTTTTTTTTTTCACATCTCTTGATTATTGTCTAGGCAGTTCTTAGAATCTTTACTTTGTGAATGAAACAGTTGCAAGTTTTGATTAGAACAGACTGTTAAAATTCTGAATATTCTACTCATTATTTGGACTGTGATGTACTACTGCCTCTGCCTCGGCCTCACTTTATTTGTGTAGGTGCACATATTTTCAGGTTGAGGCTTGACTGCAGCAAGAGGACTTTGTTTATTTCTATCTGATTATAAAGTATTCGATGAAATTATCAAAGCGTTAATTAAATGGCTTAATTTCAGTGATGCCAGTTCATTTATCTACAGCTTGACGTGACCAAGGTCAATTACCATTATCTCCTGTGATTTGTGCAGTCCATATATATCCTCTTCCCTTTTACATCACATTCTTTTTTCGGGTAACCGGGTGTTCGAGTCCATTTGGACGTAACTTAGTAATGAGCAATCCTCTTCCACGGTTGTTTTTTTTTTTTTTTTTTTTTTTTTTTTTTTTTTTCGTGATTGGAGGTGTTTAGGCTAGCTTGTATATACCTCAATTAATTTCTCATAGTCTTAAAGTTGATAGCTAGATAAATCTAACCATTCCCAAATGGATCGAACTAAAACCTCTTGAGTAATAAATCTAAAAGTCTTAATTAACCACTGGCCATTTAACTAGGTTTTGGGGTTGAATTTACATTATATTTATCGCTGCCAAAATATTATTTCAGTTATTTACATAGACAATTATCTTCTATATAGAGCAATGCTAAAGTTATCAACGAATACATACTGAATTTATGTACTGAATAATATGGTATAATCTTGACTGTCGATCAGTATTAATTCATAATTAATTAATAATTAAGATAGTACCATATCATTCGATGTATGAATTCGTTGTACATTATTGAGTAACTGGGTGCGTTTGGTTTAGTATTTTGGATAGGATTTTAGGGATAGTATTGGGTTATTGGATAGGGGAGTATTACGAGGTAAATTTTAAAAATTTTTGAAAAAGCCCTAAGGTTTACTAATTTAACTAAAGACCCTAGCATATAAAATGACAAAAACACCCCCACCACCTACAGTATCAGATTCCGGCCACCACCGCCGGAATCTGGTCGAAAAATTTCGTTACGGCAAAGACCGATCGGATCTGTGCCGTAACACGTCGTTATGGCCTTTTCCGGCCAGATCCATGGTGGATCTGGCCGGAAAAGGCCAGATCTACGGTCTGTTATGGCCGTCGACGGCCGGAAAAGGCCAAACGAGGGCCATCGACGGCCAAAGATGTGGCCGTCGTTTTCGGTCAACGAGGGCCATTTCTTTGGCCGTCGCTGACGGCCAGATCTGGCCTTTTTCGGCCAGATCCGTGGTGGATCTGGCCGGAAAAGACCACAGCGGTGAACTTTCGGCTATTTCTGGTCTGAAGTTAGGCTGTTTGTACAGATTCTGGCTATCACCAACAGTGCTTGCCGGAATCTGACAAGTTGGGTTGATGGGGGTTTTTTGTTAATTTTTAAACTTTTTTCAGGAGGTATTTAGTGAAATTAATAACTTTATGGGGTTAAAAATAATTAAAAAAATAGGGTAATATTTCTGGAATAGTATGCTAAATATTATTTGAAGAATAGGATCCAGAATAGGGATAAAATATTAAGCCAAACATGCAGTATATTATTTTCCCTTCGGTATAAGGGTGTGGCAAAAGAATTCTACTGTAATTGCTTAGTCAAACAGACAGTAGAATTTGTCAACCTGATGAGCCCACCTCACTGCATTGGGTACTCAACATATCGCACGAGCAGCATTGTCATTATCACTACTAATTAAAAGAAAAGGACCTTTCATAATAAATTAACATAAAGTGCTTTCTTTTTATCAAACAAACACATACGTGTTAACATGATTTTTTTTTTTAATAATTATAATTATTATTCTAATTATAAAGAAGCATAGGCCAGCCGAGATTCTTTCTTTTAGCTTTCGTTACATTACCGTTTCAAATATCAAAGGCACGTGACTCACCACAACTAACCATTTTTTTTTTTTTTTTTTTGTTTTAGAGTAAACTACTATATTCCACCCAAGGTTTATCTTAATGAACCTTTTCTACTTAACAAGTTTTAAAATATCATTTTTCACACAAAGTTATTATTATTCTATTACTATCCAAAGCCAATTCTAGTCGATTCCGAAAGCAAAAACTCTCTCCGTCATCACCTTTTGAACCTCTGGTCCCCTTTTTACAAAAACCCTTTTACTTAGACACTTAATTTCTCATCGATTACTGACCACTATCAAGTTAAGGTTTATTGTTCTTAGATGATTTTCGGCTGATTCCAGAATCGAATATTTAATCGGTTACCACCATTCAATTCATCGGTCTCTACTCTACAAAAACGCTCTTACCCTGACTCCTAGCAATTCGTCGAACGCTAGTTGAGAAAGTGAAGTGTATTTGGGTATTAACAAAATCAATAATATTTTGCTTACAATTGAGTTATACAACTAGATAAAAATTACATAAAATTTATGTAAAATGACTATTTTGTTTTTTGTCTGGTTGTTTGATTTAGTTATAAGCATAGCAATGCTCTAATGGAATATAAAGGTTGGGTGAGAAAATGGTATTTTGAAATTTTTTGGGTGGAAAATTTATAAGGCAAACCTTGGGTGGGAAAAAGTCATTTACTCTTTTTTTTTTTTTTTTTTAAATTTACAGCTTAACTCTCCGAGTCAACTCACCGTATATCACACAATTACATTCCATTTACGGTGACGGATTAACAGAGGCACGATATGAGAGGCGCCAGAAAGAAGAAACAATTACAATGAACACACGGATTTCATTACAATATTACATATATTAAAGCAGAGAAACAAAAACGACTTGTCACACACAACACTCGATGAATTATTTAGAGAAAATGAGCGACAATTTTGATTCTTTAAACCCTAATATTATATCATAATTTCTTAATTTCTTTTCCCTCTGCATTTGATTTATTTATTTATTAATTTTTTGTAAATTTCCTCTTCTTGTGATGGAGGCATTGATCGAGCTGTGCGATCTGATCGCGCAGAATCCGAAGCAATTCTCCGATAAACTCGGGTGGATTTGCAACCGGTGTCCACAGCCTGACTTGCTTTTGTCCGGATCCCCACGCGTTTCTCGTTCTCATCTCAATGCCGTACTGGCCGTAGCTCGGTTTCTGTCGAAATGTGGGGAAGAGCCCGAGTCACGTGCTAAATCTGTGGTGCTCGAGTTCTTCCGTGCCATTCCGTTGTCGTTTCACCGCTCGTTCTGGCCTCAGGCGTTCAGTAGTGACTCAATTTTGTCTTTCTTTACGGATTTCTTAGGCTACTTGTCGCAATCCACCGGTGTCTCCCCCGATTTCGTGGCCGATATTGCCGCGGTAGCCGGAGAGGTGGTTTTGGCAGCAATTAACTGCAACATGGCCGAAGATTCGGGGGTTTCTAGAGCGTTTCTGTTGGCTTTGTCGAGAAATTTCCCGCCAATTCTAGCTTCAGATGCGAATACAGTGGTGACGTGTCTCTTTGATCAGTTTGCAGTACCAATTCCGGCTTCACCGAGAGAACAAATGATAATTAACTCAGAAACGTCGTCGTCTCAGAGCTCACCGATAATTTTAAACCACCTTCAGCTGCAGCTCAGTAGCAATAACGAGAGCGAGTCAAGTCCAGGAAATGAGGTGACCAGCCACATTTCGGTGTCGAGTGTGTCAATCAATGGTGGGGGAAGCATATTTGGTGGAGTGAATGATGTACCACAAGTCAGGCAACAGGTTGCTTCATACGAGGAAGAACCCGTTGAGAGCTTGGAGAAGCAGGAGATTGCATTTAAATTGATCACACATATTTTGGATAAAGTACAGATTGATTCCAAGCTTTTGGAGCAGGTTAGGTTTATTGCGAAGAAGCAGCTCCACTCCTTATGTGCTTTTATGAAGGTAAAAGTATTGTAGATAATTTTCAGTGATACCATGTGTGATTTATTGTATGTGTAGGTATAAGTAGAGAATTCAATTCTTGGTGCATTGTGCAGGAAGTGTTAATTACTGAACTTGCTGAAGAGAAATTGCATTCTGCTGATAAGATGTTTTATTTCATGTTAATATGTAGGTATAAGTGGAAAAATCAATATGTATGAATTGCATTCTGGTGATAAGATGTTTTATTTCATGCTAATGTGTAGGTACAAGTGGAAAAATCATAGTGCATTGTTTAGGAAATGTTCTTTATAAAAGAAAAGCTTAGATGTGATTAATTTTGATGTGAAAAAGTTTGTTTTATTTTTTATGTGGATAAATCTAGATTACTCCCAGTACTTTGTATTGGAAAAGTTAATTATTGAACTTATTGATGAGAAACAGAAGAGAGAGGGTTTGCATAGATTGTGAAATGTATACGAAACGTGGAAAGTTTAATGTATCAAACAGATAGTTGTTAAGAAGTTAAATTTGTTTTGTCAATATTCTATGAGAGAAGTTAAATTTTGATATTGTAAAGAAAGTGTTTATTAAAGTTATGTTGGTTGCGTGGGCAGATAAGGAAGCGGGACTGGAATGAACAAGGGCCACTTTTGAAAGCCAGGATAAATGCAAAACTATCTGTTTATCAATCTGTGGCTAGGTTGAAAATTAAGAGCCTTGCATCTCTTGATCCAAATGGGAAAAACTCTAAAAGGTTGGTCCTTGATGCTCTTGCATCGCTTCTAGATGCTGCTGAAGCATGTTTGCTCTCTGTATGGAGAAAGCTGAGAGTTTGTGAAGAGCTGTTCAGTTCACTGCTTGCGGGGATTGCACAGATTGCTGTTATTAGGGGAGGTCAGCTGCTCCGTGTTTTACTCATTCGCTTCAAGCCCCTTGTGCTAACTGCATGTGCACAGGTATAATTCATTTATGATTTCTTATTCTTGTGCTAACTGCATGTGTGCAGGTATAGATTATTGATGGGTTTTGATTTTTTCTTGCCAGTTGCATGTGCACAAGTGTAAACTATGGATCCGTTTTGATTTTGTATAATGGTGCAAAGTTAAACTTCATTTTTGTATATCATAAATAAGTATTTCTTTATTTTTTTAATTATTTGATCTTGTTTTCTTAATACTATGTATGATGTAATTGTAGCCCCAAGGTGATACTTGGGGCAGCAGCCGAGGAGCCATGTTTGAGAGTATTATGAAGACAAGTTGTGAGATAATTGAATCTGGCTGGACCAAGGACCGGGCACCTGTTGACACATTTATCATGGGATTAGCTACAAGTATTCGTGAACGAAATGATTATGATGACCAGGTTGCTTCAATGATTCTGTTTACCCCCTTCTTTATTTTTATATAGATGGTAATTTTAATTTTGTAATTTGGATTGTGTTGTTAACTACCTTTCCATGCTTACTCAACCAAACTTATTTCAGGTTGATAAAGAGAAACATCCGGTTCCTCCTCTGCAGCTTAATCTTATACGCTTGCTCACTGATTTGACTGTTACTGTTAACAAGTCTGAAGTGGTAGACATGATATTGCCACTTTTTGTTGAGAGCTTAGAAGAGGGTGATGCTTCAACTCCTAGTTCATTGCGACTTCGAGTATGAAACCTTTGTCTTTAGAGCATCTCTTTGTGATTACTTACTTTGCGTCCTGTATCTATTTGTTTTGCTCTATGTTGGTTATTGACCCAATATTTGTGGCTGTTGGTTCTTTGATTTTGTTGCATGGTTTCTCAACCTCCTCCCTAATTTACTGCAGCTTCTTGATGCTGTGTCTCGCATGGCAAGTTTAGGTTTTGAGAAGTCTTATCGTGAAACAGTTGTTCTGATGACAAGAAGTTACTTGAGTAAGCTATCAAGTGTTGGATCTGCTGAAAGCAAAACAATGCCAGCCGAAGCCACTGCAGAACGTGTTGAGGTAATATTGTGTCATTAAGATATGAAATATATGTGATACTGTTGCTGGCTTGACAGTTAATCCGATTAAATGGTTGCTAACTGCTTCAATTGTACTGTAGACTCTACCTGCTGGATTCCTTCTGATTGCTAGTGGTCTTAAGAATCCCAAATTGCGTTCAGACTATCGTCATCGTTTGCTATCTTTATGCTCTGATGTAGGGCTGGCTGCTGAGTCTAGAAGTGGGAGGTAAGATAAATTTGTTTCTAGTTTGTTTTGTAGTGGCTAGTCATATTTGAGCTATTCAGATATCTCCAATTGATTTATAAGTATCCATGCACTCTTCTGGAGGCTAGTCATATTTTGCTTTTTATACATTTTGTTGCCTCACTGTGTTGTATGTTTGGACATTTCACATTCAATACTCCTAACTAACTGCTGCAGGAGTGGAGCAGATTTTTTGGGGCCTCTACTTCCTGCTGTTGCTGAAATATGTTCTGATTTTGATCCTACTGTAGATGTGGAACCATCACTTTTGAAGTTGTTTCGCAACTTGTGGTTCTATATTGCTCTTTTTGGTTTAGCACCTCCCATACAGAAATCTCAACCACTAGCAAAGTCGGTTTCCACTACACTGAACAGTGTGGGAAGCATGGGTGCAATTCCTCTTCAAGCAGTTGGTGGGCCGTACATGTGGAATGAACTGTGGTCTTCTGCTGTTAAACGGATTGCTCAAGGAACTCCGCCCCTTGTAAGAAGATGCAAATTTATTTCAATGTTTTTTTTTTTTTTTTTTTTTTTTTTTTTTTTTTTTTTTTTTTTTTTTTTTTTTTTTTTTTTTTTTTTTTTTTTTTTTTTTTTTTTTTTTTTTTTTTTTTTTTTTTTTCATTTTCATTTGCTGTAAGATTTCTCTTCTCGCATGAATGTGCAATCTGTCTTTGATTTTCCATCATTAGAATATCCTCCTTTATGTCTTATGCCTATGTTATTATTTAATGTACTTGTGAAAAGTTGGAAATATTGAAGTCTTTGCGAAGCATAATTTTCAGACAATGTCTGTTGATTGGCTAGCTGCTGCTTGCAAAGTATTTGGTGGGAGTCACCTGAGATTTTGAAGCCTTGAGTTTGGCAACATATGTTAGAAATAGCTATCTATTGAAACAAGCCTACTAGATGTCAAGGGTTAGAATTTTGCACATATCTATATATCCATATTAGCTGTGGTCAATTAATTAACGCAATTGTAAAATTCTCCAAAAATTTTTATTTTTTCCACATAAAGTTAGTTTTGGTTATCGTGAAAAGGATTAACCTAATTTGTTGAGTTTATGACTATAAGCAAATAAAAAGTTCCCTCGGACTATGTGGAAATTACTAGAAAGGCAAATGTAAATCAAATAGTAGAACTTAATAAAATTACAAAGTGTGTTTGTACAGATTAGTAATGGGACCTAGGAACCCCAATGGAGGCGATGAATTATCTTATCCTTTGTTCCCAATCAAGGGTTAGAAGGTTAGATCCCCTTGAGATCACCGACCTAGAGCATTTAATCTCATGGATTTTCCTGACCTTTAGAACTTGTAAGGTCTGACAAGAGTCCTAGTTTTTGTCTCAATACACAAGGTAGTAAGGCTGATGAGTTTCTGAATACCTAAAACAATAAATGACCGCAACCTTTGAGTTTGTGGATATTCAACTTCTGCTTTTCTGATATGCCCAAGTGGACGATGTAGCTGAATTGATGCATGTGCTGGAGGCACTTCAGTGTTAGAAAATCTTAGATTAGGATACTTGTAATTTACTAGAATTTTGAAGGAAGACCTTGCCACAGTTCTCTTAGAAAGAACTTCTCGATGCCTGTATTGTGTCCTTCAAATCAGTATGCTGTTATGGATATCATTATGATTTAGTTTTCATCATTCTTCAAGAGCTTGAACTTGTGCTTTCTTCTAGTGTTTGGAGAAGCTTTGCAGCATTTTGCATGCCTTAGTATTGTTTTGTCTCAAAAGCTTGATGGAAAGGGCATTGTTCTCTAAGACTCTAACAAACCCTCTCACTTGCTTGGTTGAATCTAATTAATGTACTTGTCTCATGCATCGAACAATAGTTTCAACTATTCTGTGTCGTAGTTAAGTTGGTGGAATGAGGGGATTCAAACACAGTCAACCTGGCTTGACTGCAGTGTCGAGAAAATGTGAATTCCAAGAGTTTAAACTTATTATAGGACTCAGCTACAGTATTTAAAGTCTGTTTAAGTATTTTAGCCTCTTGTGAAATTGGAACAGCCTTCTGAAGTTCAAAATTAAAGTCTTACTATTTGATGCCTAGACTAAGCTTAGCCATTTCCAAATTATACTTCGGTTAGGGAGGCTCAATCTTCTTGGATTAGTTAGTTGACTGCACCATTTTGTTATGAAAGTTGACTTCGCATTCATGAATATACTTATTCTCCCTGGACTGGCCTTGTCAACTCAACCTGAATTTATATAATTATTATTAAAATGGACGATCTGTTTGTGTTTTATTACAGCGAAATGATCTCAAACCATATCTGAAATTGAAGTTGTAACATGACGGTTGGGTTTTCCAGGTTGTCAGTTCAGTGAAATGGCTTGAAGATGAGTTGGAACTCAATGCTCTTCATAACCCTGGCAGTCGTCGAGCGAATGGCAATGAGAAAGCAGCTGGAACCCAAAGAACAGCTCTTTCTTCTGCTTTAGGTGGACGAGTTGAGGTTGCAGCAATGAGCACAATTTCAGGTTAAGTGGGCTTCTTAGCATTTCTGCAGCATTAAATGTGATGTTCAGTAAATGTATATGCGAGTTGAACTGTTTGGTAGAATTTTTCAGTTCCTATGGTCTTGAATTAATTTTTGATGTTTATTCAACAGTATACTTATTTTTAAGAACCAAAATAAACTTGAATTAAATGTAATGAGATATAGGAAAGGGTGAACACGCATGTTCACAAAGCCTGGACTAAGTGTCTCCTAAACCTTAAAAGGGTGACAGAGGAAGCAGTCAATAATCGACCGAATGCTGCATCCTCAGGAGACCTAAAAACAACAAAAGTAGACTGAACTCTCAAATGAAATCACATTGCCCTTAGAAAATCATTAAATATATTAAATATTGCTTCTTGTTTGATATATGAATAACAATGGCAGTGGTTATTTGTTTTACAGGAGTGAAGGCGACCTATCTTCTTGCTGTTGCTTTTCTCGAGATTATACGCTTCAGCAGCAATGGTGGCATCCTTAATGGTGGCACTAGTTTGACTGCCTGTAGAAGTGCTTTCAGTTGTGTCTTTGAATACCTGAAAACCCCAAATCTTATGCCATCTGTCTTCCAGTGTTTGAATGCAATTGTGCTCAGGGCTTTTGAAACTGCAGTTTCGTGGCTGGTATGTTTTTTTTTATTTATATGAAGTTTTTGGAGCCCTTTTCTTTTTGTCTTCACATGTAGGGAAGATTCATGTATTGGGGGGATAATATAGGGCCATAGGAGTACAGATCTTGCATCATGTTGTCAAAACTAAACTAGACTAACGGATATACTCTGTTATCTCTCTATTTGTATCTGCATTAGCTTTTGTGAGATATGCCTATCAGTAAGTTTTCCTCATTGTCTCAAGGCCTAGCCTTTGTTTCACAACTACTCCAAGGCTTGCTTAATTATTTTCATTAAGCTCAAATGTTGCTGTCTTATATTTAATTGTTTTCTCATTAAACTGTTATTTCTCTTATTGTGGTGAAGGCCAACTTAAGGGTAACTATTTTCATTAAGAACATTTGCTGCTTTTGTTGTATTTTATTTTTTTTTCTTTTGAACTGTTGTTGCTCTTAGTGTGCAAGGGCCAATTCTAGTGTTTTGAGTAGCATGACTACAATACCAATGATCTTTGATTCATATGGGATATAGTTTCTTCCACTGTACAATGCCCTATACTACTTTTATTAATTAATTGGTGTTGAAACATTGATATATTTTCTTGGTTAGTTTTTACTATACGCTTAAAATGTCGAAAACAAATTTTACTCTTATATACTGCTCATAATATAAAATTTGATTAATATACTTATAAAACACAAAGTTAAAATTTCTCATATGTATCCTGAGGCTTAAACCTCCATGATGTTTTCTAGGGACATGTGCTTGGTATTTCTTGTATAATTTTTTTTTTTTTTTGGTGATTATTTTCTCTTATGAAAATAAGAAATAATCCAATAACATCTCATGGATGGGTTCTAGTAAATGACATCGATTAATTCATAGTTTCTTGTTGAATGACTTATGCTTTAGACAGCTTATAGGACACTAGAGATGTATTCTACCTTTTCCTTAAAATATGATGTTGGTTGCTGTTCTCTTTCTCTTTACTATATGGACGACACTGATTTTTTTTTTATTTTGGAACAGGAAGAGCGAACATCAGAAACAGGCAGTGACGCTGAGATCAGAGAATCTACTCTATTTGCACATGCCTGTTTTCTCATAAAAAGTATGTCCCAGAGGGAGGAACACATTCGGGATATTTCTGTTAACTTGTTAATCCAGCTTAGAGATAAGTTTCCTCAGGTAAAAGGATATCACTGATACTCTTCTCTCGATCAATTAATTGTTTTGTTTTTGTCTTCTTCGTTTGTCCGTAAAATTGAAAACCTGAATTACATGCATGCAGATTTTGTGGAATTCGTCTTGTCTAGATTCCCTGCTATTTTCAGTTGATAGTGGCACACCTGGCGTTATCAATGATCCTGCTTGGGTAGCAACTGTTCGTTCTTTGTATCAGAGACTAGTACGAGAATGGGTTATCATATCTCTTTCATATGCTCCTTGCACTACCCAAGGCCTGCTTCAGGTTGACAACTGCTCTCCTTTTTGTGAAATCATATGGATTCATATATTTTTCTTCCCTCACCTCATTTTTCCGCTTTTCAAGTATGCGAATGGTCAGTTTTTTGCCAGTCCTATCTATATCTTTCTCTCTCAGCTGGGAATTGGACATGTGGACTGTAACTTTTCAGAGCTGGTCTATGTGATCTTCACTTGTCTTTTTCAAAAAATTATTTATTTATCCATAGAGGACACAATCTGCTGTAAACCACGTGTATTTAGGTGTGTTCTTTTGTTTTCCTCATCAAAAAAAGAAAGAAAATATGGGGATTTGACATGTTTGTTTGACTTAGGAAGTACTTCCATGTCCCCTCCTTTCCCTTCGTTTTCTAAATGGCAATTATTAAAGTGTAAATAGTATTGCTGGGCCTTAATTCATACACTTAAGGTTGCTTAACATGTTACCAGAGCTAAGTTGAGCTAGTGGTCTTGTGTTTGAATACCTCCATTTATTAATTAAAATTATAATTAGTTGTCTTTGTGGCTGTGGTGGTTGTGTTTGGTCCATTTGCAAGTTTTTATAGGGGAGCATATTAGAGTTTTAACTCTGTTGTTGTGTCCTTGTCGATAACTTTAAGCTTTTGGATCAAATGGTTTCTTGATAATAGTGATTATCAATCAGTAATCGGTTGCTGTGAACGGTTTGGTACTACAAAAGATACATGAACAAGTCTGATTTTGTTGGTTTAAAGTCGGATTGTCATGGAAAATTTGGGTTCTAATCTCATTTCCTTCTCTTTAGCCCTTTATTTGTTGGTCGTTTCTTTTGCGAATTATATTATATGTTACGACCTCATATTGATGCTCAGTTATCTTACTGTGGTCGTCTAGATTTTAATTTGGTGCTTTCTTGAAATGGAATTTTTTTTTTCCTTTTGTAATATATGACTATGTATTCTTCCTGTCGAATGCTCAGTTAATTTGGAAATTTGTTTACTTCATTGTACTTGTCACTTCTGTTATTGATTTGTTTTTGTACTTATTCCCTTTTCATGGTTTCAAATTTATACTATAGGAAAAACTTTGTAAGGCAAATACATGGCAGAGAACACAGCCTACAACTGATGTGGTTTCTCTTTTATCTGATATACGGATTGGTACGGGTAAAAATGATTTTTGGCCAGGTATACGAACAGCAAATATTCCTGCTGTAATGGCTGCTGCAGCTGCAGCTTCAGGAGCAAACTTAAAACTGACAGAAGCATTCAATTTGGAGGTGCTAGGCACTGGCATTGTGAGTGCAACAGCCAAATGCAACCATGCTGGAGAGATTGCTGGCATGAGAAGGTTGTATAACAGCATTGGTGGATTTCAAACTGGCACCAATACAACAGGGTTTGGTATTGGTAGTGGCTTCCAGAAGTTAATTGCTGGAGCATTTTCCCTACAGTCAGATGCAGAGGATGATTCGTTTAATGAGATGTTGCTTTCCAAATTTGTGCGTCAACTTCAACTATTTGTTAACATTGCTGAAAAAGGTGGCGAATTGGACAAGTCACTATTTCGTGAAACTTGTTCTCAGGCTACTGCATTGCTTCTTTCAAATCTGGTAATAGAATAATTCTCATCATTTCTGTATTTTGCTAGTATCAACAAATATTCTTCGGTCCACATTGTTTTCTTATGAATTTTAGGTTTTCTTTTTCAGGGTTCTAATTCCAAGTCAAATGTAGAGGGCTTCTCACAACTTTTACGGCTTCTTTGCTGGTGTCCTGCTTATATTTCCACTCCTGATGCAATGGAAACTGGTGTTTTCATTTGGACTTGGTTAGTGTCTGCTGCACCCCAACTGGGGTCCCTTGTCCTTGCTGAGCTTGTTGATGCATGGCTATGGACAATTGACACAAAACGAGGTCTCTTTGCAAATGAAGTGAAGTACTCTGGACCTGCTGCAAAATTGAGGCCTCATCTTGCACCTGGGGAACCAGAGGTGCAGCCTGAAGTTGATCCTGTTGAGCAAATAATTGCTCATAGACTATGGCTTGGATTTTTCATTGATCGTTTTGAGGTAGGATTTAATTTTTTTATGCATATATCTGTGTCTCAAGCATCCTGCTCTGCCATTCTTATTGATGTCAAGATGAATTTACTTGCAGCAGCTCATAATATGTTAGATTTGTAGGGTAAGGTTCGTGTATGTATCATTGTTATCTTTTCAGTTGTCCAGATAGTATCTTCCAGAACTATAACAGATCTGGTTTCCTAGTCTATAGGGGCCTACAATCTCAATGAAAAAGCTGTGGCTTCTGAGAATTCGATCTCATGTGTTCATATGAAGATCAACACATGTTTGATAAATCTGGCATCAATCGGTTTTTAGGTTTAAATATATGCAATGATGCAAAAGTATTCTGACATGTACTGTTTCTGGCTCTGGAATTAGTGTTGCTATTTGATCATTTCAATATGATTAAATTGAGAATAACTTATGTATTCTAAGTTTTGCATCCCAAATGATATGATATTATATTAGAGATACGTGTTGATTATGTGATCCATGATATGTAGCTCTAAAATAATATCATATCACTTCAGATGTATAGCACAACTCTTAAATTAAATGAAGACCTAATCACTCAACCAGTGTCTAAATTACCAGTATAAAAAGCTTGTGTTTGCTCTACTTCTTGTTATATAATCTCTCTCTCTCTCTCATGCTAAAAATGCACAGACACATAGTTTGTGTTCTGTTAACCTTCATGTGGTCACCTTCCTTGCTCAATCTTGTCCTGGTTGCACAGGTAGTTCACCACAATAGTGTTGAGCAGCTCTTGCTCCTTGGTCGAATGTTACAAGGGACCACTAAACTCCCATGGAACTTTTCACGCCATCCTGCAGCTACTGGTACTTTCTTCACTCTCATGCTTCTTGGGCTGAAGTTCTGCTCCTGCCAGTCCCAGGGAAATTTGCAAAATTTCAAAACAGGACTTCAACTTCTGGAAGATCGGATCTATAGGTGACTACAAGTGATTCCATGCTCTCAGAGTTTATCTGCATCTTTTTGCTGCTTTTTTTTAATCATGCATCATTGGCTTATGGGATCTAGGTAGCTTGTTTTTGTTTTGACATAACAATAGCTTTTGTCCATATGATAAGGGACAATTAGTTTTTGATTGTTTGCTTTTTCTTTCTTTCTTTTGTTTTTTTGGGGGATCTTTTAACTCCTGATTATGTTTTGCTTCTTGACAATTGGGGTTCATTATATATGCGATTGTACTTATCTCTCTCTCTCTCCCTCTCCCTCCCTCTCTCTCTCTAATTTGGTGGGCGGAGGGGCTGGGTGTTACAGCAACTTTGCATAACCTTTCAGTTCAATTCAATAATTCTGCAATGTAATTTTACGATGCTTCAAGTTGGGTTTTTAAGTATGTATGTTAAAATGTGCAGCTCCATCTGTGTTTAAATTCTGTAGAAACTTTAATGCATGTGAAATACTTGAAAGTTAATTAAAATCTTTTTCATGAATCTTTGAGCCAATCATGACTATGATTGCATAATTTATGTTGCTGACCATCTAGTTTAGACAATTTGCTGCACATAGTGAAGTACCTATTAAGTGGAGTATATACTGTGAATTCCTTCGTATTTAATTCTTGTTTATCCTGTCCTCTGTATAGTTAGGGCTTACTTTTGTTTGCTTCCATTAAACATCTTGAACAATAAATCAAAGTCTCTGCATACTTGTGTTTATTAGCATTATACTAGATAAAAAAAATGGTATGTATGGTTTGTTTTCTCAAGTCAAATTTAAGCAATATATGTTGTTTGAAGGAATCATAATTTGTCTTTGGTGCATTTTACAGGGCATCACTGGGCTGGTTTGCCTATGAGCCTGAATGGTATGACACAAAATATATGAATTTTGCCCAGTCTGAGGCTCAGTCCATCTCTGTATTTGTTCACTATCTTTCAAATGAGCGAGGAGATGCTATTCAACCTGACCCAAAAGGACGGGGGCGTGAGAATGGTGGCCCTTTGGCTGATATGGTGAGGTGTTTAAATTTATTTGTTATAGAACATTCATCTACAATGTTAATTTCGTTGACATAGTAATCCTTTGAGTTGTTTATCCCGCTTTATTACTAAATTTACTTAGATACTTGTAGAACAATCAATATCACCCAGTCTGGGGCCAGATAGAAAATTATTCTGTGGGAAGAGAAAAAAGGAAGCAGCTACTTCTGATGCTATGCCAGCATGAGGCTGATAGGCTTGACGTCTGGGCACAGCCAATTACCTCTAAGTAATCCTTTAATTGTGTTGCAGAATTTATTAAGCATCTGATTTATTTAGTCTTTATTTTTCTTCTTGTACTGATAATTTCTTATTAATTATTTATATGTTTCTTTTCTTATTCAGGGATAGTATATCTTCTCGGCCTAAAATTAGCTCAGAGAAGTGGGTTGAATATGCTAGAACTGCATTCTCAGTTGATCCTAGGATTGCTCTATCCTTGGCATCAAGGTTTCCGTCAAACGCTTCTTTGAAGGGTGAAGTAACTAATCTGGTTCAGGTATGTTCTCATTTTGACTAGGAATCATTTTGGTCATTAGATCATAGTTCTCATATGAAAATTTTTGCTAATATGCTTGTTGTTTTGATAGTAATTTGGGAGGGAGATGTGTGAAGGTTAGCTGAATGCACTTGGGAAATGGCAGAGTGAAAAATGTGGCCATTTGAAAACGCAAAGTTTCATTGTTTTACATCTCTGATTTTATGCACAAAAAAAGATCTGTTATTGTGTTCTTTAGTATTAAAGTTTGGAAGAATTTTATTAAGGCAATAAATATGAAGTATAAGTTATTTTAAGCAACATTTCTACTAGGATTCTTTTTCGGGTTCATTTTGGAAAAAAATATTGCATGATTCACAAGAAGGATTTTTTTTTTTTAATAAGAAAAATGAATTGCTCAGTGTACATTGCTACTTGTGCACTGCTTGCCAAAGTTATATGGTGTAAGTAGCTAGTTGACCCAAAACTTTTGTTGGTAGGTTAGAGACCAAATAGTTTTAAGTCCAACATGACCTCTCACGTGCACTTTCACATGGATCAAAAACCACCGCAACCACAACTACTAACAACAAAAAAGACAGGTTTTTATAATGTGTGTACAATAGACAGATTTGAACACAAGATCAATTGGTTAATTTGACTTTGATACCATGTTAAGTAGTTCTGTGGCCCAAAAGGTTAGGCAGATAGGTTTAAGCTCTTAACACATCATATAAACCATCAGTTGTCTAGTTTCATTTCTCTTATTTGATATGTTCTACTGAATTCATTCTGGGCGAGTGCTGCTTGTTATCGAAGAAATTCTTCTTGTCAACTGATAAATGGCTAAAGTAAAATTAAGATTCTATATAACTAAAAGTTGATAACTCTTTCTAGAACACCTGTTTTGTTCAAGAAAATGTATTGGGAGTCCAAAAGTGTGGAAACATATCATTCACTGTCCTATATTACTATATGATGATTTTATTTCTTAATATGGTTCTTAGATGCATGCATAATTTCAATGAAAGGGAAAATTCAGCATAAAGTTCTTTTTTTTGTAGTACCAGTTCTGTCGCATTTTATTTTTATGCATTCTCTTGATTAAACTGGTGCTTTCTTGCAGTCGCATATATTGGAACTCCGCTGTATACCCGAAGCATTGCCATATTTTGTGACCCCTAAGGCAGTTGATGAAGATTCAGCACTTTTGCACCAATTGCCACACTGGGCTGCTTGTTCAGTTACTCAAGCTCTTGAGTTCCTAACTCCTGCATATAAGGGTCATTCACGTGTCATGGCATATGTTTTAAGGGTTTTGGAATCCTATCCTCCTGAACGAGTGACTTTCTTCATGCCACAGCTAGTTCAGGCTTTGCGATATGATGACGAGGTGAGTTGTTTAATGAAGATGTTTATTTTACCATTTATGTCTTTACGCTAGTATGGGGCCTGGGGCTCGTGGAAGTTGATTCAGACCATTGAGCATTGTCCTGGGCTTGGCTGAATGATCCTGATTCACTCAATTTCGCTTACATTGTGCTGAGATTTTGGGAAATTCAGGTGAACCTGTGATTGATTCATCCTTGGTTAATGGCTTGTTTTCATTCAACATTTGCCACACCGAAATTTAATGATGAGTTACTGTTTTTTTTCCCAATCTACACAATAGATAGGCTTTAACTTGTGCCTGTTTAACCTGGCAATTATGCTCAACAAATTTAGCTTTGGCAAACATAGATTAGTAGTCTAAGCTAGGTGTTTGATGATTACAATGAGTTTTGATCGATAAACCTTCTGGATGCACAGAGCTAATTAATATTTGTTGTGCGTTCAGTAAGCGTATTGTTTGAGTGGGGGTAGAGAAATGCAGAATAGTGGAAAGTCTTAATATACAGTAACCTCCTTATATATTGTTAAGAATAAATCAACTTTACTAAAACACTTACACGATGCCATACTAATGAAAGTAAAACATATTCCAGACACCTTAACACTTAAATTAATCTATTCTTCTGTTAAATTTGTATTTCATAATTTTTGCAGAAATTGGTGGAAGGGTATCTGCTTAGAGCAGCTCAAAGAAGTGATATATTTGCCCATATCTTAATATGGCATCTACAGGTTTGAAATATTTATGTTTATATTACTTGAAGGCCTGCAATTATTAGTTTTTCGGTCAATTTAGGCGGAATTTATATTTTTATTTGCTTTAAGTATAACTATAAGAATTTCATTTTTTTTATTTGTTTGGAATGGCAGGGTGAAATATCTGTTGTACCAGAATCCGGGAAAGACCCTAATGCTGGGAAGGTATGTCATTCTATGCCTACTCCTTTTTATCAACAATAAGAACTTATTAATATATAAATGATATGAACTTCTGTTGTCAATGCCTTGGAAGTCACTTACTGAAGATATCTTTTGTACATGTTATGGTTTATAAATCCAGAATCATTTTTGGTGTCGATTCATAATTATACTTAATGTCCATTTTTAAAAATAGATACTCCTAACTACAGAGAGTAAATGGAAATATTCATGCAAATTGTTGAAACTGTCAAAGCATATATAAATACCCTCTTAATTTCCGTACTTATTGTTCAATACCTGTCCTTTATATCTTATGCATAACCAATTTTTGATAGCTTACTGTCTGAGACATGTTTGCTTGATTTTGTATTTGGAAATAGCAAAGTTTCTAAAAGGGGTTCTTAATTTTTCTGTTTGGATTGTTCGATCTTTTTCTTTAACCTGTTATTTAGGCTCAATAAATTGTTTTTCTACATGTTATTATTATTTTTTTTTTTCAGAATAAGTCATTTCAAGCATTGTTGCCCACCGTTCGGCAGCATATTATTGATGGTTTCACTCCCAGGGCCCTTGAATTGTTTCAAAGAGAGTTTGATTTCTTTGACAAAGTTACATCTATTTCTGGTGTATTATTTCCGCTCCCCAAAGAAGAACGCCGAGCTCGTATTAGGAGGTAAACTTGTTCAAGCTTCTATTCACATTGGTTTATTTTTTATTTCTCGTAATTGAACTGGGTGTTTAACCTTCTTACTATAATAGGGAGTTGGAAAAAATTGAAGTGGAGGGAGAAGACCTTTATCTACCAACTGCTCCGAACAAGCTTGTCAAGGGTATTCAGGTAAATAGTGGAATACCATTACAATCAGCAGCCAAAGTTCCAATTATGATCACATTTAATGTGATTGATCGGGATGGTGACCCAAGCAATGTGAAGCCCCAAGCTTGCATTTTTAAGGTAACCTTGTGCGTTTTTGTACACGAATCTGGCTGTTGGCTAGATGCAAAAAGTGTTTTTTAAAAAGTGAAGGTAAAATCTGCTTAGGCATGGCTTGACTTAAGTTTCCTAATTTAAGGTTGGTGACGATTGTCGACAAGATGTTCTCGCTCTTCAAGTGATATCACTTCTAAGAGACATATTTCAAGCAGTTGGACTTAATCTTTATCTTTTCCCATATGGTGTTCTCCCCACTGGCCATGAGAGAGGTATAATTGAGGTGAGTAACTACACTTTTCAAAAGTCTTGGTAAAATCTGTGTCCATATGATCAGGATGATTGTTTTAGCCAATGTTAAAGTTTTTTTCTTGTCATTTAATTACTGAATTACATTTCGATATTGGACCATTTTACAAATTCTTCCCTCTTAGTAACATGATCACTTTGTTTTTACATCTTGAAATTAAGTGAAGTAAGATAATCTTGTACTTTCTGTCTTACCTTCTTTTTGCATGCATTGTCAAGAATCGGAAATTGATTTAGGTCAGGAAAAAGAAATCCATATGTGTTGCATTGTTCAATTCATGGGATTTTGCTGAAGAGATATGGCCCGAATTTTACTGAATCAGCTGTTCTGCATCCAAGTGTTTGCAAGCACAATGATTAAATTCTTGTTCAAAATTTGAGCATTCAAGCAAAAAGAAAACTGAAATAGCAGAATTTTTCCGAATTATCCCTGGTTTTGAATGAAGACTAAGCAGCCAATATGAGAGGACATGATAATAAGTGAAAGATTGAAGTTCAGTCCAATATGACTGCTTGTATGATTGTGCTTTTACTTGAAACATGTCAACTTTGTTGGCGCTGCTAGATTTGTAGAAGCATGGTTCATTTCTGATTTTTTGTACAGCCTTCCACGAACTTACAAATTCATCTGGGTATCTGAACCTTCTAGTCATCAAATTATTTATCTTTTAGTAGTACTGTGATAAAGTGATGGAAAAATTTTCTACAACTGGGAAATGAAGGTCATTTAATTGCACAACTCATGTATTCTTTCCTTTGCTTTCAATGTTTGAAATTCTTGTTTACCAAGAAAATGTCACTAAGGTCACAAAATTTGATTCTGATGAGTGCTATGAACCAATTTTAACTTACTAGGGTTGTTTATATATACTGTTCAAACTTCCTTACTAATGAGCATTTCTTATTTTGCAGGTTGTGCCTAATACACGGAGCAGAAGTCAAATGGGTGAAACAACTGATGGTGGTTTGTACGAGATTTTTCAACAGGACTATGGGCCCGTTGGGTCTCCCAGTTTTGAAGCTGCACGGGAGAACTTTATCATTAGCAGTGCTGGTTATGCAGTTGCTAGCCTTTTACTACAACCCAAGGATAGACACAATGGGAATCTTCTATTTGACAAGTATGCTCTTGCTTGCATGATTTATTAATTATTTTACTACTTTGAATGGCTACTTGACAAACCCCGTTACTATTATCACTTGTTTAGCTCACTATCTCCCACAAATCCTTTAGAAAAGTGAATGATTCTCTAGTATTAGTAATAAAGATACTAAAAAAGACATCTAACCTCAATATTAATGTCTATGCAGCAAGGGGCGGCTTGTCCATATTGATTTCGGTTTCATTTTGGAAACGTCACCTGGTGGAAATATGCGTTTTGAGAGTGCCCACTTCAAGCTGAGCCATGAAATGACCCAATTACTAGATCCATCTGGGGTTATGAAGAGTGATACATGGCATCAATTTGTAAGGTAATGAAAGAGTTTCTTGTTGGATCTATTTTTCTTTATACATTTTGTTGACAACTTTTGTCTCAAAGTTGACTCCGTTATTTTGTACATGAATAGCTTATGTATTAAGGGTTATCTTGCTGCTCGTCGTTATATGGACGGTATCATCAACACCGTGCTGTTAATGCTAGACAGTGGATTACCTTGCTTTAGTAGAGGTGACCCAATTGGAAATCTTCGCAAGAGGTTTCATCCGGAGATGAGTGAACGTGAGGCTGCAATTTTCATGAGAAATGTATGCACAGACGCTTACAACAAATGGACCACTGCTGGATATGACTTGATACAGTATCTGCAACAGGGCATTGAGAAGTGAAGAATATTTTGGACCTCGTCTTCAAATGTACATTCCTGTTTGTATTTCTTTATTATAGCTGTGATTTTTCCGAAGATCTCCACCGTAGTTTTGGGTAGAACAAATTGCAGAATCACCACCATGACACAGTTGACAACTAATCGCCGAGAAAATGATAAGAATTAAGCTGGTTGTAACTTAGTGGTGGGTTCCTCGTGAGGCTTGTAAAATTATAATTCTTAGTTTTTTTTTTTTTTTTTTTTTTTTTAACATTTTTACAGCTTGTTGCAACCATAGGCCGAAATTGGAAGGACAAAATGTTCCCCCGGTTATCTGTATAATTCTTACCTAATTGCTTCAGTAGCCATTACCAGCCATCCCTACAGGCTTCAATTATGGATACTACAGTATAACTAAAATGGGTTCTTAAATTATATGTTGTATGATCTGAATCTCTAAAAGATTTTCATTAAGCTGGTCCTGATTCATGTCTACAACTAGAGCCTTCATCTCTGCCCAGCTCTTACATGTTCTTCCATTTATTCATTCATTTTCATTTGTTCTATAAATATATAACTATACCAAGTAAAATGTTTTGAGGGCCAATGTGTTTCAATATTTATTATTTTCGTGCTGGCTTCATTTTGACATTAGGCTTGGCAATATTTCAAATTCAATTGATTATTAATTATTAAACACCCACCTAGTGAAACTTGTAAGTTGGGTTTAGACTTTAGACATTGTATGAGAGGGGACAAATTTTAACGTTAGGCTTACAGTATTTCAATTGATTTGATCACCTACCAGGTACCGGCCCTTTGCTTTCGCATTATTATTGGTAGTCAATTCAAAATTTCAAATTATTTAATCAACCAATGCAGGAATGGACCACTCACTTATTCTTAAAGCAACATAACCACATAATTTAAATTTTTAACTTATAGGCATCAAAATCATAGCAACGTATAAAACCAAACTTGGACCATTTACTTGCACAAATGACAAAAAAGAAATATTATAGATAGAATATTATCTATTTCATTGCATTATTGCATAAGGGTTTGTCCTTTTTTTTCTTCTCTTCGTTCAACCCTCTCAATCAAACATCACTATCCTTTCAGAAAGCTAAACTAAAATATTTAAAACATCATCATATTTACTAACGAGTAATGCCGGATCGATAATTTAATCTCACAACTCCCGACATGGTAATTTGTCATTGGTCAACTTGTAAAATAAGTCTTGTCTACTTGTATGGATCTTACCTGCTCATTTGCAAACTAACCAATAACGAACTGCTACGTTGAGGATTGTAAGAGAAGATTATGGATATAACATTATTGTTTTCCATGTTACCTTCTAGTTACTCACGGGCTTAGACACCACCCCTGACTGAACGTTACTGGAATCGTCACGATTTCCGTTACCGTCGCCATTAAGTTGACTGTTTCTCATATTGCGCTTGGAGTCCCTCAACCAATTTAAGTTACCAAAAAGGACATCCATCTCTTCGAGGGTTTTACCCTGTGTTTCCGGGTACAGCGTATAAAAGAACACCCAGGACACCATTGCGATTCCCGTGAAAAGGAAGAAAGCTCCGCCTATTGTCATGGCCTTGTAAAGGGATAAGAAAGTCGTTCCCATGATCCCACTTACAAACCTATTCATTGCAACTCCCATACTCGCTCCCTGAGCTCGTAGCCTCAACGGGAAGATCTCGGAGCTGTAGACCCACGCGATGGGCCCCATCCCCATCGAGAAGAACGCGACGAAAGATATCACCGTCGTGATGGCTAATCCAACAGCCCATGGTAACTTTACGTCGGAGTGACTGATGACCGTTAAAGAGGATGCGAGGATGGCAAGGGACAGGATCATACCCCCCATACTACTCAAAATCAACGGCCGCCGTCCGATTCTGTCAAGCAAAAACGTAGCCACTAAGATGAAAATAGTCTTGGTAAATCCGACGCCTACAGTTGCGAGTAACTTGTCGTTATCAGATTTAATCCCGGCTTTTTCGAAGATCCTGGGACTGTACAAAACGACGGCGTCTATACCCGACGCCTGCTGAAAGAAATGAATACCAATGGCGCAGATTAAAATGTGACGAACCGTCGGTGTAGGATGAAGGAAGAGCTCTCTCCATACACCCTCACCGTGGCTACGTTTCTCAACCCGAACGACGTCGTCGTTGCATTCTTGGGGAATGCCAGCAGCTTCTTTAATATCGGCGAGTCTTAAGGCGGCTTCGTCTTTGGAGTTGGAGGTTTTGTCGAGGACTTTCCTGGCGTCTCTGAGTCGACCTTGCATGACCAGCCAACGAGGTGACTCAGGCATGGCTAAGACGCCGACGGCCAGCAGCACGGAGGGGACGGCGCTGATGCCAAGCATCATTCGCCATCCCAATTGAAGTGACAGCTTCGAGAATGCGTAGTTTGAAACGTATCCCAGTAATACCCCTCCATTAATGAACACCTGTGGTACAGTTTTTTAGTATTGCAAGAGTAATTTTTATTGAAAATTCCAGGAAGGTGGCGACTCGTATAATTAATGCGTAAAGTTGTGAAGGAGAAGAAGAACAAAGTAAATTCAAATTACCTCAGGGAAAGAACTGAGGAAACCACGAGAGGCAGCGGGCGAGAGTTCGGAAGTGTAAACAGGAGCAATCATGAGAGCATAACCGACGCCAATTCCAGCAACAAAACGACCCACCATTAGGAACGCATAGTTTGTGGCGAAACCCATCACCAGAGCTCCTATAAAGAATATGGCTCCCGCTAGTACGATGGTGTAGCGCCGCCCGATCCAGTCGGAGGTTCTGCCGGCCGCCGCCGCACCAAACAGTGAGTAAAGGTTGATGGTCCCCACCAGAAGCTCGACTTTCACGTCGCTAATTTTGAGGTCCTTTTTTATATAGATTGCCGCCCCACTCATTACTCCAGTATCTGTCAAACAAAAACACACACATGCATAAGATTGATCAATTCTCCATATTATACGAGTTTCTTTCTTTGTTTATTTTCGTCAGTAATTAAGTTAAGTTACCATAGCCGAGCAAGATGGAAGTCATGGAAGCTAGAATGGCGCAAGCGAAAGCAAACTTGTTGCGTTTGGGTTTCTGGGGAGGATCAAAATCTGCAAGGGTTTTGGGACGTTGGTCAGCATGAGTAGTAGCAGCAGTAGTCTCAGCTCCCAGGCTAGCCATGTTTGAAAATAAGCAAGCTGGCGAGAGAAGTAGAGAGAGGGAGATTAAGAGTGTATGGTGTTAGCTATCTGGTTTTTGAAGAGTGGATTTCAAGCTACCATGAAACTAAGCCACTGGCTGTTGTGAAGCGCTGTGTTAAAGAGTGTTGAACTTATATGGAACAAGAAGAAGACTAAATTTCGGCTTACATCATTTCTTAGACCAACCGATGAGTCCAACTACACTGTTTATCTAAATAGAATTTGAATTTTCAAAGAGGTCACACTCTTTAAAGAATAAACAACTACCCAAGGTTTGCCTTAATTATTTGCTCACCCAAAAAGTTTCAAAATATCACTTTTTCACCCAAGGTTTAGATTCCGTTAATACTCAAAATACACTTCACTTTCTCAATCGATGTTTGACAAGTTACCAGGAGTCACTGTACGAAAGGTTTTATAGATTGGAGGCCGATGGATCAAATAGTTGTGATCGATTGAATATTCGTCGTCGGAATCAATCAGAAATCAGCTAAGAACAAAAAATCATAGCTTTGTGATGGCTAGCAATCAGCGAGAAATCAGGTGTTGGAGTAAGAGGGGTTTGTAGAGAGGAAACCGAAGTTTCAAATAGTACTGACAGAGAAAATTTTTGCCGTAAAAATTGGCTTTGGGTAGTAATAGAGTATTAACTTTTGAGTGAGAAAATGATATTTTGAAACTTTTGGGGTAGGAAGGGCCATTAAGGCAAACCTTGGGTGGGAAAATGGCGTTTACTCCTCTTAAAATCCTTAATTTGACTTTCAAAGTTGGGCCTTATTACAATAATCAAGCTCCATATTTCTAATGAAGTGGTGTTTCTAATAATTTTTAGGTAGAAAACTTTATAAATTCTCAATTCTTTATAACTATACCCAAATAATAAATTATATATTACCTTTTCTCCTTCCATCAAATCTAGAAATTAGAATGTATTATTACCGGAAACTTATATATAAGAAATAAGACCTTAACCTATATTTTTTGTTGATATGGGTTGGGGTTTAATTTCTCATACCAAGGATTATCTTAATCATTTCATCCACATAGATTTACCATTTATTGGTACGAGAAATCATACCCTGTCCTCCATTTATGTTAGTATAGTTTAAGGTTTAAAATCTTATACTAATGGATGATTTATATTATGGATAAAAATTGACTCAAAACTTAATCTTACAAATTTTCTCTCACAATTTCGACGTAACAGCTCACAATCGGTTAACTTTTATATAGTCAGGCGAGACCTATAACGAGCAGACGAGACTCATTTGCGAGCTAATCAATTGCAAGTTATCACGTTAAGCATTAGTAGATCCAAAAATTTCTGTTAGGATGAGCAAAAATAAAAACTAATTACACATTAATATTTTTGTTAAGATGGGCCAAAATCTAGAAATTGTACATATTAGTATTTAAAAAAAAATTAAGGATAGGTTATGACCCATTCAAAACTAGGCTGGATCTACCCTGATGTCAGGATTATGAGATAAAATTTATAAAATTAGATTATAAGTGTAATATTACCCTTATATCATTTTGGCAAACATACAAAAATGGGGTAAAATAACACCAAATTAATATTATAATGTAAACTGTATTCAAATTATTAGACAAACACTAAACCACGGGCTAAATCCAAAAATTTTCATTGTTAGTATGATTGTTTTCTTTTTTAAAGTAAAGTCAGTCAATGAATAAGACAAAAACAAAAAGGAGTGGCAGGTGACTCATAAAGTTTCAATCGTACATGTACCAATGTGAACAAATTTTTTTTTTTTTTTTAATTCTTGGGTCAACAAAAGTAGGCTTCTTATTTCAATTAAATGATTGACTAATTGATTAATTAATTAATTAATTAATGGACACACTTCACTTTTTTTTATTTTGTGAAGGCAATATTCAAAGTCAAGCGGGCCCCTGCAATTCACAATTTCACATTTCACTAACTCTCCTCAATTATTGCCTATGAGTAGACGACTTTTTCCCATATGACTTAATTACACATTTTAATCCATAAATTTTTTAAATATTAATTTATTATTTAAATTTATATTCCGTTTTCGATTCTAACATCGTTGCAATTCCACACCATCACTATTCTCTTTCTCAATCATCACTCACCAAAACCCTTTAAACTCTATTCTCACCGACCCTATCAATTATTAACAATTGAGTGATTAGGATTTACAGAACTGCCCCTCCCAAGTTAAATTCCAATCAAAAGACTCATCAGCCTCCTCTCTTCAAAAGCCCCAATAGTCTGAACAGAGTTTATTCTTTATTCGTCTCGGAATATAAATTTGGATGGTATAATAATATTTTAAAAATCTTAGGTGGAAAAATGTCATTAAACCATTATTTGGGTGGGAAAAAGTAACTCGTTGCCTATTTATTTTTGCTATTAAAAAAAAAAAAAGATTTGTAAAATATTTCTGATTTTTTACAGCCTGCCACGAACTTACAAATTCATCTGGGCTTCTGGATCTTCTAGTCATCAAATTATTTATCTTTTATTAGTACTGTACTGTGATAAAGTGTATACTTTGTGATGGAAAGTTTTCTACAACTGAGAAATGAAGGTCTCCTAAGTTGAAATCATATCTAACGGCACAATTCATGTATTCTTTCCTTGGAAATTCTTGGTTACTAAGAAAATGTCACCAAGCCCACAGAATTTGATTGTGAAGAGTGCTATGAAGTGTGAACCAGTTTTAACTTACAAGGGTTGTCTATATATACTGTCCACACTTCCTTCTCTTATTTTGCAGGTTGTGCCTAATAGGCTAATACACAGAGCAGAAGTCACATGGGTGAAACAACCGATGGTGGCTTGTACGAGATTTTTCAACAGAACTATGGCCCGTTGGGTCTACCAGATCCCAGTTTTGAAACAGCAAGTGAGAACTTTAGCATTAGCAGTGCTGGTTATGCAGTTGCTAGCCTTTTAAGTTTTAATACAACCCAAGGATAGACAAAACGGCAATCTTCTATTTGACGAGTATGCTCTTGCTTGCATGATTTATTAATTGTTTTACTATTTTGAGCGGCTGCTTGATAAACCCTGTTACTATTATCACTTGTTTAGCTCACTATCTCCCTCAAATCCTTTAGAAAAGTAAATGATTTTCTAGTATTAGTAATAAAGATACTCAAAAAGACATCTAACCTCAATATGAATGTCAATGTGATAGACTCATTCTCTTTAACTCACACACCCAAGCAAACAAAACAACTCAAACAGTAAACCAAAAACAATATTCAAGAACATGTGTATATTGATGATAGAAATCAAAGTGACACTTCCAAAATGCAAATCTACTATCTATCCAACTCACAAAATGCATATAACAAAATAAAAACTCAAAGAAAAACAAAGACACCGCTGAACTTCGAGGGCTAGCTTCCTCCCCTTTCCCTTTTCCCCAACTTTTCTCAATAATCTATATCTCCTGACATTCTCCCTTTTTAATTCATTCAGCACTCCAACATAACAGAATATTGTACTCTACCTATCAACAAAAGCCATATGTCTTGCCATCTGTCTTGTACAATTATGTCACCCTCCCATGTCCTGGCTTGTAATCCTCTATTTCACCCATTTACTCTTCCTACTGTAGACCGGCACTTCATTGGTTCTATCATTACCCTCCCCAAGGAGAATCACATTGTCCTCAAGGTGGAACGAGGGAAATTGGGTATTGATAGTGTGGAAATCTTCCCAAGTGCTTTCATGAGGAGGTGGCCCCTTCCATTGAATGAGGACCTCCCATTGTCCATTCAACAACTTCCGCTTCTGGAGCACATTTTCGGGTTCAACGATCAGCACAAGGTCTTCATTGAGGTTCTCTGGAAGTGGTTGACTATTTGGAATAAAGAAGATGGCTTTCTTCAATTGTGAAACGTGGAAGACATCATGTATGCGGGCTGATAGGTGTAAATCCAATTGTTAAGCTGTTGTCCCAATTTTATTTTTGATCACAAGCGAACCGTAGAATCGTGGGCTAAGCTTTTCATTATGGTGCCTTGCTAAGGAACATAGCCTGTAGGGTTGTAGCTTCAAATAGGTCGAGTCCCCTACCTCAAAAGTGACTTCCCTTCTCTTCTTATATGCATAAGTTTTTATCCTATTTTGGGCATGAATCAGATTGTTCTTTAACTCCTGGAGGATGTAGTTGTTAGTGTATGCACTAAGAACCAATCGTGTTGTCTGTTTCAAGGCATTATATCTTGTAAATACTCTTTTGAGAATGGAAGAAAGAGTTGTGATTTCACATGTTGTTTACTGCTTTATTTATACTATATATAATGCATGTGAAATTTCAGGATGATACTGATCTTTAGAATATCAAATCATTGAAGCATTCTCTACGTAAGTAATATTAATCGGGCAATAACATTGCATAGTAGGCAAGTTGAATGTCTCCATTGAATATCATGTGATGGTATTAGTGTGGGTGATTATAAGAGGTATATCACTAGGGCATTAGCATGGATAAAAGGTTGGTGAACTGTTTATCGAATATGACTAATTACGATGAATTACATGGACATTTAGAATGTGGTCAATGATACATCGTAGGATCGTACTAGTGTATCATTGATCCTTAGACTTGAGACATCACGGTTGGACTCGACATAGGATACATATGATTCATATGGTATATATACACGAGACTAGTCATGTTTTGTGTAAGAAGTCGGTTTAGTCATATGTTATTCATGTGTGAGACAAGTGATAGTCAAGATGTGATCCGTTAACTCGAAATAGTTTGGTCCGAGTTGCCAAACGAATGTCAATAAACATTGGAAAAAGGGAATCTCAAGCTAGAGTACAAAATAGTCATATGAAAAGGTGTTTCATGATGACACGTTCCATTATATTGATTGACAATTCAGATAAAGATCAAGTTAAGGGTTTTGACATACCATGAACTTATACTTAATCGGGATTAGACGACGGAGAGATTTTACTACATAGAACGTACGATCGGGAAAAAAGGTTTATTAGAGTTTAACTTCATTGTGACCTAGGGGTTATGGAGCATTGCTAGATAACTACCATGATCGGTGGGAGTTTCGATCATAAAGAGTTATGACGAAACATATCAGATTGTGATATTGGGCCTATGGCTAGATTACAGTGAACCTAAGTGGTCACATCTAAAAACCAAGTATGAGAAGAGAAAGTAATACATATCGTTAAAGGTTAACGATGTTCAGATGTAAACGTGTGTATCTGAATTTATGTATTGGTGAGAAATGACTACTCATCGAAAGCTAGCACTTACCAAAGGTAATAAGGTAATTTGGTCATTATTGGATTAGATTCAATTATGGACTAAAATATATTATTGAACTAGATTCAATAATGGGACAAATATTAAATAAGATTATTTTATATGCCTTGATTATAAATTTGTTTAAATCAAGGATTTAATATTAAGGAGTTAATATTAAATTGAAATTGTTTAAAGGACTTAGGATCAATAATGATTTAATATTAAGAGTTAATATTAAATTGAAATTAGTTTAAAGACTTAAAAACAATATTGAATTTGTGTTAAGTGTTAATATAGGATTCATATTAATTTAAGGACTTGAAAACAATTTCAAATTATTGCAAAATGGTCTTTGTATATAAATAAGTGATATTCCCAAATTTAATCTAATTTTCATTTTGATTGAAAATCTCTCTCTTGAGCTCTCATGGTCAACTATCTCTTGAATCTCCCCAAACTCCATCAAATACCCTAACATTTTCTAACTGGTTGCAGTCCCGTTAAAGGTTCAAACACTTGCCTAAACTGGTCTTGCACTTCAGCCAATGTTTCATCCATTCTCTCCTCACCTCCAAATTGCTTTTGAATCTCCCCAAACTCCACCAAATACCCTGATATTTTCTAACTAGTGACAGTCCCGTTAAGGGTTCAAACACTTACCTAAACTAGTCTAACACTTCAGCCAATGCTTCATCCATTCTCTCCTCACCTCCAGATTGCTTTTGAATCTCCCCAAACTCTACCAAATACCTTGACCTTTACTCTGTACCTTTTTTATCATTACTTTCAAGGACACCATTGTCTTACTCAAGGATGGGTCTCCACACGACTTCATAGTTTTCTCTCCTAACCTAAACTTCATGGTTTGTTTCTTCTAATCTATCACTGTTTCCCCTAAGGTCTCTAGCCATGCCATCCCAAGCACCACATCGACACTTCCCATTTTAAAGGAAAAGAAATTCTAGACGAACACCATACCTTGTAATTCCAAGGGAACTTCTTTACACTCCCCTTTACATGTAACCCGATACCCATCATCAACTCTAACTCTAACTCTAAAAGAAAGAGTTGCAACAATTGGGATCCCTAAACTCCCTATTGCCTCTATACTGATGAAATTGTGGGAAGCCCCACTATCAATCAAAACAATCAGCTCCCTACCTTGAACATTCCCTTTTAGCTTTATCGTTTTTGGCCCATGTATTCCTGCCATTGAACTGATGGACAACTCAACATTACTCTATGATTGTTCAATTTCAATATCCTTACCTTCTTCTTCATCTTCTTCATTGGTTGGATTTGGGTCTGCCTCACCTTCTTCAAGCAAAATTACCTATAATTGTTTCTCTCCACATCAATGCCTAGATAAGAATTTTGCATCACAAGATAAGAATTTTGCATCACACCTGTAACATAAACGCCTCTCTCTTCCTCTGAATCTCTGCCTAAATAAGCTTCCTGAAGGGAAAATCCCACCGAAAAGTGTTAGATTTGAAACTCTTGGTTGGCGTTAACCTTAGTTGCATGCATTCTTAGTGGAGAAACGCCTGAATGTCGATGGAGTGGGTTGAGTTCTTTGATTAGTTGTTGGGTGGGTTTGGGTCATAAGGGATTAGGTCATGTGGGTTTGGGTAAGGTCAAGTTGGGCCTTATCATATTCATCGGGTTTGAAGGGGTTGGTAAAATTTTGGGGCCCAATGACATTTCCTCCCATTCTCCCTTGTCAGCCCGAACCTACCCAGGCTTAATCCAATACAATATTCCTTCCAACTCTTTAGGCTAAGGTGGTAGCTTGGATTAAGGAGTTAGGTTGGTCCAGTAGGTTGGGTCTTTGGAGTTTAATTTCAGCCCTGATATCTGACTTTAGTTTGTTCATGAAGGTAGCGGTGAGAACATCTTCCCTCTCGTCGATGGTTAGTACTGCTACCTCTTCGTTGACATGAGCAACTCCTGAGGACTGACTTCCTAGGCACTACTAAACCTTTGAAGGAGCACCACCTTAAAGGCCGGCCAAGCCAGTATTGGATTTTTGGATTCTATCCAATGATACCAATTAAGGGCTTCTCCCTCCATACACAGCGCCGTAGAGAGGACTTTGTTCTCCTCTTTACCTAATTGATGACAAAGTATTGTTCAACTTGAAAAATCCAACTATAAAGGTCATCATAAAAGAAAAAATCAGCAGTTCAAGCTTTCATCCCCCCTAATCTCTCCAATTTCCCCCTTCACCGTGGTTATAACCCCCATACTCAAGTGGTAGTGGTGGTGGTTCGTTTTCCAGGCGAGTTTGTCCATCATATTGGTTTCCTATTCCGAAGTGGTTACCTTCTTCCAACACCATTATTCTATGAGCTTCTTCTTCTTCATATTTCCACTGTATCTAGTTTTGCATGTCAACCAGTATCTCCCTCATGGAGTAACAGTTTCCATCAACTTGGTTAAGTCTCTCTAAACCACCGTGAATTCTTTCTCAACATTATCAACTCTACTCTCCATTCTAGTGTTAACCATGCCCTAGTGAGCGATTGCCCTGAGACCACTTGATAGACTCCTTCTCTTTAACACACACACTCAAGGAAACAAAACAACTCAAACAATAAACCAAGATTCAAGATTCAAGAAAATGTGTATATCAATGACATAAATCAAAGTGATACACTTTTGGAATGCAAATCTACTATCTGTCTAACTCATAGAATGCATTAAACAAAATAAAGACTCAAAGAAAAACAAGGACATCGTTGAGCTCCGAGGGCCAACTTCCTCCCCTTTCCTTTTTTCCCAACTTTTCTCAATAATTTGTATCTCCTGTCATTCTCCCTTTTTAATTCATCCAGCACTCCCACATATAACAAAATATTGTACTCTACCTATTAATAAAAACCATATGTCCTGTACATTTCTGTCACCCTCCCATGTTCTGGCTTATAATTCTCTATTTCACTTCTTTACTCTTCCTACTATAGACTAGGACTTCATTGGTTCTATCACAATGCAGTAAGGGGTAGCTTCTCCATATTGATTTTGGTTTCATTTTGGAAACATCACCTCATTTTGAGAGCGCACACTTCAAGTTGAGCCATGAAATGACCCATTACAAGATCCATCTGGGTTTATGAAGAGTAATTCATGGCATCAATTTGTATAGTAATGAAAGAGTTTCTTATTGGATCTTTTTTTTAATTATACATTTTGTTGACAAATTTTATCTTAAAGTTGACTCCGTTATTTACATGAATAGCTTGTGTATTAAGGGTTATCTTGCTGCTTAGTCATTATATGGATGGTATCATCAACATTGTGCTATTAATGCTAGATAGTGGATTACCTTTCTTTAGTAGAGGTGACCCAATTGGAAACCTTCGTAAGAGGTTTCATCCAGAGATGAGTGAACACGAGGCTACAATTTTCATGAGAAATGTATGCACAGATGCTTACAACAAATGGACCACTGTTGGATATGACTTGATACAGTATCTACAATAGGGCATTGAGAAGTAAAGAATTGTTGAAAAATCAGAATCTGCTCTGATACCATGTTGAAAATCAGAAGAGTAAAAAAACATAAAATTAAAGAACAACACATAACACACAAAGGCACACGATATTTTATGTGGTTCAGCATAACTTGCCTACATCCACGAATGAGAGAGTTTTCACAATAATAATATGAATACGATACAAATGTTTCATCACACTATCAACCTTCATTATGAGCGATCGTTGGATACTCTAATTCCTCAGCCGAACATCTTGTTCCTATGATGTTTAATACCCCTTGGTATTTTTCCGATACCCATAGTACCCTTACATTAAAACCCCTTGTATTCCTACATTCTCTCTTTCTTTACTTCCATCTCTCATAATCTTGAATTGGTTTGGACTCCCTTATTTATAGGTAAAATAAGACATTCTTATTTTACTAAGATTCATATTCCTATTCATAATAAAACTCCTCTAATTTAAATTATTCTCCTATTTTAACTAAAATAAAGTCCTAAACCAATTCTTCTTTCCTACTACATCTCACAATAGAAAAGGAAAACAATTATTCTCAATTACAAATTCCTAAACTAGAAATTCGTCTAAAACTTAAATTCATTTTTCTTCTTGTTTGCCTTTTCTTCTTGCTTGCCTTTTCTTTGTGATTGCCTTTTCTTTATCAATTACAAAAAAAATGTTCAAATTCCAACAAGAATATTTTGGACCTCGTCTTCACTTGTAAATTATTGTTTGTAATTCTTTTATTATAGCTGTGAATTTTCCGAGGATCTCCACCATAGTTCTGGGTAGAAAAGATTGCAGAATCACCACAACAAATTGACAATTGATCACTGAGAAAATGAGAAGAATTAAGCTGGTTGTGACCTAGTGGTGGGTTCCTCTTGAGGCTTGTAAAAATATAATTCTAGTTCCCTTTTATTTTTTAAACTTTTACAGCTTGTTGCAACCATAGGCCGAAATTGGAAGGAAAAATTGTTCAACTGGTTATCTGTAATTCTGTATAACTCCTACCCAATTACTTGAGTAGTCATAGTCACCCATCCCTATAGGCTTCAATTATGGATACTATAGTATAACTAAAATGGGTCCTTAAAATATATATTGTATAATCTAATCTCTTAAAAAAATTGCATTAAGCTGGTTTTGTGTCAGATTCCCAGACTACATCTCAATTATTTGGATGGACTCTCTGTCTTCATCTAAGACAATGACTACAACTACAGCCTTCATCTCTACGCATCTCTTACATGTTCATCTATTCATTTGTTTTATAAATGTATAACTAGAGTTAACGGCTTTTTCCCACCCAAATAATGGTTTAATGACATTTTTCCACCCACAGACTTTTGAAATACCACTTTTCCACCCAAAAAAATAAGCTTTTTTAGTCAATGGTAAATGGAGAGCAAACTTGGTCCATGTCGTTGGGGTTCTCGAAGATGGGAGGCTGACGAGTCTTTTGGTGGTGGAAGATTGGATTTTGATGGTCGTGATTGGTCGTCATTTGACTTGGGAGGGGCATCTATGATAATTTGCATAATTTGAGTGTTTTTATGATTGTTTTTATGTTAGTTTAGTTAATTTCTCATTTTTTTTATTTGTTTTGGTGTTAATTTTTATTAAGCTTGAGATATGAATGGTTAGCTATTGATTTGAATAACTTCTGTGTTTTTCAGGTTTTGATTGAGTAGATTGGAGCATTGGAATGAAATTGAGACTTAAAGCTTGAAGAAGTTAAGACTACCTAACATTCTTGAAGGCCATGGTCATGCCTTGGTGGTTCACCATGGCCATGGTGGTGGAATTAAGATAAAACAAAGAGACTAGAAAGCATCACAGCCTAGGCTGTGGTGACTTAAATTTGGCCACGGCCAAGGCCCTGGCAGAAAATATTAAGGTGTTTTTGTTAGTTTTTTTTTTTTTCTTTTTCACTTAGGATTCTTTTGGGTATTTAAGTATAATGGAGATTAGTTGTCAATGACGAATATTGCATATTTTGGAGCAGAGAAGACACATTCTTGGGGCTTGAAGACTAAAAATTAGATTTAAGAGTTTGATTTTTGTTTATTTTTCAAGTCTAAATATGTTTTTTTCTTCTCTGTTTTTTTCTTTGTTCTTAGGATGGAGTAAATCTCTTTTGTTAGGGGAGGATGAAACCCTAATTATGTTTTAAACAATTTTTATTCTTAATACCAGATTTATGTTTATGAACCCTAATTATGTTTTAAACAATTTTTATTCTTAATACCAGATTTATGTTTATGAATTTGTGCAAGAGTTTAGGTTTAATGTTTTATGAATGTTGGATTGATTTAATTACCTTGATGATGTTTCGAATAGAGAAGTTAGGGTTGATTGCTTAATTCATATTCATAATTGTTTTATTGGAATAACATTGCAAAGCAAATTAAAACTAGAAGTAATCAAATAGAGATTCTAGGATTAATTTGTGTTCCACCTAATTCATACTCGAATAAGGCAAATTAGTTGTAAAGGATTGATGAATTTATGCTTCTTAATTTCAAAGTAACCGAATAGGATCTGTATTAACTTGAATATTATGTCTAAATAAGGATAATTGGTCTTAGAATAATCCTACCAACTCATAGCATAAACATGTATTAAGAGTAGCTGTCAAGCATAATTAGGGGAAAATTTGTACCTTAACTTCATTAATACTGCAAAGTTCTTCACATTGTTTATTTGTTTAATTTATTTATTTTTATCTGTTAGTTTTACACTTATTTGTTAGTTTTACACTCTAAAATTTCGTTTTCTCAAATAACGTGTAGGTGGTTTTAGGTAATTACGAATATTTTCTTTGATCTCTGTGGGACGATACTCAAACTTATCACTTTATTACTTAAACACGACTAGTGCGCTTGCTGGGGTTGATTTAGTCGCATCAGGCTACGCAAACCCTAATCGCTCTATTGTTAACAGTTGGTGGAGTCGATAGAAGTAAGGTTTGAGGGGTTTTAGTGAGTGATGATCGGGGAAGAGAATGATGGCAGTTTTGGATCACAACGATGTTGGAATCAATCGGCAATTGATGGGGAAGGTGGGAAAGTGTCATTTGGGTGGACAAGTGGTATTTTAAAAATTAGTAGGTGGGAAAATATCTTCATTTTGACATTACACTTGGCAATATTTCAGTTTATTTTGAAACATCCACCTCGTGAAACTTATAGTTTGGGTTAGAGAGACCATTTTAATTGATTTGATCACCCACCAGGTCAAACTTGGTGCCATAAGGTCCCTTTGCTTTCGCATTATTATTGGTAGTCAATCCAAATTATTCAATCAGCCAATGCAAGAAAGAATGGACCACTTATTCTTAAAGCAACATAAGCACATAATTTAATTTGTTAAAAGTATATAAAGAAAAATCCAAAGAAAGAAAAGGCAGAACCAAACACAAAAAAAATTGACTTCTAAAGGAAGGAAAAGGCAAAATTTAATAAAACAGAATTAGTTTGAAATCTGAACAAATTTTATGATATGGAATAAAAAAATATTATATCCACAACCTCTTCTTACAAACTTTCTCTAACAATCCTGATATAGTAGTTCGTAACTAATCAGCTCGTCTTTAGTCTCATCTGATAAATTATCGAACTGTCACGTTGGAGTTACAAAAGAAAGCGTGTGAAAAGAGGTTATGGATATAACATTACTCTATAGAATAACTTATGGGCATCAAAATCATAGCAACGTATCAAACCAAACTTGGACAAACTATAGATAGAATATTATGTTTTTCATTCATAATTTATGATTTTTCATTGAACAAGGATTTGTCATTCTTTTCTTCTCTTCGTTCAACACTCTCACTCAAACATCACTAAAAAAATAAAAAAATAAAAAAAAATAATTAAAAAAAAAATAAAATTAAAATAAAAAAATAATAACAAAAAATTAAAATAAAAAAAATGACAAAAAAAAAAAATAAAAAAGAAAATAATAAGTAAAAAATAAATAAAAAAAAAACAAAAATGAACAAATATGAACAAATAAGAAAAAAAAAATAAAAATAAATAAAAAAAAATAATAAAAAAAATATATTAAATAATATATATATAAAAATAAACAAAAATAAAAAACAGGATTAAACACAGCCCATAACTGAACGATACTAGGAACGTCACTGTTTACGTTACTGTTGCCGATAAGTTGACTATTCCTCATCTTGCGATTGGAGTCCCTCAACAAATAGAAGTTACCAAAAAGGACCTCCATCTCTTCAAGGGTTTTACCCTGTGTTTCCGGGAACATAGTATAAAAGAACACCCAGGACACAAATGCGACTCCCGTGAAAAGGAAGAAGGCTCCGCCGATTGTTATGGCATTGTAAAGGGATAAGAAAGACATACACACGACCCCACTTACAAACCTATTCATTGCAACTCCCATACTCGCTCCCTGAGCTCGTAGCTTAAAAGGGAAGATCTCAGAGCTGTAGACCCACGCGATGGGCCCCATCCCTATCGCGAAGAACCCGACGAATGATAACACTGTGGTGATGGCTAATCCAACAGCCCATGGTAACTTTACGTGTGAGTGATCAATGACCGTTAAAGAGAATCCAAGGGTGGCGAGGGACAGGATCATACCCCCCATACTACTCAAAATCAATGGCCGTCGTCCGATTCTATCAAGCAAAAACGTAGCCACTAAGATGAAAATAGTCTTCGAAAATCCGACGGCTACAGTTGCGAGTAACTTATCGTCATCAGATGTAATCCCGGCTTTTTCAAAGATCCTGGGACTGTACAAGACGACGGCGTCTATGCCCGACGCCTGCTGAAAGAAATGAATACCAATGGCGCAGATTAAAATGTGACGAACCGTCGGTGTAGGATGAAGGAATAGCTCTCTCCATACACCCTCACCGTGGCTACGTTTCTCAACCCGAACGACATCGTCGTTGCATTCTTGGGGAATGCCAGCAGCTTCTTTAATATCCGCGAGTCTTAAGGCGGCTTCGTCTTTGGAGTTGGAGGTTTTGTCGAGGACTTTCCTGGCGTCTCCGAGTCGACCTTGCATGACCAGCCAACGAGGTGACTCAGGCATGGCCAAGACGCCGACGGCCAACAGCACGGAGGGGATGGCGCTGATGCCAAGCATCATTCGCCATCCCAATTGAAGTGGCAGCTTCGAGAATGCGTAGTTTGAAACGTATCCTAGTAATAGCCCTCCATTAATGAACACCTGTGGTGCAGTTTTTTAGTATTGTAAAGAGTATTTTTTATTGAAAATTCCAGGAAGGTGGCGACTCGTATAATTAATGCGTAAAGTTGTGAAGGAGAAGAAGAACAAAGTAAATTCAAATTACCTCAGGGAAAGAACTGAGGAAACCACGAGAGGCAGCGGGCGAGAGTTCGGAAGTGTAAACAGGAGCAATCATGAGAGCATAACCGACGCCAATTCCAGCAACAAAACGACCCACCATTAGGAACGCATAGTTTGTGGCGAAACCCATCAGCAGAGCTCCTACAAAGAATATGGCTCCCGCTAGTACGATGGTGTAGCGCCGCCCGATCCAGTCGGAGGTTCTGCCGGCTGCCGCCGCACCAAACAGTGAGTAAAGGTTGATGATCCCCACCAGAACCTCCAATTCCACGTCGCTGATTTTGAGGTCCTTTTTTATGTAGATTGCGGCCCCACTCATTACTCCAATGTCTGTCAAACAAAAAAAAAAAAAAAAAACACACATGCATAAGATTTATCAAATCGAAATATTATACAAGTTTCTTTCTTTGTTTATTTTCATTAGTAACTAAGTTTAAGTTACCATAGCCGAGCAAGATGGAAGTCATGGAAGCTAGCATGGCGCAAGCGAAAGCATACTTGTTGCGTTTCGGTTTCTGCGGAGGATCAAAATCTGCAAGGGGTTTGGGACGTTGGTCAGCATGAGTAGTAGTAGCAGCAGTAGTCTGGGCTCCCAGGCTAGCCATGTTTGAAAAACAAGCAAGCTAGCGAGAGAGAAGGAGATTAAGATGTGTATGGTGTTAGCAATCTGGTTTTTGAAGAGTACTGAATTTGAAGCTGCCATGAAAGTTGGAAGAGAGTTGAACTTATATAGAACAAGAAGGAAGGCCAGACGATCGGCTTACATCATTTCTTGGACCAATGAGTCCAACTACACTGTTTATCTATATAGAATTTGAATTTTCAAAGGTGTTGCAGTCTTAAAAGGGTAGGCGACTTTTTCCCACCCCAGGACAAAGGTAGGCTTCTTATTGGTTAGATAATTGATTAACTGATTAATTAATGGACTTCACATTTTTATATAGTCAAGTCAATACTCAAAGTCGAGCCCCCCTTCCTTCCTTGGAATTTACATTTCACATACTCTTCAATTATTGCCTATTTATCCTACTCCGAATGGCACAATTCATGTACTCTTTCCTTTGCTTTCAATGTTTGAAATTATTGGTTACTAAGAAAATGTCACCAAGGCCAAAAAATTTGGTTCTGATGAGTGCTATGAACCAGTTTTAACTTTCAAGTTACAAGGGTTATCTATGTATACTGTTTACACTTCCTTCTATTAAGCTTTTCTTATTTTGCAGTTTGTGTTGTGCCTAATACACGGGGCAGAAGTCAAGTATGCTCTAGCTCGTATGATTTATTAATTTTTTTACTATTTTGAACGGCTACTTGACAAATCGTGTTACTATTATCACTTGTTTGGCTCACTATCTCCCCCAAATCCTTTAGAAAAGTAAATAACTCTCTAGTATCAGTAATAAAGATACATGCAGCAAGGGACGGCTTGTCCATATTGATTTTGGTTTCATTTTGGAAACATCACCTGGTGGAAATATGCGTTTTGAGAGCGCACACTTCAAGCTGAGCCATGAAATGACCCAATTACTAGATCCATCTAGGGTTTTGAAGAGTGATACATGGCATCAATTTGTAAGGTTATGAAAACATTTTCAACAGTTGGATCTTTTTATCTTTATACGTTCTGTTGAAAACTTTTATCTCAAAGTTAATATCGTTAACGACCAAATCTCTGGCTGGAAATAGCCGTACTGCGCACAGAGGTCATTTTCTATCTTCCGTATGCCGTTAGGTTGCCGGCTCCTGGCGGCTAGCGGTGGTTGCTGGTGACCAACAGTGGCTAGGTTGGTAGAGGTGCTTTGTTGATTTTCCAAACTTTTATTATAGGGTTGTTTTTTGCTAAGTTTTTAAATGCATGGGGTTTATAATAATCAATATTAAAAAATAATATAATGATAATATTTAATTAAAGGACAATTCAATAATTTAAATAACATACTCATCAATTTATTTCTCTCAACCAAACATATTAATATAACATACTCAATAATTAACCAAACATATTTTCCTAAAGATTCCCAGAATCTTCAAGGTAATCTAACTTTTTAGTAATCCAACATTTTCAATAATCTAATATTCCTTGAATCAAACACCCCCTAAGGGTTATCTTGCTGCTCGTCGTTACATGGACAGTATCATTAACACCGTGCTGTTAATGCTACACAATGGATTACCTTGCTTTAGTAGAGGTGACTCAATTGGAAATCTTCGCAAGAGGTTTCATCCGGAGATGAGTGAACGTGAGGCTGTAATTTCCATTGAGAAATCTTCTTTATAATTCTTTTATTATAGTTGTGATTTTTCCGAGGATCTCCACCGCAGTTTTGGGTAGAAAAGATTTCAGAACCACCACAGCACAGTTGACAACTGATCACTGAGAAAGTGAGAAGAATTAAGCTGGTTGTAACCTACTGGTGGGTTACAAGTGAGGCTTGTAAAAATATAATTCTTCGTTACCCAATTGCTTGAGTAGCCATGATCACCCATCCCTACAGGCTTCAATTATGGATACTATATTATAACTAAAATGGGTCCCTGAATTATATATTGTATGATCTGAATCTCTAAAAGTTTTCATTAAGCTAGTCCTGTGTCAGATTCCCAACCACGTCTCGATTATTTGCATGGACTCTCTTTGTCTTCATCTAAGACAATGACTGCAACTACAGCCTCCATCTCTGCCTGTCTCTTACATGTTCATTTATTCATTCATTTTCATTTGTTCTATAAATATATACCTATACCAAGTTAAATTTTGAGGGCCAATGTGTTTCAATATTTGTTATGTTCTTGCTGGCTTCAATCTTCATTTTGACATTAGGTTAGGAAATATCTCAATTGATTTTGAAACACCCACCTAGTGAAACTTATTATTTGGGTTAGACAAGTAAGATTTAAAGTGGCCACATGCCACAATCATTCAGTTAATGTTATGCAGTTAAGACAGTTGTTCAGTTAAAGAGCAGTTTTAAGGAGTTATTCAAGGTAAACGATCTATCTTAATCCTTGATAGAAGTTATGAAAGGTAGTTGCTAGGAACAGAATATCAGTTATAACTAGCATAGGCTAGAAGACATCTCTCAAACATTCTCTCACAAATCATCATCCTGAAATCACATTTGGTTACTTTTATCACTTAGGTTAGCAACAATCTACATTTAAAGTTGCAAGAGAAAGCTTGTAAAAAAAGGTTGTGGATGTAGCATTACTCTATAGAATAACTTGTGGGCATCAAAATCATAGCAACGTATCAAACCAAACTTGGACAAACTATAGATAGAATATTATGTTTTTCATTCATAATTTATGATTTTTCATTGAACAAGGGTTAGTCATTCTTTTCTTCTCTTCGTTCAACGCTCTCACTCAAACATCACTATCTTTTTAGAAAGCTATACTAAAATATTTAAAACATAATTATATTTATAGTAATACTATACTCGCAAACCCTTCTCATTAGATTTTTGTCACAAAAATGACATGTCAACGCAATTGGTCAGTTCGTAATAGATTTTGTCTGTCCAACAATGGTCTTGTTTGACCAAATATGAGTTATCACGTCAACGTTTGTAAAAATAAATTGTAAGAAGTGTTTATTAACTTATCTTTATTTTTATATTTACCAAATTACCCTCCAGGTTTAAACACCGCCCGTAACTGAACGCTACTAGGACCGTCACTGTTTCCGTTACTGTTGCCGATAAGTTGACTGTTCCTCCTCTTGCGGTTGGAGTCCCTCAACGAATCGAAGTTACCAAAAAGGACCTCCATCTCTTCAAGGGTTTTACCCTGTGTTTCCGGGAACATCGTATAAAAGAACACCCAGGACACCACTGCGACTCCCGTGAAAAGGAAGAAGGCTCCGCCGATTGTTATGGCGTTGTAAAGGGGTAAGAAAGCCATACTCACGACCCCACTTACAACCCTATTCATTGCAACTCCCATACTCGCTCCCTGAGCTCGTAGCTTCAACGGGAAGATCTCAGAGCTGTAGACCCACGCGATGGGCCCCATCCCTATCGAGAAGAACGCCATGGTCATGGCTAATGCAACAGCCCATGGTAACTTTACGTGTGAGTGATCAATGACCGTTACAGAGAATCCGAGGGTGGCGAGGGACAGGATCATACCCCCCATACTACTCAAAATCAATGGCCGTCGTCCGATTCTATCAATCAAAAACGTAGCCACTAAGATGAAAATAGTCTTGGAAAATCCGACGGCTACAGTTGCGAGTAACTTATCGTCATCAGATGTAATCCCGGCTTTTTCAAAGATCCTGGGACTGTACAAAACGACGGCGTCTATGCCCGACGCCTGCTGAAAGAAATGAATACCAATGGCGCAGATTAAAATGTGACGAACCGTCGGTGTAGGATGAAGGAGGAGCTCTCTCCATACACCCTCACCGTGGCTACGTTTCTCAACCCGAACGACGTCGTCGTTGCATTCTTGGGGAATGCCAACAGCTTCTTTAATATCGGCGAGTCTTAAGGCGGCTTCGTCTTTGGAGTTGGAGGTTTTGTCGAGGACTTTCCTGGCGTCTCCGAGTCGACCTTGCATGACCAGCCAACGAGGTGACTCAGGCATGGCTAAGACCCCGACGGCCAACAGCACGGAGGGGATGGCGCTGATGCCAAGCATCATTCGCCATCCCAATTGAAGTGGCAGCTTCGAGGAATGCGTAATTTGAAACGTATCCTAGTAATAGCCCTCCATTAATGAACACCTGTGGTGCAGTTTTTTAGTATTGCAAGAGTAATTTTTATTGAAAATTCCAGGAAGGTGGCGACTCGTATAATTAATGCGTAAAGTTGTGAAGGAGAGAATAACAAAGTAAATTCAAATTACCTCAGGGAAAGAACGTGAGGAAACCACGAGAGGAAGCGGGCGAGAGTTCGGAAGTGTAAACAGGAGCAATATGAGACATAACCGACGCCAATTCCAGCAACAAAACGACCCACCATTAGGAAGCATAGTTTGTGGCGAAACCCATCAGCAGAGCTCCTACAAAGAATATGGCTCCCGCTAGTACGATGGTGTAGCGCCGCCGATCCAGTCGGAGGTTTGCCGGCTGCCGCGCACCAAACAGTGAGTAAAGGTTGATCCCCCAGAACTCCACTTCCACGTCGCTGATTTTGGGTCCTTTTTTATGTAGATTGCGGCCCCACTCATTACTCCAATGTCTGTCAAACAAAAAAAAAAAAAAAAAACACATGCAAAGATTATCAAATCTCAATATTATACAAGTTTCTTTCTTTGTTTATTTTCGTTAGTAATTAAGTTAAGTTACCATAGCCGAGAAGATGGAAGTCATGGAAGCTAGATGGAGCAAGCGAAAGCAAACTTGTTGCGTTTTCGTTTTGGGGAGGATCAAAATCTGCAAGAGTTTTGGGACGTTGGTCAGTAGTTAGCTGGTATTCTGGCTCCCAGGCTAGCCATGTTTGAAAAAAAGCAAGCTAGCGAGAGAGGAAGAGAACGAGATTAGGTGGAATTTGAAGCTATGCCATGAGTTGGAAGAGAGTTGAACTTTATAGACAAGAAGGAAGTCCAGACTTCGGCTTTCAGACCAATGAGTCCAACTACACTGTTATCTACATGAATTTGAATTTTCAAAGGTGTTGCGGTTTTAAAAGGATAAGCGCGGCGTTTTTACCCAAGGACTAAGGTAGGCTTTTATTAATTAGATAATTGACTAATTGATTAATTAGGTAATTACTTAATGGACTTCATATTTTTATAGTCAAGTCAATAATCAAAGTCGAGCCCCCTTCCTTCCTTGCAATTTACATTCACATATTCTTTCAATTATGCCGATTTATCCTACTCCGAATTTTTATTTTTATCATTAGAAAAAATAATAAAAAATCAATTATTGACACTGCTAGATTTGTAAAAGCATGGTTAATTTCTGATTTTTTACAGCCTGCCGCGAACTTACAAATTCATTTGGGTTTCTGAATCTTCTAGTCAACAAATTATTTATCTTTTTATTAGTACTGTGATAAAGTGTATACTTTAAAGGTAATGAAAACATTTTCTACAGTTGGATCTTTTTATCTTTCTACGTTCTGTTGACAACTTTTATCTCAAAGTTGATGCCGATATTTTGTACATGAATAGCTTGTGTATTAAGGGTTATCTTGCTGCTCGTCGTTACATGGACAGTATCATCAACACCGTGTTGTTAATGCTAGACAGTGGATTACCTTGCTTTAGTAGAGGTGACTCAATTGGATATCTTCGCAAGAGGTTTCATCCGGAGATGAGTGAACGTGAGGCTGCAATTTCCATGAGAAATCATCTTTGTAATTCTTTTATTATAGTTATGATTTTTCCGAGGATCTCCACCGCAGTTTTGGGTAGAAAATATTTCAGAACCACCACAAGACAGTTGACAACTGATCGCTGAGAAAGTGAGAAGAATTAAGCTGGTTGTAACCTAGTGGTGGGTTCTTAAGTGAGTAGCCATGATCACCAATCCCTACAGGCTTCAATTATGGATACTATATTATAACTAAAATGGGTCCCTGAATTATATATTGTATGATCTGAATCTCTAAAAGATTTTCATTAAGCTGGTCCCGTGTCAGATTCCCAGACCACATCTCCATTATTTGCATGGACTTTCTTTGTCTTCGACAATGACTACAACTACAGCCTCCATCTCTGCCCATCTCTTACCCATCTCTTACATGTTCATTTATTCATTCATTAATTTCATTTGTTCTATAAAATATATAACTACACCAAGTGAAATTTTGAGGGCCAATGTGTTTCAATATTTGTTATATATGTTCTTGCTGGGTTCAATCTTCATTTTGACATTAGGTTAGGAAATATTTCAATTGATTTTGAAACACCCACCTAGTGAAAAGATTTAAAATGGCCACATGCCACAATTATATAGTTAACATTATGTAGTGAAGACAATTATTCAGTTAACATTATGTAGTTAAGGAGTAGTTTTAAGGAGTTATTCAAGGTAAACTGTCTATCTTAGTCCTTGATAGAAGTTATGAAAGGTAGTTGTTGGGAACAGAATATCAACTATAATTGGCATAGGTTAGAAAACATCTCTCAAACATTCTTTCACAAATCATCATCCTGAAATTTACATTTGGTTACTTTTATCTCTTAGGTTAACAACAATATACATTTGACTTCTATCATCTCTGGATTGATTCTCTTATAACGCTTGGACAATATGGTTGGAGGTAAGTAATCTAGATTCGCATTAAGAATATATACATTCAGTTATTTCCAGTTCCACATTAAGTATATGTACATTTAGTTATTTCCACAAGACACTATATGAGAGACCATTTTGACATTAGGCTTACAATATTTCAATTGATTTGATCACCCACCAGATAAAACATGGTGAGACTTTATGGAATTCTACTCCAAAACCAAAAGAACAAAAACACATTTCAAACAGTATTCAAATTTTCCAAAGTCGAAAATGACTAAACAGAAAACCCAAAATTTGCAAATCAAAATTCTGATACGCAAGCTGATTGGACACTTCTTAAACTTGTCATGTAGTAGAAGGTTAACTTTTCTTGTAGTAATACTGTAAGCCAAACTTTAGAAATAGGAAACATAACACATGTGCAAGAATTAATATAAGGTCTCCTTTGCTTTTGCATTATTATTGGTAGTCAATTCAATCAACCCATGCAAGCTATTGGACCACTCATTCTTAAAGCAACATAACCACATAATTTAATTTGTTAAAAATATATAGAGAAAATAAGAAAGGGCAGAACCAAACACAAAAGAAATGACTTCAAAAGTAAGGAAAAGCACATAAACAAAAACAAAAAAAATAGCTACCATCCCCACCTCAAAGGATCCAATCACATGCCAATTTTCAACGTTAATTGCTTTCATAATCAAACTCAATTTGTCGATCACAACATTCAGCTTCCCAAAATTTTTTTTTTTTTTATGGTCGGGAGTTTCCAGATCAACTTACGCGTACCTCAATTAATCCTCCAGACTCTAGAACTACTAGCCGAGAAAGAACTCCAGTGGCTATCGCTATTTAACACCTGAAGAGGAACTCGAATAGAGATGGGCGTTTGCCTCAGCCCCGCAGGGATCCAGACCGACCTGGCCCGAATGGGGCGGGGAATCCCCGAAAAATTCGAGGATAGGGCCGGGGATGGTCCTCAAGAAAAACCCCGCAGCCGAGGGAGGGGATAGTGCAATCCCAACCCCGGCTCGACCCGACCCATCCCTGTGAAGCCCTGCTCGCCCCGCCCCTCTTTTTTAGGAATTTTATGTTTTTTTTTTTTTTTTTTGTTCCCTTTGCGAGATTGTAGATAAAATTCGAACTTAAATCATGGTTTTAAGTAATGTATCTAAATTTATGATATTTACTTTTATAATGTTTGTATTAAATTTATAAAAAAATAATTTAATAAGGGAGTCTAATAATTAAATATATGTATTATTACTTTGTGAATTTCACAAAATAATAAACATGGCCCAAACAATTTTTTTATTAGATTATTATAATTTACCAAACCAATATATTATGAGGTTTATGTTGCAATGGATGATTTGAGTATATTATGAGGTTTATGTTGCAGCCTGAAGGATGTTTATATTTTATTGTTTTGAAATCCATGAGCATGTCTCAATTTTTGCTAAGAAATTGTTGTTATTCACAATATTCATATCAATTCTCAGTGAAATTTTTTTTCAAGTATTTATTTTATGAATTTTAGCAAATGAGACTATTTCAGTGGAATATTACAATGCCTCAGCAACATAAAACATCAGAATGTGGAATCTAAATTCCTCTATTTAGTACTATATAGAAAAGGTGTCACTAACTTAGTAACAATTAAATTAGTTTATGGTGGTAGTTATGTATTACTTTTTAAATCTTAATTTAAATTTTACAAGAAATTGTTGATTTTATATTTTCTTACCATAAATTTAGCCTTTTTAATGAATTAACTACTAAAATTAAGCAGTCAAATATAGTACCTAGTAACATGCTAGTTTCTCAATATTAAAATAATTATAATAATTTAATATCATTGTCGTGAGAACATGCAGAAAGTTTTGATCTACAAGGGCCAAAAATCCCCGTTCGGGGGATAAATCCCCGTGGGAGAAATTTCCCGCAAAGCCCTATTCATCAAGTTGGGCTGGGCCGGGATGGGATTGATTCCATCCCCATGGGTCGGGGACGATCATGAGAAAAATCCCCTCCCACGGGGATGGGTCGGGGATGGTCATGGGAGTAGATAACGGGGACGGGGAAAGGGAAGGGGGTCCTTGGCCCGCGCCTATCCCTAAACTCGAATTCATGACCTCTTGAGTAATACACTAAAGAGTTCCAATCGACCCAGTCATTAGCTTCCTAATTGTTGCACCTTTTCCCGTTTTCCCCTAATATAGGACAAATCATTGTACCCAAACAACAGTAAGCAAAGATATTGCTCCACCAAAATTTTCATCCTTATTTGGTGATACCCAAATGGATTTCAATTAAAACATTCATTTATTTAGGAGGTGTTTGGTTTCTTTGTTTTTAAATTCTTTCTTTTTTTTTTTTGTTGGTAACCGGGGTATCCGAGCTAACTTGTGCGCATCTCAATTAATCCTCAGGGTATTGAACACCTTACAAGCTCAAAGAACTAAGTAAATCACAATGTGATAGGTGACTCCAAAGTTTGAACCCAAAAACTCAAAGAAGGGAGCAAACCTCCTTAATGGTCAAGTTTAATAAAACTGAACCTGGACAAAATCATAGCAACGTAACAAACCAAACTTGGACAAACTATAGATAGAATATAATGTATTTCACTGCATAATTTATGATTTTTCATTGCATAAGGGTTTGTCATTTTTTTCTTCTCCTCCTTCATCTCTCTTCACTCAAACATCACTATCGTTTTAGAAAGCTACACCAAAATATTTAAAATAGCATCATATTTACCAAGTTACCCTCTAGTTAGTAATGGGCTTAGACACCGGCCCTAACTAAACGTTACTAGAACCGTCACTGTTTTTGTTACCGTTGCCGAAAAGTTGAGTGTTTCTCTTCTTGCGCTTGGAATCCCTCAACCAATGGAAGTTACCGAAAAGGACCTACATCTCGTCAAGGGTTTTACCCTGTGTTTCCGGAAGCATGGTATAAAAGAACAGCCAGGCTACCGTTGCTATTCCCGTGAAAAGGAAGAAGGCTCCGCCGATTGATATGGCCTTGTAAAGGGATAAGAAAGTCGTTGCCATGACCCCACTTACAACCCTATTCATTGCAACTCCCATACTCGCTCCCTGAGCGCGTAGCTGCAACGGGAAGATATCTGAGCTATAGACCCACGTGATGGGCCCCCTTCTGATCGAGAAGAATGCATCGTATGATAACACCGTGGTGAGGGCTAATCCTACAGCCCATGGTAACCTTACGTGGGAGTGATCAATGACCGTTAAAGAGAATCTGAGGGTGGCAAGGGACAGGATCATACTCGCCACACTACTCAAAAGCAACGGCCGCCGTCCGATCCTATCAAGCAAAAATGTAGCCACTAAGATGAAAAGAATCTTGAGAAATCTGACGGCTACTGCTGCGAGTAACTTGAGGTTATCAGATGTAATCCTGGCTTTTTCAAAGATCCTGGGACTGTACAAAACGACAGCGTTCATACCCGACGACTGTTGGAAGAAATGAATACCAATGGCACAGATTAAATAATGACGAACCGCCGGTGTAGGATGAAGGAGGAGCTCTCTCCATACACCCTCCCCGTGGCTACGTTTCTCAACCCAAACGACGTCGTCGTTGCATTCTTGGGGAATGCCAACAACTTCTTTAATATCGGCAAGTCTTAAGGTGGCTTCGTCTTTAGAGTCGGAGGTTCTGTTCAGGACTTTCCTGGTGTCTCCAAGCTAACCCTGCATGACCAGCCAACGAGGTGACTCAGGCATGGCTAAGACACCGACGGCCAACAGCACGGAAGGGATGGCGCTGATGCCAAGCATCATTTGCCATCCCAAGTGAAGTGGCAACTTCGAGAATGCGTAGTTTGAAACGCATCCCAGTAGTCCCCCTCCATTAATGAACTCTTGTGGTGCAATAATAAAAGCTATTTTTAGTATTGGAAGAGTACATTTTTATTGAAAATTCCAAGAGGGTGGCGACTTTACGAGCTCTTAGGGTAGTGGATTTTGCCCAGGCAGCCTCCGTGCTCTCACATTATTTGTGAAAACTTAAAAAAAATCATAAAAGTAAATAAAATAATACAATATCAGTAATATGAAAGAAAATAATATACTAACACAATACTTTATCACTTGGATAAATTTATGAGAAACAAAACCTTAAGCAAATTGAAAATAACATCTAATTCACGAGGAAACATAAGAAAATTTTTACGTGGAAAAACCTCTTCAATTAAAGAAAGCAGAAAACCATAGGAATCTAACGATTCACTTAAATCCAATATAATTAAAAGAGTTTACAACAATTACAATCCAACAAAAATGTTCTACACAAATTTCTTATTTCTCTTTTTTTTGTTTTTTTTGGTTTTTTTTTTTTTTTGGTTTTTTTTTTGGTTTTTTTTTTTTTTTGCTTTCAAAGATTATAATATAAATTTTCATGACTTTGATCAGGCCTAGTATAAGCGAAAGTCAACCAAAACTTAAATTAAGTCAACGTTGCCTTAACTTTTAAAATGAATTAATAAAAAAAAGGAAAATTTTCTTAGTATAAACATAGATAATAACTTAATCTTCTTTAATAATTTTGAGAAACTAAACGGTGACGTTTGAAATGTGGGAAAGTGGTGGGTGAAGGGTGAAGAATAACATTCAATAAAATATAGTTAAAATTTAATTTGGGAAAGCAAGAACATTCTTAAAAACAAAACAAACTCACAAGATCTATGTCTTTTTCCATCAAATTAAAATAAAAAAAACTCCAAAACATAAGTATGATTCAACCCTAAAATAAACTAAAATGAAATAAGCAATACACATACTTAAAACTGATAAAATATAAAATAAATCTAATTGTAGTACCTTGATTAATGAAAGCTTTAACAATTTTAGTCTTCAAAAGTTTTAAGAACGAATAACATAAAGAAAGTGAATGAGAGAGTAAAGAATTTAAAGATAAAATCGTAAAAAAAATCACAAGGCCGGCAAAAATCCCCGTTCGGGGAGTAAATCCCGTGGGGGAAAATTCCCCGCGAAGCCACTATCATCAAGTCGGGCGGGTCGGTATGGGATGATTCTACCTACAGGCCGACGGGGACGATCATGAGAAAAATCCCCTCCACGGGGAGGGGCGGGATGGTCATGGGAGTAGATAACGGGGACGGGGAAAGGGAAGGGGGTCGGCCCGCGCCATCTCTAAACTCGAATTATGACCTCTTGAGTAATACATTAAAAAGTTCCAATCGAACACTCATTAGCTTCCTAATTGTTGCACCTTTTCGTTTTCCCCTAATATAGGAAAATCATTGTACCCAAACAACAGTAAGCAAAGATATTGCTCCACCAAAATTTTCATCTTATTTGGTGATACCAAATGGATTTCAATAAAACATTCATTTATTTAGGAGGTGTTTGGTTTCTTTGTTTTAAATTCTTTTTTTTTTTTTTGTGGTAACCGGGTATCCGAGCTAACTTGTGCGCATCTAATAATCCTCAGGTATTTGAACACCTTACAAGCTCAAAGAAAAAGTAAGGAAAAGCACATAAACAAAAACAAAAAAAATAGCTACCATCCCCACCTCAAAGGATCCAATCACATGCCAATTTTCAACGTTAATTGCTTTCATAATCAAACTCAATTTGTCGATCACAAGTTCACAACATTCAGCTTCCCAAATTTTTTTTTTTTTTTTATGGTCGGGAGTTTCCGGATCAACTTACGCGTACCTCAACTAATCCTCGAGACTCTGGAACTACTGGCCGAGAAAGAACTCCAGTGGCTACCGCTATTTAACACCTGAAGAGGAACTCGAATAGAGATGGGCGTTTGCCCCAGCCCTGCGGGGATCCGGACCGACCCCGCCCTAATGGGACGGGGAATCCCCAAAAAATTCGGGGATAGGGCCGGGGATGGTCCTCAAGAAAAACCCCGCAGCCGAGGATGGGCCGGGGGAGGGGATAGTGCAATCCCCAGCCCGGCTCGACCTGACCTGTCCCTGTGAAGCCCCGCCCCTCTTTTTTAGGAATTTTATGTTTTTTTTTGTTCCCTTTGCGAGATTTAGATAAAATTAGAATTTAAATCATGCTTTTATGTAATGTATCTAAATTTATGATATTTACTTTTATAATACTTTCTAATGTTTGTATTTAATTTATTAAAAAAATAATTTAACGAGGGAGTCTAATAATTAAATATATATATTATTACTTTGTGAATTTCACAAAATAATAAACATGGCCCAAGCAAATTTTTAATTAGATTATTATAATTTACAAAACCAATATATTATAAGGTTTATGTTGCAATGGATGATTTGAGTATACTATGAGGTTTATGTTGCAGCCTGAAGGATGTTTATATTTTATTGTTTTGAAATCCATGAGCATGTCTCAATTTTTGCCAAGAAATTGTTGTTATTCACCATATTCATATCAATTCTCAGCGAAATTTTCTTTCAGGTATTTATTTTATGAATTTTAGCAGATGAGACTATTTCAGTGGAACATTACAATGCCTCAGCAACATAAAACATCAGAATATGGAATCTAAATTCCTCTATTTAGTACTATATAGAAAAGGTGTCACTAACTTAGTAACAATTAAATTAGTTTATGGTGGTAGTTATGTATTGCTTTTAAAATCTTAATTTAAATTTTACAAGAAAATGTTGATTTTATATTTTCTTACCATAAATTTAGCCTTTTTAATGAATTAACTACTAAAATTAAGCAGTCAAATATAGTACCTAGTAACGCGCTAGTTTCTCATAATTAAAATAATTTAATATCAATGTCGTGAGAGCATGCAGAAAGTTTTGATCTACACGGGGGCAAAAATCCCCGTTCGGGAGATAAAATCCCGTGGGGGAAAATTCCCCGCGAAGCCTATTCATCAAGTAGGGCTGGGTGGTATGGGATTGATTCTATCCCTACGGGCGAGGACGATCATGAGAAAACCCCTCCCACGGGGATGGGCGGGGGATGGTCATGTGAGTAGATAACCGAGACGGGGAAAGGGAAGGGGGTCCCCGGCCCGCGCACATCTCTAAACTCGAATTATGACTCTTGAGAATACACTAAAAAGTTTCAATCGAACCAATCATTGCTTCCTAATTGTTGCACCTTTTCCCGTTTTCCCCTAATATAGGACAAATCATTGTACCCAAACAAACGTAAGCAAAGATATTGCTCCACCAAAATTTCATCCTTATTTGGTGATACCCAAATGGATTTCAATTAAAACATTCATTATTTAGGAGGTGTTTGGTTTCTTTGTTTTTAAGTTTAGGGACTGTACAAAACGACAGCTTTCACACCCGACGACTGTTGGAAGAAATGAATACCAATGGCACAGATTAAACAGTGCGAACCGCCGGTGTAGGATGAGGAGGAGCTCTCTCCATACACCCTCCGTGGCTACGTTTCTCAACCCAAACGACGTCGTCGTTGCATTCTTGGGGAATGCCAACAACTTCTTAATATCGGCAAGTCTTAGGTGGCTTCGTCTTTAGAGTCGGAGGTTCTCTAGGATTTCCTGGTGTTCCAAGCTGACCCTGCATGACCAGCCAACGAGGTGACTCAGGCATGGCTAAGACGCCGACGGCCAACAGCACGAAGGGATGGCGCTGATGCCAAGCATATTTGCCATCCAAGTGAAGTGGCAACTTCGAGAATGCGTGTTTGAAAACGATCCCAGTAGTCCCCCTCCATTAATGAACACTTGGGGTCAATAATAAAGCTATTTTTAGTATTGGAAGGAGTACATTTTATTGAAAATTCCAAGAGGGTGGCGACTTTACGAGCTTTAGGGTAGTGGATTTTGCCCAGGCAGCTCGTGCTCTCACATTATTTGTGAAAACTTAAAAAAATCATAAAAGTAAATAAATAATACAATATCAGTAATATGAAAGAAAATAATATACTAAACACAATACTTTATCACTGGATAAATTTATGAGAAAACAAAACCTTAAGCAAATTGAAAATAACATCTAATTCAGAGGAAACATAAGAAAATTTTTACGTGGAAAAACTCTTCAATTAAAAAAAGCGAAGAAAACCATAGATCTAACGATTCACTTAAATCCAATTAATTAAAAAAGTTTACAACAATTACAATCCAACAAAATGTTACTACACAAATTTCTATTTCTCTTTTTTTTTTTTTTTTTTTTTTTTTTTTTTTGCTTTCAAAGATTATAATATAAATTTTCATGACTTTGATCAAGCTAGTATAAGCGAAAGTCAACCAAAACTTAAATTAAGTCAAAGTTGCCTTAACTTTTAATATGAATTAATAAAAAAAGGGAAAATTTCTAGTATAAACATAAATATAATCTAATCTTCTTTAATAATTTTGAGAAACTAAATGGTGACGTTTGAAATGTAGGAAAGTGGTGGGTGAAGGAGAAGAATAACATTCAATAAAATATAGTTAAAATTTAATTTGGGAAAGATAAACATTCTTAAACACAAACAAACTCACAAGATCTAGTCTTTTTCCATCAAATTAAAATAAAAAAAACTCCAAAACATAAGTATGATTCAACCATAAATAAACTAAAAATGAAATAAGCAATACCCATACTTAAAACTGATAAATATAAAATAAATCTAATTGTAGTACCTTGATAATGAGCTTTAACAATTTTAGTCTTAAAAAGTTTTAAGAACGAATAACATAAAGAAAGTGAATGAGAGAGTAAAGAATTTAAAGATAAAATCGTAAAAAAAAAGGTGGATATGAAAAAGAGTTGAGAGAATTTTAAACTTTTAATATAATGTAAGCATGAAATATATATATTAATGGTAAGTTTTTTATAAGTCAGGATATATATAATATTTCTTATTTTTTTAAAATTTGAAGGTAGACGTAAATATATATATTAATAAAAAAATTTAGGGGCTATATAAACAAATTTTTTTTTTTTTTTTCTAAATGTGAGGGTAGGCCTTAGGGGTGGAAAAAAAAACCCGAAAACCGAACCGGACCGCGAAACCGGACCGAAACCGAACCGGACCGCGAAACCAGGCCGAAACCGAATCGAAAATTCAGTTTTTTTTTTTGTTTCGGTTCGGATATTAAAAAAACGAGATATTCGGTTCGGTTTCGATTTTTGAAAAAAAGAAAACCGGTTACCCGGAACCGGTTTTATGAACCGAAATTTTAAAAAAATGATTGCATTTTAATTTTTACGTTTTTATTTTGCATTTGCATTTGCAATTCCAAACCCTAACACCATCTAACACTCTCACAGTCTCAACTCTCACAATCTCACTCAGTCTCAGACACTCACTTCACTTAGTTCACTACCTTTAGTCTTCATCAGTCTTCACTACTCAGTCTACTCCAGTCTCCATTCTCCAGCTTGGCAGACGGTAGCTTCACTGCTCCAGTACGAGTCTACTCCAATCTCCACTCTCCAGCTCGGCATACGGCAGCTCCACTGCTCCAGTACGGCAGTACTCAGATCTTAGACGCACTTGCGCTGGCGTCGGTACTCAGACACTCACCTCAGACCCCAGTAACCGTCAGTCTCTCTCTCACACTCTCAGAGTCTCTGTCTCACTTGTCAGTTCTCACGCCGGAGTCATGCAGTCACGCTGGAGTCTCTCACTCTCAGTTCTCAGATCTGTTGCTTAACGGTCGGCACGGCAGTCACCAGTTGCGGTCACCATTCTTCTTCCTTCACCAAGTCTCCATATCATTGTCTGTTTCCGGTGGGTGACCTCATCTCTTTGGCTTTTTTTCTTTGTATTTGTTGGTGACCTCGCCCACGGCTCAGATATTTGATGTCCTGTAAATTTTTTTTTTAATTATTCTTCTTGTTACAAATTTACAATGTGATGGTAATAACTAATGTGATGTACTCAATTCATTCTTTTATTTATTCTTCAATAATTTGGACATCTAATCAAGCAGTCTCTAGTTAATTTATTCTTGGTTTGAGGTTGATTGATACCTCTTGTGTTATTATTACTTCCTATCAATGTCTATTTTATTTATGTCAATCTTTTATCTTCTNATATAAATTTTCATGACTTTGATCAGACCTAGTATAAGCTAAAGTCAACCAAAACTTAAATTAAGTCAACGTTGCCTTAACTTTTAATATGAATTAATAAAAAAAGGGAAAATTTTCTTAGTATAAACATAGATAATAACTCAATCTTCTTTTATAATTTTGAGCAACTAAACCGTGACGTTTGAAATGTAGGAAAGTGGTGGGTGAAGGGTGAAGAATAATGTTCAATAAAATATAGTTAAAATTTAATTTGGGAAAGCAAGAACATTCTTAAACACAAAACAAGCTCACAAGATCTATGTCTTTTTCCATCAAATTAAAATAAAAAACCTCCAAAACATAAGCATGATTCAACCCTAAAATAAACTAAAATAAAATGAGAAATACACATACCTAAATCTGATAAAATAGAAAATAAATCTAATTGTAATACCTTGATTAGTGAAAGCTTTAACAGTTTTAGTCTTCAAAAGTTTTAAAAACGAATAACATAAAGAAAGTGAATGAGAGAGTAAATAATTTTAAAGATAAAATCGTAAAAAAATAGGTGGACATGAAAAAGAGTGGAGAGAGTTTTAAACTTTTTAATATAACGTAGGCGTGAAATATATATATTAATAACAAGTTTTTTATAAGTTTGGATATATATATATAATATTTCTTTTTTTTTTTTTTTTTAATTTGAACTTAGATGTAAATGTATATTAATAAAAAAATTTAAGGGCTATATAAACAATTTTTTTTTTTCTAAATGTGAGGGTAAGCCTGGTGTACCCTCTAAAAGGCCGATCCGCCCTGTCTTAGGGCATCTTGAAATGCATTAATTGATCGTTTATGGGAGAATATAGTAATATACTAATCTGGAAAATTAATGCGATAGGTTGTGAAGGGGAAGAAGAACAAAGTGAATTCAAGTTACCTCAGGCAAAGAACTGAGGAAGCCACGAGAGGAAGCGGGCGAAACTTCGGCAGTGTAAATAGGAGCGATCATGAGAGCATAACCGGCGCCAATACCAGCAACAAAACGACCCACCATTAGGAATGCATAGTTTGTGGCGAAACCCATCAGCAGAGCTCCTGCAAAGAATATGGCCCCAGCTAGTACGATGGTGTAGCGCCGCCCGATCCAGTCGGAGGTTCTGCCGGCTGGCGCCGCACCAAACAGTGAGTAAAGGTTGATGGTCCCCACCAGAACCTCCACTTCCACGTCGCTGATTTTGAGGTCCTTTTTTATGTAGATTGCCGCCCCACTCATTACTCCAATGTCTGTCAAACAAAAAAAAAAAAAAACACACACATGCATAAGATTTTATCAAATCTCAATATTATACAAGTTTCTTTCTTTGTTTATTTCCGTTACTAATTAAGTTAAGTTACCATAGCCGAGAAACATGGAAGTCATGGAAGCTAGAATGGAGCAAGCGAAAGCAAACTTGTTGCGTTTTTGTTTCTGGGGAGGATCAAAATCTGCAAGAGTTTTGGGACGTTGGTCAGTAGCTGTATTCTCCGCTCCCAGGCTAGCCATGTTTGAAAACAAGCAAGCTGGCGAGAGAAAGAGAGAAAAGGAGATTAAGAGTGTATGGTGTTAGCTATCTGGTTTTTGAAGAGTGAATTTGAAGCTGCCACGAAAGTTGGAAGAGAGTTGAACTTATCAACAAAGCTACGGATACCGATTATTTTGCACCGAAAATATGTATCGGTCTACGTATACCCCTGACTCACACCAGCAGTCCAGACACCTAATTTTTCTATAAATAATTTTCTAATGAATAGCCGTCCATCAAATATGGACAACCGTTCACTTACATGGACTCCCATCCATATTATATGGACAGGGGTCTATTTACTACGGACGGGTGTCCCCATTTAAAGGACGTCCGTCCATAAGTAAAATAGAATAAATTTTTTTTATAAAAATTAGAGACGGTCATTCATCCGTTATGGACAGCCGTCCCTTCATTTTGGACGGACGCCCGCAAATAAGGGATGCTCGTCCTTAACGAAAATATGAAAATAAAAAAAACTTTGGAGACGGCCATCCATAAATTTTGGACAGTCATCCCTTATATTTGGACGGACATCCATTATTAGGAATGGACGTCCGTCCCTTCCGTTTGGACAGACGTCCATACTTTAAAAAAAAAAAAAAAAAAAAATCTAAACAAAAATAGCAAGCCCCTCTTGTTCTTCGCTCTTCTTCTTCCTCTTCATTCCCCATCTCCTCTCTTTTTCTTCGTCTTCACTCCACAACTCCTCTGAATTAGCCGCCGAATTAGCTGCAATTCCCAGATAATTCCTTATTGAATTTGGGAGTCATTGGTTGCAAAATCAGCTGCATTCTGAGGCTGATAACCGTAAGCTACATTCTGGGGCTGATAATCACGTGCTGCACTCTGAGGCTGATTATGATAACCTGCATTTTGGGGCAGAAAACTCTGAGGTTGGTCTTTCAGGCCAATATTCACATCAATAGCATTGATTGGATTATATGCTGGGAAAGAAAACCCAAGCGAGGCCATTAAGCTTGTGGTTGCAGAAGCAACATCCTGGGGCAGAAAACTCGGGGTTTGTTCTTTGAGATTGACCTGCACATTGTTAGCATTTGTTGAATTATATGCAGGAAATGAATACCCATCTGAAGTCATGTTGCTTCTTGTTTCAGGATGAGCGACATTCTGGTTCTGGAGCTGGTAACCTCTGGAACTGATAGCTTGCTTCTGAAGGCTGAGACACTCTTCGATTCTCTCAAGTGTATTATATTGTAGATAGGTATTCTTCTCGTTGGAATTCAAAGAGGGTGTTATCGCTGTTGTTCCTACCCCAGCAAGATCGTTCCTGAAAATACTTGGTACGCCTCCATCTGCTCTTGAAATATATTGACTGACAAACTCCTTATAGGCATTTTCTAGTTCACCGTCTATGTATTTATTACGTTCTTCCTGAGACATTCACAAAACATTTCTTAGCCAGCATACTGACAGTTTTATTATGAAACATAAAACAAATCATAAATTCGTAATAGATCTGATTGAGTTGCTGGAATTCCACTATCTTGAGAATGCTTTGGGAAACTAGTTCTTTTGATAGGTAATGTACTACAAATATTTAAAAGGTATACAGACTAAAACATTTGCTTAAAAAAGATTCAAGTATCAACTATCAACAAAGTGACAACTTTAAAAGCTAATAAATCAAAATTAGCCCCCTTTTGCTAAAATCTAAAGCCCAGTAATGAAAAAAATATATATTCCTTTGCAGAAAATTTATTTGCCAGTCATTGCAACAAGTAAAGAACTTACTTGGAGTTTCTGATAAAGTTGTCCGTGCTCTCCTTGTTTTGCTTCTGTAGTTTTCTGGGCTTTGGAGCTTTTGGATTTGGCACGCCTATCTAATAAAACAAAGACGAAGAAGAAGAGAGGAGACGGGGAATGAAGACGAAGAAGAAGAGGGGCTTGCTATTTTTGTTTAGAATTTTTTTTTTTTTTTTTAAATGTGAACGGACGTCCATTCCTAATGGATGCCTATCCAAACGTAAAGAACGGCCGTCCAAAATTTATGGACGGCCATCCTCAAAGTTTTTTTTTTTATTTTCATATTTCAGTTAAGGACGGGCGTCCCTTATTTGTGGGTGCCCGTCCAAAATGAAGGAACGGTCATCCATAACGGATGAACGGCCGTCCCTAATTTTTATAAAAAAATTCATTCCATTTTACTTATGGAGGGGCGTCCTTTAAATGGGGACGCCCGTCCGTAGTAAATAGATCCCCGTCCATATAATATGGACGGGATTCCATGTAAGTGAACGGCCGTCTATATTTGATGGACGACCATTCACTAGAAAAATATTTATAGAAAAATCAGGCGTTTGGACTACTAGTGTGAGTCAGGGGTACACGTAGGCCGATACACATTTTCGATGTAAAATAATCGGTCCATAGCTTTGTTAGTGTGAGACAGGAGTATACGTAGCCCGGTATACATTTTCGGTGCAAAATAATTGGTGTCCGTAGCTTTGTTGTAAACTTATATAGAACAAGAAGGAAGTCCAGACTTCGGCTTACATCATTTCTTGGACCAATGAATCCAACTACACTGTTTATCCATATAGAATTTGAAATTTCAAAGGTGTTGCAGTCTGAAAAGGGTAAGCGACGTTTTCTTACCCAAGGACCAAGGTAGGCTTCTTAGGGCTATCTCCAAAGCATTTTTTGTATAAATAAAGAGCAACTTCATTGATTTTTTAATATAAAGAACAAATTTTTTATTCAAATCTAATAGACTCTTTAAATTTTAGGAGATAAAATATTTTTTTTTAGAAGAAAACTTAATAGGAGGGATAAATCATAAATAAAATGAATAGAAACTTGTAATTTATTATTTAAAATTAGGATAAAGAGTGAAATTTGACTCTCTAAATGTGGAGAGTCAAACTCACTCTTTAATTTATATTTAAACAATAAAGAGTCTGTTAGACTCTTTTCTATGGATAAACTTTTTATAATAAAGAGTTTAGGTTATATAAAGTGTCATTTGGAGATACTCTTATTAATTAGATAATTGACTAATTGATTAATTAGGTAATTAATTAATGGACTTCATATTTTTATATAGTCAAGTCAATACTCAAAGTCGAGCCTCCCTTCCTTCCTTGTAATTTACATTTCACATACTCTTCAATTATTGGCATGGATACTCTGTCTTCGACAATGACTACAACTACAGCCTCCATCTCTGCCCATCTCTTAGATGTTCATTTATTCATTCATTTTCATTTGTTCTATAAATATATAACTATACCAAGTGAAATTTTGAGGGCCAATGTGTTTCAATATTTGTTATGTTCTTGCTGGCTTCAATCTTCATTTTGACATTAGGTTAGGAAATATTTCAAGTGATTTGAAACTCCCACCTAGTGAAACTTATTATTTGGGTTAGACATGTAAGATTTAAAGTGGCCACATGCCACAATTATTCAGTTAACATTATGCAGTTAAGGAGTGGTTTTAAGGAGTTATTCAAGGTAAGCGGTCTATCTTAATCCTTGATCGAAGTTATGAAAGGTTGTTGTTGGGAACAGAATATCAGTTATAATTGGCATAGACTAGAAGACATCTCTCAAACATTCTCTCACAAATCATCATCATGAAATTCACATATGGTTACTTTTATCACTTAGGTTAACCACAATCTACATTTGACTTCCATCATCTCTGGATTGATTCTCTTATAACGTTTGGACAATATGATTGGAGGTAAGTAATCCAGTTTCGCATTAAGAATATACACATTCAGTTATTTCCAGAATTTGCAAATTAAAATTCTGATACGCAAGCTGATTGGACGACTTCTTAAACTTGTCATGTAGTAGAAGGTTAACTTTTCTTGTAGAAATAATTTAAGCCAAACTTTAGAAATAGGAAACATAACACATGTATAAGAAATAATATAAGGTCTCCTTTGCTTTTGCATTATTATTGGTAGTCAATTCAATCAACCCATGCAAGCTAATGGACCACTCATTCTCAAAGCAACATAACCACATAATTTAATTTATTAAAAATATATAAAGAAAATAAGAAAAGAAATGACTTCAAAAGAAAGGAAAAGCACATAAACAAAAACAAAAAAATACCCACCATCCCCAGCTCAAAGGATCCAATCACATGCCAATTTTCAACGTTAATTGCTTTCATAATCAAACTCAATTTGTTGATCACAACATTCAGCTTCCCAATTTTTTTTTTTTTTTTTTTAATGATTAGGAGTTTCCAGGTTAGCGTATGCGTACCTTAACTAATCTCTAAGACCTTAGAATTACTGGCTGAGAAAAAACTTCAGTGGCTACCGTTATTAACATCTGAAGGGGAAATCAAATTCAAGACCTCTTAAGTAATATACCAAAGAATTCCTACCAAACCACTCATTAGCTTCCTAATTGTTGCACCTTTTCCCGTTTTGCCCTAGTATAGGACAAATCATAGTACCCAAATAACATTAAGCAAAGATATTGCTCCACCAAAATTTTCATCCTTATTTGATGATACCCAAATGGATTTCAATTAAAACATTCATGTATTTAGGAGGCGTTTGGTCTCTTTGTTTTTAATTTTTTTTGGTAACCGAAGTATCCTAACCAATTTGTATGTATCTCAATTAATTTTCATGGTATTGAACACCCTCCAAACTCAAAAGACCAAGTCACAATATAGTAAATGACCCTAAGGTTTGAACCAAAAAACTCAAAGAATGGAGCAAAGTTACTTAACGGTCAGGTTTAATAAAAGTGAACTGGTTTAGAGTCTGAACAAATTCGAATGAACAAATTTTATGATATAGAATAACTTATGGGCATCAAAATCATAGCAACGTAACAAACCAAACTTGGATAAACTATAGATAGAATATATTGTATTTCACTGCATAATTTATGATTTTTCATTGCATCAGGTTTTGTCATTTTTTTTCTTCTCCTCCTTCGTCCCTCTCACTCAAACATCATTATCCTTTTAGAAAGTTACACTAAAATATTTAAAACAGCATCATATTTACCAAGTTACCCTCTAGTTAATAATGGGCTTCGACACTGGCCCTAACTGAACGTTACTAGAACCGTCACTGTTTCCGTCACCTTTGCCGAAAAGTTTAGTGTTTCTCTTCTTGCGCTTGGAATCCCTCAACCAATGGAAGTTACCGAAAAGGACCTGCATCTCTTCAAGGGTTTTACCCTGTGTTTCCGGGAGCATGGTATAAAAGAACAGCCAGGCTACCGTTGCGATTCCCGCGAAAAGGAAGAAGGCTCCGCCGATTGATATGGCCTCGTAAAGTGATATGAAACTCATTGACAGGACCCCACTTGTAACCCTATTCATTGCAACTCCCATACTCGCTCCCTGAGCGCGTAGCTGCAACGGGAAGATCTCTGAGCTGTAGACCCACGTGATGGGCCCCATACCGATCGAGAAGAACGCGACGTATGATAACACCGTGGTGAGGGCTAATCCAACGGCCCATGGTATCCTTACGTGGGAGTGATCAATGACCGTTAAAGAGAATCCGAGGGTGGCAAGGGACAGGATCATACCCGCCACGCTACTCAAAAGCAATGGCCGCCGTCCGATCCTATCAAGCAAAAATGTAGCCACTAAGATGAAAAGAGTCTTGACAAATCCGACGGCTACAGTTGCGAGTAACTTGAGGTCATCGGATGTAATCCCGGCTTTTTCAAAGATCCTGGGACTGTACAAAACGACGGCGTCTATACCCGACGACTGCTGGAAGAAATGAATACCAACGGCGCAGATTAAACAGTGACGAACTGCCGGTGTAGGATGAAGGAGGAGCTCTCTCCATACACCCTCACCGTGGCTACGTTTCTCAACCTGAACGACGTCGTCGTTGCATTCTTGGGGAATGCCAGCAGCTTCTTTAATATCGGCGAGTCTTAAGGCGGCTTCGTCTTTGGAGTCGGAGGTTCTGTTCAGGACTTTCCTGGCGTCTCCGAGTCGACCCTGCATGACCAGCCAACGAGGTGACTCAGGCATGGCTAAGACGCCGACGGCCAGCAGCACGGAGGGGATGGCGCCGATGCCAAGCATCATTCGCCATCCCAAGTGAAGTGACAGCTTCGAGAATGCGTAGTTTGAAACGTATCCCAGTAATATCCCTGCATTAATGAACACCTGTGGTGCAGTAATAAAAGTTTCTATTTTTAGTATTGGAAGAGTACTCTTTTATGGAAAATTCCACGAAAGTGGTGACTTTACGAGCTCTAATTAATGCGTAAAGTTGTCAAGGAGATGAAGAACAAAGTAATTCAAATTACCTCAGGGAAAGAAGTGAGGAAGCCACGAGAGGAAGCGGGCGAAACTTCGGCAGTGTAAACAGGAGCGATCATGAGAGCATAACCGACGCCAATACCAGCAACAAAACGACCCACCATTAGGAACGCATAGTTTGTGGCGAAACCCATCAGAAGAGCTCCTGCAAAGAATATGGCCCCAGCTAGTACGATGGTGTAGCGCCGCCCGATCCAGTCGGAGGTTCTGCCGGCCGCCGCCGAACCTAACAGTGAGTAAAGGCTGAGGATCCCCACCAGAACCTCCACTTGCACGTCGCTGATTTTGAGGTCCTTTTTAATATAGATTATCGCCCCACTCATTACTCCAATGTCTGTCAACAAACAAACAAAAAAAAACACACATCATAAGATTTATCAAATCTCAATATTATACAGTTTCTTTCATTGTTTATTTTCGTTAGTAATTAAGTTTAAGTTACCATAGCCGACAAGATGGAAGTCATGGAAGCTAACATGGCGCAAGCGAAAGCATACTTGTTGCGTTGTGTTTCTCTGCGGAGGATCAAAATCTGCAGGGATTTGGGACGTTGGTCAGCATGAGTAGTAGTAGCGCAGCATAGTCTGGGCTCCCTGGCTAGCCATGTTTGAAAATAGCAGCGCTAGCGAGAGAGGAAGAAAGGAGATTAAGAGTGTATGGTGTAGCTATCTGGTTTTTGAAGAGTGGAATTTGAAGCTGCCATAAAGTTGAACAGAGTTGAACTTATATAGAACAAAAGGTTGGCTTAGACTTCGGCTTACATCATTTCTTGGACCAAATGAGTCCAACCACACTGTTTATCAATTAACCATTTATATAAATTATTAATGGATTATTTATCGTAAAATTAATCCATTAATTTGACGGAAACTTTCGTTCAAACTTAAATTCTAAAACAAATCTAATAAAAATCTTTTTTACATTAAAAATATATTGGACACACGTTATGATAATTAAAACAATAACATCATAATTACGTACATGAAAAAATTTACGATAAAAGTATAGTCTTTTGCATGAGTCTTCGGATACCGAAAAGTTAAAGATTGGTAAATTCGAGTTGTTTTAAAATAAAGTATATTTATTTTATTAGTATTTCAACAAGTTTGTTTGAATAACATATCCAACCAAGGAGACACTGGATGTATAATATATAGTATTGCAAATTGCAAATTGCAAATAGTAAATTAAATTGTACATATCTTGAATTTATTATATTTTTTATAAAATAATTTAGTGGTAAGAGTTGGATATTTTGAATCTTGGTAAGGATCCAGGATACAGCAAAATCGAGCAAATGGGTTTATTGTGGTCCCAAAATATGACAATTTATGCACTGGCGTTTCATTTAATGAGAAAACCCTCCTTTTCTCCTTTTTTTTTTTGTTTTTTTTTTTCTGTGGGTTATATATTTTGCATCACGTTGCAAAAAAAATAATAATAACTTTAAAAATAATATAAATATATATATATTATCCCTCAATTATTTATTTTCAATAAGCTTAATACTTTTTTAATTTCTTTATCATAAAAATAGGATCAAACACTAATATATAATTTGAGGTGAGTCTAACTTCTCACCTAATAAAGTCTTATTGGATAGGAGGATTATCCTCTCTTATAAATCAGTAGGCTTAAGCGTGCCTAGTCGATATGAGACTCCAACACTCCCCTCACAGTCAAGCCTATATGTTGGGTCATATCTGTTATTGGAGGTAATTGTCAGTTCTAACTCTTTATATGCTAGTTAAGCACTCAGCTCAACTAAATCTGGGCTCTAATACCATGATAGAATTTAAGATGGGTCTGACTCTTCATCCAATAAGGTCTTGTTGAATGAGATGATTACCCCTTCTTATAAACCAGTAGGCTTGAGCGTGTCTAGTCGGTATGGGACTCCAACAACCACCACTGGATAGTTTGATAATAAAATAGTAAAATGAGGTTTCATGAACTTCTGAATTCAAGTTCCTCCATGCACTAATAAGGGTAGCCTGTGGCCAGTAGCGGATCCAGGAATTTCTTTTAGGGTGGGCCAAAATAAAAATTTATTATACATTATTATTTTTGTCCATGGCCCACCCAAAAAGTGGCTGGATCCGCCACTGCCTGTGGCCACTAGGACTCTTACTCGGTTGACAATTTTAAGGTCCCGTAGAATTAGTTAAAATACGTATAAGCTGGTCCGAATTCCCCGATAATAGAAAAAGAAAAAAAGACTGTATTAAATCATTTTTTGGTCTTTTACTATCAAGTTACACTGGTTTTTTAAATTAATCAATCACCACAGTGCTAGAGTAACGTTACCTTTTATATTAATTTTTAACCCTTAAAATCATAGTCTAAATTATAATTTATAATTGATTAACACGTTGAAACATAATTTTTATTTTTATTAATAACGACAATTCTAGCCTTCACATACTGTTATTAACTAAATTTGGAGCATTCTATAAAAAAAAAAAAAAAAAAAAAAAAAAAGGATATTCTGACGATCAAATATTTGGCAGTTTCTGATATTTTAACAGCAAATAATTGAAAAACAATAGTCCTTTTCAAATTTTTTTTTTTTAAATTCATATTAATTTAATATTGAAAATAAATAGTGATATTTAGTGGACAGATTCTTTTAACACCCAATTATTCTTTTGTTTTTTAGTCTATCACAATCTGTTTTAACCTTAATGGTTGTCTTCAATTTACTATAGCATTACTTTAATTAGTCTTCATTAATTTGTCACAATACCTTGGTCAAGTTTTCCCCTAAATAGAATTTGAATTTTCAAATTTTTTGCCCAAATGACAAAGACAATCTATGATCTAAGAAATTAGACTCGAACCTAAATTTTCGTTCTTATAGCTTTAGGTTTAATTTCTCGTGCCAACGACGATCTTAATCATTTATGTTATAGTAGAGCCTAAGCTTTATAATCTCTTATCCATCCGTAGATAGTCCAGATGGTTAAGACAAAATAGAGATAATATGAATAGGATTATAGTCTTAAGTTCAATTTCTTATCTAAACATCCGTTATTAATTTCTGACAAACATACAAGCATAGACTAAAATAACACCAAATTAATATATAATTTAAACTATATATTAAAACTATAAGACAAACCCAACACCACATTTTATAATCATGCAAAATTTACCGGGTGACCATATATGTGTCAACCACATAAATCTTGAAAAATGAAACAACATTCACATTGTTTTTTTTCAAAAGTAACCAAATTGCAAAATATTTTCCACAGGCTAAAATCCAAAATTTCACTATTACTAAGATTTTATTTTTATTTTTTATTTTAAAGTAAAGTAAGTCAATGAATAAGACATAGACAGAAAAGGGTTGCCAGCTGCTTCATGAAATCTCAATCCTATATGTAGCAATGTGAACCAAATTTTTTATTTTTTATTTCTAAATTTTTGGGTCAACAAAGATAGGCTTCATATTTCAATTAAATAAATAAATTAATGGACCCACTTCACATTTTTATATAGTCAATACTCAAAAGAGTCAAGCCCCCCCTTCCCTCTTTGCAATTCACATTTCAACTTGCTCTCTTCAATTATTGCCTATTTATCCTACTTCCAATTATATTTTATTATTAATAATTGGATGTTCGAATCAATTTTACGTGTACCTCAATTAATCTCCTTATTATATTAAACACCCTACAAGCTCAATCGACAAAGTCAATAGCGGATCCAAAAATTTTTTTAGGGTTGGCCAAAATAAAAACTAATTACATATTAATATTTTTGTTCATTAATATTTTTGTTAGAGTGTGCCAAAATCCAAAAATTACATATATTAGTATTTAAAAAAAAAATTGGGCTGGATCCACCCCTGGACTAAGTAATCATAAATGTGATAGGTATCCACTTTGTAAGACTCGACCTCTGGGCAACCCACTCAAATGGCTAAAGTCTTCCAATTTTTATTTTTATCATTAGAAAAAAAAAAATTTTAAAAATCCATTCTTGCTAATTTTAAATAAATATTATTAACCCTAGAAATTATTTAAAATCGACCATAAAAAGGGAATTATAATAATAATATACTTATAATATTCAACATAAATATCGTACTAATTTTCTTAAAATAATATTGTTTGACTTAAAATTGGTCGGCTTTTGCTGGTGGCTAGTCCTAAAAGATTGTAACTAAAACTTTACGAAAAGAACAACCCTATTATAATAAAATAATATTTGTTTAATTTATTAATCAAGATCTTTATACAGGAACGTTGAATTCAAAACTTAATTATCTCACTAATTAGATTACGTATCACCTTATAGTTTTAAATTATACGTTTCTTTCTCATTATTTTTAATTGTTAGTAGGATTATTTAGGTTAATGTTTGTTGTTCAATAAATCCGGAGCGGATAATTCCTCTTTTAGCCTAAAGATATCTGGCGATATAGACTCCACGATCAAAGTCAAAAATCTCGCTATTTCCTATTTTTAAGTTTATTTCCGATTCAATTTTGTAATTGTAACACCCACATGGAAGTACGTAATTTAATTTATGCTCTTATACCTTTAGTTTATTTTTTTGCTAAAGTTATTTTGAGAAGATGTGAAGAAAATGTTTTAAACTTGCATTAAGGGTAAAATGATATTTTCACACAAAATTAGTTGATAAAGTGGGGAGTGAAAAGAGGTAGAATTTCATGGAGAATATATTAAAAATGAGGACATTATGATAATTGACTAAGGGACATAGATGAAATTTTAAAGAAAGTACAAGGGCAAAATGGGAAAGTATGCATATTAATATGAGATATTAAGAGTTCAATCAAAAAGACCCTATCATTCTCTACTCCCTCTCACGCCACTTCTAGTGATTATTTTACGAGTATACTACCTAGAAAGAAAGCATTACAGTAACAGTATTATATAAACTCAATTATGATATGTTTTGGGCAAGAGCGACTGAGATAGAGACAAGAAAACAAAAAACTCGGTGAGATAACTCTTTAGTACTTATAATAACTCTTTGTAACTTAGCTCGTTGGTATACTCGATTACATAACAATGGAAGTATGTTTTGCGTTATAAGCAGTCGAACTACCTCAAAAAATATTTCTTATTCTTTGTTATTTAATGATTATTACTACACATTCATCATCGCTAATTCATTGATCCATCAGGATTACGCACTAGTCTTAATGGTTCTAACATTATCAATCACGTACTTCTGATTGGTGTAATTTTTTGCATCGACAATGTTTTAAGCAAATAATTTTTTATAAATATTCTTAAATTTAATTATATTCTTAAATAATAGTGAACCATATCCAAATCATGAACCGAATAACGAGCTAATCCCGAAACCGGGCATGTGATTAGAAATTAATTAACATTAATTACAACGTTGATTGGTTGTCAAGTCAATTAAATTATTGCAACATGTCATTAATTTTTGTTCATTGTTTATGGTGAGATTCTGGGAATCTTTTTATAATTAATTTTGGGTTAATTTCATTGATCCATTTGGTACCTAAAATTAAAATAACTAAAATAAATTGGGTTGGGAATTGACCCGGAATATGGGGGTTCTATGGGTCAAACTCGGATAATTAAAAAACCCATAACATGTGAAGGATAATGAAAATAATTAAACAAGTTACTTGAGCTGTACCTCATGTTTTGTTTCCATTAGTATATAAATATAGGAATATAAAATAATTATTAATTAATATAAAAATAAATAATATCATCAAAATTTTAATAATATCTTAGATATATGATAAGAAAATATCTTAGGGTCCGTTTGTTTTATTATTTTGAATAGGATTTTGAGAATAATATTGGGTAGTTGAATAGGGGAGTATTATGAGGTAAAATTTTTAAAAAAACCCCTAGATTTGCTAATTTAACTAAACACCCCAATATATAAAATTTTTGTAAAAGAGTAAATGACATATTCCCACCCAAGGTTTGACGAAATCTCAAGTTAGTACCATTGGTTCCATTTATTCCAAATTCCTACCCTTAAAGTGACGGAAAAACATTTGATGTAACGGTAAAAAGGTAAATTGGTCATTTTACATGGGCGGCGCACGTTAGCAGACCACCGCCTCTAACAGTTCTCCTGCGCATATTAGCAGTCGTCGTTCCCGACATTTTTCGCTCTTTTCCGGCGATTCTTCCACCCAAAATCACCATTGTCACCATCATTTGAACCCCCATCCTCCTCTCTACAAAACCATACCATTCACAACCCCTTATCACTCGCCAATCACCGGCCACGGCAAAGAAAAACGGTCGATGAACATGAACTCTTGGTCGGTGAATGATGACGAAACGGTTGCTGAGGACATAAGGGGTTTTATAGATTTGGAGACGGTGGTTGCATTGTGGTGTCCAATTGGATTTTCACTGCCGGAATCGACCGAAATCCGATGAAGAACACCGAAACCCTAAGCCTAATGGTGCCAGGGATTGGAGGGGCAAATAAGTCGAGAACCAGAGGGGTTTTGGACGACGGACTATGGGGAAGGTGATGGAGATGACCAGAGGGTTCGACGTCGTCGGAAACAGCCCAAATCAGGTTGTTTCCGACGAGGGTGTATAGTGATCGAGGGTGTTTTTGATATAATTTGAAAATAAAATGGTAAGATTGTAATTCTACTAATTTAGGGGCTAAAACATAATGTATTAATTTAGGGTTAAGGGCATTATGGTAATTGCACCCTCTAAACCCTAAAAATTCATAACATTGTTACTTTAAAGGTGGGAATCTGGAATAAATGGAACCAATGATACTAACTTGGGATTTCGTCAAACCTTGGGTGGGAATATGTCGTTTACTCTTTGTAAAATGACAAAAACACCCCCACCACCCGCAATGCCAGATTTTGGCCACCACCGGCAGAATCTGGCCGAAAAATTGTGTAACGATACATACCGGTCAGATTTGACGGGTATGACGTCGATATGGCCTTTTCCGGTCAGATCCACCGTGGATCTGGCTAGAAAAAACTAGATCGGTGAATTACTAGCCAGTTCCGGTCGTGGTGTAGGCCGTTGTGACAGGGAATCTGGCAAGTATGGGTTAGTGGGGGTGTTTTTGTTAATTTGGGTGTATTTGTGAAATTAATAAACTTAAGGGGTCTAAAAGTAATTAAAAAATATTGTAATATTTCCCAAATAATGTGCCAAACAATATTTGGGGAATAGGATTGGGAATATGAGTAGAAATATGGAACCAAACGCACCCTTAATATTTTAAACCAAAAAGTGTAGAAGTTGCTTGATAATTGTCAAAAGTTTTTTTTTTTTTTTTTTTTTTTTTTTGGGTAACTGGGGATTTTTAGACCAGTTTGCGTGCACCTTAACTAATCTTCTAGGGCCTTAAAGTTAATGGACCATATAATACTCTAATAGTCATTCTTATTAACAATGAAGGGAATCAAACTTAAGATCACTTGAGTAATATACCCAAGAATCTCAGTTGATCGCCTGACCATCCAAAAGTTGGTCAAAAAGTTGAATAAATAGAAAATAAATCAAACCAATTGGAATCTCTATTAAAGAACCCTTATCCTCTCTTTGGTTGGAGGGTGTATCTACCTTATTATACTCAAACCCTTTTCCATAGAACAAGTTATAAGAAAGTTTTTTCCTCACTCTTTGGTGCGTACAGCTATCTATGTTATTATACACAAACCTCTTTACATATAACTAGTTATAAGAAAGTTTTTTCCCCTTTCATTGGTTCCTGGGTGTATCTACCTTATTATACTCAAATCCCTTTACATATAACAAGGTACCGCTTAAATCTTAGAAGCAGGCATATTCAAATATGAGACTGTGTGCCTTAACCACACATCCTACCACTTGAGCTACCCAAGAGTGGGTAAGTTATACGAATTTTTTTTTTTTTTTCAACCAAGGTATCCGAGTCAGCTTACGTGCACCTCGACTAATCCTTAGGGAAGGCTAATGTAACAATTCATCCCACGACAGCCCACTTAAATCGTGGATGCTAAGTTATAAGAAAGTTCTTTAAACTCTAAGTTTAAAATTAGAATTTTCGTCTAACCTTACTATCTGTTTAATAGAAAACAATAATAAATAAAGTAAAACTCTTGCTTTACAAATCTAAGCTGGAAAGTGGAATTCTCGTCTAGCCTTAGTATGTCCACATCTGGTTACCACTTTATAACATGGAGTTTATAAAGAATTAGAGTTAAAATATAACACATGAATATAAAATGTACAAGTTGTTAGTCCCTTTCAAGATTTATATCAATTTGTTGTTTGTATTTTTAATGAATTCTGGGAACAAGTTGGTGGAATTGGACCTAATTAACCAGTTTTTGCCCACTTTAAGATAGGTACATTTATGTTTAATTTTTGAGCTAAAAAATCACCATGTTGCCTGTATTTTTAGGTGTCGGCCTGTGTAAAAAGAAAATGAAAGAGATAGGTGTCAATCGGTGTAAAAAGTAAGTGAAAGAGATTGTACGATGATGATAAAGTGAACTTAGGTAGAATTCAAGCGCAAAAGCTAACTCAAAGGAGGAGGAAGCCCAATTGCATATATACACCCTATGTTTTAAAACCCAACCTGGGGTGAAACTCGGCAAAGTGGCCAGGTCTTGGGTTGACTAGTTTGATCGGCGGGTCAAACCGATGTCCAAAGGTTTGAAATTTAATAAAAATACCCCTAAAAATTACATGGAAAACCCTATAGGTTTGAAATCTTGCAAAAATACCCCAAATGCCATCGTCGGTGTTGGCAAATAGGTCAATTTCCGACGATGAAAACACTCTCTATCACCATGAAAACACTCCCCCCAACGTCCTAACCAAAACCCATCTCACCCTTGCCTCGTTCGCCTCCCTAGCGACAACGGGCTTTTTCTGGTGACATTATTTTACAATTTTTGATTGATTCACTCACTAAAAATCGTCACCACTGCCACCATTGCACTCACTAGCCATTTCTTTTCAAAAGCTCTAACATTTCAGCCTTCAATTGTTCATGGATTGATATCCTAATTTTTAGGGTTTTCAATTAATAGGAAAATTTGTAACTTGACCCAATGAAGGCTCCAGGAACCGGTTGAACCGGCTAGGCCAGGCCGGACCGAGTTTTAAAACACCATATACACAATAACAGCTTACTAACTCGACAATATGGGATAAGTAAAACTTTTAACACCATCCCTCACACATGGCTTTAACAACATGATAGAGTAAACTTAGGTACAACTTATTCCCAAAAGTTAGGTCAAGAGAGGAAGAAATCTGACCACATATACACGTATTTATCATAGGCACCTTTATAATATACAATTATTACTTTACAAAATACAAAAGGTAAATTTGTCCTTGTAAAGAAAAGTATAAGAGGGCACCATTATAATATTCAATTATCACTTTTTACTATTTCCTCACATGTAAGTTAGGTTATAATTAAAATATTGTCATCTTAGTAATTAAATTTTAGTGGTAGGTTAGCTTAAGGAACATAAATTTCAAAGTCTTAATTACAATAATGAAGCTTTACAAGAAATTTTGAACAAGGATTAAGACTTTTAATCACAATAATTTAACAATAAAAAGTCACATCTAATCTTACTTAATTTTCAAGGTATCCTTCCATGTAGACACTTACTTTGACCAAATTACCCTCCATGTTGAACAAATATTAAAAAAAATATAACATTCTTTTAAAAAAAATTAAAAAAATATCGAAAGATCTGAATCAATCAGCTTTTATGTTTATTTATGTTAGGAATTGTTCGGTACATCTTTTCAAGAAAAAACTTATTGGAGTAGATATTATGATGATAAAATTTATATGAAAAAATATAAAATTATAAAGAATTTTTAATTTTTAATTTTAAATTTTAAATTAACAAATAAAGGTTTAATATAGGAATATTTTTTATATTTCAAAATTTTAAATAAATTAAAATAGAAAGTATTAGAAACGTATATGACAAACTCAAATTTCTTTTCTTAAATTCTTTAAAAAAGAAATTTTGAAATTAAAAAAAAATTAATTTGTTTTTAATACTTTGTCTGACAATTAAAAGTGACAGGCAAAAAGGACTTTGAAAGCACTTTGTCATAATGGACGGTTGGTGATGACAGAAGTGAACTGTATGTATACTAGTCAAGTTAGAGAAGTGAGATGATGGGAAGCATGCGTTGAAAAAATACCGCCGTAGATTAGATTCGATTCGATTCCAGACATGGGACCACCGTTAATTATAAGAGATTGACATTCTACAGCTCAGCAACACCATAGTCCACCTCACGTGCCTTTGAATTTTGGACTCATCTATTATTATTTTTATTTCCTTAAATTAATTGAATTTCAAGATTTTATTTTACGAAACTTGCGTGTGCGGTCTTCAATAACTCAGAATTTAACATTTGAAGAAAATCACATAAAAAAAAAAAATAATATAAAAAATTAATTATAAATGAGAAAAGATAAAAATTTAAGACTGTTTATTGGTTGTCTTATGGATTTTGTCGAACAACCCAATTGAGTTATATAATTATTAGGTTAAGATTCAATATTTCAGCTTAAAAATATTTGAACATCCTCTCCTCACATACCAAGATTTTTATTTTATTTTATTTTTTTGTGGCGGATGGGTTATATATACCCTCTCTCAGAGCTGTTACCTGGTCGATTGTGTACGTTATGAGGCTACTACATGGTCGTGTGTGTTATGGAAAAGAGAATTGTGTCTTACAAGAATAGGGTCTCATCGTTTGGTCAAGTATGGTTGTGTTTTAGATGAAGGATACTTACGTGAAGCCTAAATACAAATCCGTACGAGCTTGTCCCAAAGTTATAATATATATACACTGTTCAAATCACCTAATTGATTAATGGATCGTCGGAATGTCATATTTAAAATTCACACTTAATTTCTCGAAAGTATGAGATGTTAAAAACCGATGAAATTAAAAATGTACAATCATTTTATGGTAATTTGAGAATAAAAATCATATATATATATATATATATATATATATATATATATATAATATATATATATATATATATATTTTATATATATTATATATTTAAATGAATCAATAATTTTTTTATTTAAAAGGAACAATATCATATTTATGTATATTATAAAAATATTATATGGAGCTCATGCATGTTATCCTGAAAAAGTAGGTCTGACGCGAGTCTTGTCAGCTTTTTTGGTCGAACTTAAGAAGGTTCTACGATCACTCAAATACGGCCACGTCGCGTGATGACGTGAGTGGCACACTCCTGCCAGTGTAGTGGGTATGCGCTAGGTTGACAAATGGCTAGAAATGGTCACGGTCCAATCCCTGCACAAGTCAAGAAAATCACTCGGGTAGGTGAGCAATGGGACGTAGAAAAGAATTTGCACGGCATCTATCCCACTCGCAGATTTAGTAATCATTACCTTGATTTATCCCACTATAAATAGATGACTTCTTTCCCATTTATGGGATTGACTAATTTCACTCTGAAATAGCATACTCTCTCTCTCTCTCTCTCTCTCTCTCTCTTGTATTCTCTAAGTTGTAACTCAGCTTGCTGAGCCCGACCTGACTTTACTCATTAATACAATATTAGTGGACGTAAGATTCGTCTTGTGAGCATCCGAACCACTTTAAACATTGTTTTTCACCCTTTATTCAACTAAATACTTCCACAACCACGTGTAACTTCTAAATCCGCTTAGCATTTCTCACGTGCGAATAGTGGGTGTCAAAATCAAGCATCAACAATGCATAATCGTGGCTACCATGATAATGATTTAATATTTAATATTCATTTATTTAGTTTTATAATATTAACAGGAAGACAAACTTCAGTGCCAGCTCTCAAACTAGTAGTTATATAGTTTATTATATACCAAATAAATTAATTATAGAACAAAATAATTGCATTCATCCAAGTTCATTAGGGCACGCCAATTGTCTCTGAATCTTCTCAGATAATTTTGTTTTCATCAGATTTTGGGTTGTTTGTTGACTCCTAGATCAATAATTTGGCAATTTAATTATATACAATAATAATTTTAATTTTTTAAATACCATGTTTGATAAGCTAAGGTCATTGAAAGGAACAAAACCATGGCTTAATTTAATTTAATTGACTGATACTGATAAGAATTGGAGGTTTAGTGACGATTACAGAATTTTATAATACACCAAAGAGGAATTATTTCATACACAAAAGTCAAACCCCTTGCTTGACTCTTTATACTAATGTAAGATTTATTCTCTTAAACAAGTTAATTAGTCAAAGTCCAAGATTTACGCAAATGATAAGTTATTAGTTAGTCCGATAACATTATGGAACTAATATATGTTAAAGATGATAATAGTGTCGGTCAAAGTCTGAAATGAACCGAGACAATATGTTATATAGATCAATAACAATACGAAACTTATATTTGCCATTTGATTGAAATCCGACTTAATGGTAGCAGAGAGTCGACGAATTGCATATTAAAACTCTTTTTCTTATTGCCTTGAATACATATTTTAATTGGAACCCTAAACTCAAATAATTTATAAACACTCAAACCTAAGTATACATAAGTTGATCGCAACCTCTTATAAGAGTTTGACATAGTTCATAAACTTTGAATTTCCTCTACTAACTAAACGTGTTTTTGTAAATTCTGAAAGCGTATCTGTACGTCTGGATATAATCCAAAAACAAGAATAGACTATACATACTCGGTTGGGTAAATTTTTATGGTCTATAATGCAAATGCAAAAGAGTCTTCTATGATGCCCATAATTGTAGGTACAATGTCCACATTCAAGTCACTGTTATAACAAAAGAATTGACTTGCACAAACATAAACAGAAATTGATGGCAAAGCTGAAATCTCACCACCTCACATTTTTGCCCCACCATTTTTCTTCTTTTTAACCTTCAAATCTAAACCTGATCTCTCCACCCCAACTTCCTTCCAAATTAGCTGCGCACATTGCAGCATCAGCAGTGAACCAACAACACATATAAAAAAAATATTACGTATTCCTTATTTTAGGGTTAGAAACTGTAGGTGGACTCTGGTTAGGGGGACCAAAAGATACACATGTGATGTAGGATTTGACTTGAAAAAATGTAGGGCGGTGAGTCTCTTGGCCCCAACTGGAAGTGCAGAGTGCCATTCTCACAGTTGGTGGCAAGTGTCAAAGCTAGGCTGGCTTGGAGTGATATATTTTTCAAATCACCCTTATCTGTCAATGGATTCGAGTTACAGATTGAATTTAGTTTCTACTCAGTTGAAGAAGTTTGCATTGGGGATAAGAACATCATTAAATATATATTTTCCCCATACAGTTGCCTTTTACTTGGATAAGGATATTTTCTGTGGAATAGACTTCAGAGAAAGGTTAGTTAAAGTACGGAGTTCTCTCGTCTTCTTTGAGGGGCTGATAATACTTTCCAGTTTTAATTGCCAAATGTTAAAGAAAATCTTACGTAATTAATGAACTGATAGACACTGTTGGTTGGCGGATGACGATCTTCCACGATTTCACATCAAATTCGTGTTCAGAGCTTCAAATTTCTCCATTTAGACATAACTGTACAGCCAATGATAATGAAATGAAAACCCCGTTAACATGGAGACAGACTCGTAAAGTGCATCAATAATGAATATTATAGGAAACCGACTCTGGGTGTATTATTTAAAAGATCATAAGTTTAAATCTTTACGACTACTAATAAAAGGTAATCATTAAAAGCTAACCGTTAACTTTAGAACCGTGAAAAAATAATTGAGGTATGTGTAAGCTGTTCAAACATCCTTGGAGATAAGATATATTCTAGTAATTTGTTTTATTATTCAATGGAAATTCTTAATCATGCATTTCCTTAGAGGGAGTATTTCATACACAAGAGTTAAATCCCTTACTTAAGTCTTTGAACTAGTGTAAGATTTACATCAGAAAAAGGCTAGTCAAAGTAGTTATCTCGTCTTCTTTGATGGGCTAATAATACTTTCAGTTTTAAACTTTCCAAATGTTAAAGAAAACCTTTACGTAATTGATGAATTGATAGACAATGTTGGTTGGTGTATGACGATCTTCCACGATTACACATCAAATTGGTGTTCAGATCCTCAAATTTCTCCGTTTAGACATAACTGTATATGCTATGATAATAAAATGAAAATTAACTCGTTAACATGTAGAAAAACTAGTAAAGAACATCAAACAAACTATTCGCTTGAGACACTTTGGTGTATTACTTAAGAGATCTTGAGTTATTCGAATCTCTATGACTACTAATAAAGGGTAGTCATTGAAAGTTTATCTGACTGTTAATTTCAGGGTCCTGAAAAACTAATTAAAATGCGCGCAAACAAGCTCAAACATTAGGGGTGTTAAAAAAAAATGCAAAAACTAAACTGAACTGAACCGAACCGAAAAAATGGTTCGGTTATGGTTCGAAAAATTAAAAAAACCGGATTTTCAGTTCGGAAAAAAATAAAAAACGGTTAACTGAAACTAGTTTTTTGAATTGATTTTATATATATATGTATATTAAATAAAAATAAAAATATATATTAAATAAAAAAATAATTTCATTTTGAACTTTTATTTGTATCAATTTTTAATGTATTATTAGTAGTGGTCAATAGATATATATGAATGTTTAATTTTTATTTGGATATGTATTGTTTATATTTACAATTTAATTTAGGAAAAAATTAAAAAAATAAGTTTTATAAAAAAAAGGGAAAACCGGTTCAAACCGAAAAGCTGATTTTTCCTTCAAACCAGTTCGGTTTCAGTTTGGAAATTTTCCTGAACCGAAAAACCGGTTTAATTTAGAAAAGCAGTTAACTGGTTTGATTAACCGCTTTTGAACACCTTTATCAGACATCCCTGGATATAAAATATATATATTCTAATAATTTGTTTTATTAGTCAGTGGAAATTCTTGATCATGCGTTTCCTTAGTCCACAACATCCTGCCAACCAAATGATATAAAGTGGCATTCGGGGTTGAATTTTGAGACCCCAAATGAGTTCTCTTAGGGCCAATCTTTTTTGTAATTGTCACTTCCACTACTCTCGATATGTCTCACTCTAGTTTTTGGCTTTACATTAACACAAATATGTGGCTCTTTCATAAAGAAAAACCTGCAAATGTAAGTACTCTTTCACCCCAACTCTGGTGGACAAGAAACACAAATGCTTGAGAGGCTGCCTCGTTTCTTCGCTTTTAGCTTTTATTTTCTCTTTTGCCACCCGTTTTCCTCCACCTTTCCTTGTATTGCTTGTCATTCTCATTCTCGAAATTATTTATCAATCACGTCAACAATTTCATCATCTTCATACCTCACAGAAGTTATAATTGTTTTGTTTTTCTAAGTAAGTTTCTTTTTCTATCTCAAAGTAACTTTTACCTTAAGGACAAAGAAAAAAATAAAAAACACCGATACAACTGTCACACAATGGTTGGGTTGACGGCACGAGGTGTCACAACTGGTTTTTTCAATAATTTTAGAAATATACTTAAACTTATCATCCATGTTATCGAGCGGTTGATTAGGGATATTCTTAGGGTATCATCCAAGAAGTCTTGAGTTAGATTTACCTCGGTTGCTACCCAATAACATATTAAACCAATTAAACCTATTTAGATTTGGCCATATCCTTGAAAAGGGGGTAAAGAAACCCATTGGTGGGTAGTCTAGATGGTTAGGGCGAATTAGGAATAATGTGGATAAGCACACGATCTCATGTTCGATTTTCCATTTTAGCATCCCCAACAAGGGTCAAAGAAGATTTTATTTAAAAAGAGTATATATGTGAGGTGATTTTTATTTGAATCATACAATAAAGATCGGCTCACAACTCAATCTTACAAACTTTCTCTCATAATCTTGACGTGACAGCTTGCAATTGGTCAGTTCGCAATTAAGAATGTGGGACCTATAGTGAGTTGACCAATTGCGAGCTGTCACGTCGAGATTGTGAGAGAAAATTTGTAAGATTAGGTTGTAAGTATAGTATTGCTATAAATCATAGGAAAATAATACAGTTACCGAAGAATGCGTAAAGAATTCATGCACCTAATGACGTGGCGTCATCCTGACCGTTGATTAATTATTAATTTCTTTTTTTAAGAAAATAGGATGATGTCATGTCATTCGATATATGAATTTAGTACGTATTTTTCGATAACTATAGCATTGTTCTAAATCATATGGTCATCTGTTTTATAACTAAGGATGAAATATGAATTTGGGGTTAAGCTTCACAAGCTAGGCCCAATATGTTTATGGGCTTGTTGAAGATCATTTTCAGCCTGTTGAGGAATTTAGAAGAGTATTACCAAATGTACTCCCAGATACTTCTAAGCATACCCAGCATCAACAACAAAGAGCCTAGAGTTTACTTAATATCATGGTAGAGTGTACTTAGATAGACACACAGCCAACCCAAACCAAAGTGTTAACTGTTTAAGTGGCAAAAAAAAATTAGCCCCAGAACAGAACAAAGAATTGGAGGAGATCAGTGATAACTTTCAAATTATCAGGGGTCTTTATTATTCAAACAAACCTGAGGGGAGATAAAAAAATTAGCCCCCAAACCAAATCAAGAACATGTCTCATTGGAGTCAAATGCATGACTCTGTCCTTGTGCTGAAGTCCCTGTAAGATTGCGGCTCTCTAACTGTGCAGAGTCTCGTGAAGTAAGAAAGGGGATAATGGAGAGTAGTGTGAGGCGACGAATGGAGGCTTTGTCTCGCCATCTTTTGCAGCCACGTGAAGAAAATACTGGGCTTCATCAAGTAAACTTATCACATTTTGATTCTTTGTGTTCTCAATTTTGTTTGATTCATTGATAGCCATTCATTTTTGTTTGATTGTGTAAAAGGTTTTGTTAAAGGGCGTGGAGTTAGAAAAGCAAGTGGAGCCGGTGATCATAGGAGGCATGGTGTTGGACATTCATGCTACTCCTTCTGTCCCTGCTAACCCGAGAACCACTACTCCTGGCAAGGTGCTTTTAATCTTATAAACATTGATCAATACGCTTAAAATTTCTTCTTTTGTTAAAAATTTTTATGTGATAGTTAGGATTTTCTCCCTTATATTGCATTGGTACTGGGTTCTTATGTTAGCTCGATGATACTATCCCTTTAATGATAAATAAACAGGGGTAGTGATTGTAAGTTTGAAGTTCCCGAATTCTATAGAAACCCATTTCAAAATTGTGAATTTTGGTTTTGATTTTGTGGATAAAATTGATGATCACTAAGCACTATTTATTTTTTTTATTTTTTATTTTGTAAAATTGGTAGCTTTAACAAAATGCGCTTGTGAGTGTATCAAATTTTGTATATACAGGTGCATTATAGAGAAGGGGGTGTAGCAAGAAACGTTGCGGAGTGTATGTCAAAGCTTGGAGCTAAGCCTTACATGATTAGTGCTGTGGGACTTGACATGGCAGGTGATTTTCTTTCACTTTATGCTAATGATGAGAGTCTTGTAATTCTTTAAATGTCTTGTTGCTTTTGTTTGTATTGTTGTTTGTGGTTATAAGAAATCACCATATACCAGGTCTGGTTAAAAATTCATAATTGGTTACATGTAAAGATTGTGGTAGGCAATCCAGAAATTAGGACATTTTTATTGCGGTTCTTTTACATAGAGTATCGGATTTGTGACCACTGTGAATCATTATTTTTCATTACTAAACTAATTTAATATTTATAGGTGAATGAATAATTCATATATTTGTTTACTTTTATGTTGTGTAGAATTTTTATATCGAATATCTGAAAGTGGATATAAGATTTACATTGTAGATTATTCTATATTTGATGTTCTTGACAGGCCTGTATGTAGGGGTGTTTTTATTTTCAGTATTATTATCATAAAAATTTATTTTAGTCATGATTATATTTGGTCAGTAGTAATAAGGTTTTGTATAGTTGAAAATTTTCTTTCTTCTTCTATTTGTTTCCATTTTTTCTTTTTACTAGGAAATTTGCTGTTGGAGCCCTGGAAATCTGCTGAGCTATCTACAGAAGGTTGATCTTTTCATGTTTATGACCTTTTGTTCTTTACCTGTGGTGAACTATCATGCCATAAGATTTCATCAATGCCATTTTTTATTTTATGTTTCCAAAATCTGTGTGGACCATGTATATTCTATCTCCACATTTGATAAGAAATAACACCATAGAAGACTTGGAAATGTGTTAAAAGTTGGGTTGAATGCCTACTACAATAAACTAGTTTCTACTCTCATTAGAGGTCCACCAAGTTGATTAGACGTTCTCTGCTTCCAAATAGATTATTGACTTGTTGGTTTCAAACTTGATTTAATGTTGAGACATTTCTGATACAGGATTTACTGTGGCATATCTTATAGAGTGCAGGCTGTTGGGAAATGTCAAAGACAACAGAAATCAGAATAACCTTAAAACATTTTTGGATATTTTTTTTTTTTTAACTTTTCAAAAGAAAATAATTCGTAGTAGGATTGAGAATGGAGAGAAGCATGTGTTATTCTGAAGTTTTATCTGATAGATCACGATGCTTTTATCTGAATCCTGTTTAAAATAATTTTTTTGTACTTTAGTTGATAGGACTGGAGTAGTGAGCTTTCAAAGTTTTTCTGAAAAGCCACTTCCTAGGCCTCTTGTAACAATGTCAGTTTTCTTTTCTCTCTATTTCTTCTAGTCAAGCAAATGGATCATCAAACAAAAAGTCAAGTATCATTCACCTTTTATTTTGTTCTTCTTGAAGATGATATAATAAATTTGACTACATTCTTTCATTGTTTGTTTCTGGAGTAGGCATTCGAAGGCAACAAGATATCAGTACTGCTGTTGTCTCCAATATATTCGATGCCAAAGGAGAAGTAGTAGCTGGTGTTGCAAGTGTTGAGGCTATTGTAAGTTGCCTTTTATTGATTCATGTTCCAAATAGGAACGGAATTTGTTGCCAACTTACTTAAATAGTTCCATGATAGCTTTCGTTGTCAAAATGATGACTTGAATGCAGGAAAAATTTCTCACACCTGAGTGGATTCGGCTATTCAAGCGCAATATATCTTCTGCTCCTGTCTTGATGGTTGATGCAAATCTAAGTCCTCCTGCTTTAGAAGCTTCTTGTAGAAGTAACTTAAGATATCACTTTAGATTCTTGATCTCCCCGAGTCTCCCCTTTCTCTTCACTATAGCTCACTGGCTTATTTTCTATGCTATTAGTAATAGTTTTTTGCTTTGTTCATTTGCACCTTGTTCTATTTATTATTTACTTCCAAGTTTTGCTTTCTTTATCTCAGTGGCAGCAGAGTCCAATGTTCCTGTATGGTTTGAGACTGTATCAGTCACAAAATCCAGAAGAATTGCCTCAGTTGCCAAGTATGTGAGTGTTATGATTTTTGGGCGTTATATGGATTTTACGTAAATTCTAAGGAAGCAAACTATATCACTTATTACATTATCTCACCGTGTATGTGATGTTTATGAATCACTTGGGATACAAAGTTGGAAAAGTTGCTTTGTAAATGGAATATAATTCACTTTTTATCATCATTACGATCATGTTGTAAACTAGAAGCAGTGCCGATATCTTTCCTTCTCCAAATTGTGTTTCAGTGTACAATTTTTCACATTCTTTTAGATGCTTAGAAAATTTAAACTAATCTGATAATAAATTGCACTTGGTCATACAATATGGCTCATTCTCTTCTTTTTACTAAAGTTTTTATTATCTGCAACTGATGACGAGGTATTGTACAGATAAGTGCTACATTTCCTAATGAAGATGAACTAGTTTCCATGGCAAATGCATTGTCTGGTCAAGACATTTTTCATCCAATCAACAGGGATAATAAATATTCAATAGAATCTTTATTCCAAACGCTTAAACCAGCAATCTGGGTTTTGCTAGAGAAAGGTATAAGAGCTGTTGTTGTGACGCTCGGTCCAGATGGAGTGTTTTTATGCTCTAAAGGAGGACTGAACTCCATGAAGATCGGTGTGGAGGGAACCAATCAATATGGATTCAGTAGAAAGTTATACGATATTGTAAATTCAGGCTGTCCTTCAAGTTGGTATTCTGATGCTATGCACCTAAAAGGAGGCTCTCAGTTTTTTGCTATGCATATTCCTGCACTTCCTGCTTCGGTTGTGAGGCTTACTGGAGCTGGTGATTGCTTGGTTGGTGGGACACTTGCTTCTGTTTGTGCAGGTTTAGATGTTATTCAGAGTGTGGCAGTAGGAATTGCAGCAGCCAAAGCTGCTGTTGAGGCAGAGACCAATGTGCCTTCTGAATTTAGTTTGACAGCAATTGCAGGTATGCTTGAGTTTATTGACTGTTTACATGAATGTATAACAGCTCCATGAGTAAAAACTTCAATGAAAGAGTAACAGATTAGAGGGTGATGGGATGCCCATGAATTGAGATACATTATATTGTTAATTATAGCATTTGGAGGGTACAAACTTTTTGGATAGCATTGAGACCTTGTTTTTTTCCCATAGGATTACTGTAAGTCGGTTGAACTCAACCCTTGAAACAAAGAAGAGTATACCAACTCAGTGGCTTTTGTAATGGAGGCCCCATTTGATGTGTAATTTGGAGTAGAACAAAACTGAGTTGATCTATCTCAAAATAACTGTGTCATCACCAAAATGTTACCTTGTCAGTAAATTTGGGCACTTAGGATAATAATCATCAAATATAAGTGTTCATTACACTGGCAAACCCTCGATCCAAATGGAAGGGAAAGTGGCACAGAACATTTCACATGCTATGAATTGCGCTTGATAATAATTTTATTCACTTGAGCTTTTGACCCAATTCTCTGCAATTCTACATTACTGACATGATATTACTAGCTGAATAACACTATATTTTTGTGAAATCCTTTTGTGCAGATGATGCAAGGACGGTGTATGCCGGTGCCAAAGTTCTCTACCATCAATCAATGCTGTAAACAATGGTGAACATGGGACTAGATGACTTGTTCCAGTTATTAGAATTGACAGGAGAATTAAAACCCTCCAAGATGCTCATCTTTGTTTTCTGGTCACCATTTTTCAGTTTGGAGTTGTAGACATGCATGGCTAGTTTATTATCTGCTTCCAGTGCATAAATTGATACACCCTTTTGTGCTTTAAGTATGTAGAATTATACAGCAATATTTCTTCATTCCCCCCTTTCAACTTTTATGAAACTGATTTGTCTCTCTTGAGTTCCATTCTTATTCATGACCATGGCTTACATTTGCCTATAAAAAATGAGCTTCTCCAATGTGAAGCCTAATAGATTAACTAGTAGAGTCTTCTAACTTAGTTATTTATGTTTATATTGTGTCATCATTTATATTTTGGTGATATTATTTGTACGAAGTTTTGATACAAACTCATTTATAGAAACTGTGTAAAACCCCCCTCTAGTCAGGTATCCTTTGAATATCCCTCAATAAGAATATCAGGGATACATGTTTGGAGAACGAGTTGTATTTAGAAAAAAAACCAATGTAAGGAATAAGGATAATAATAATAATAATATCCAAAACATGCATATAAGATGTCACGCAGGATCCAAAATTATAATTTCAAAAACTTTAGGAATTTATCTGGAAATTACACAATCAAAACATATTTATTGGGTGGAAGCTTCCAAAGGCGTTTCACAAACATTTATCATTTATATTATTTACATCAAGGTGACAATAAATCATCTCCCCTCAAGTGTAGCCCCGCTGTCTCTTGCATCCTTCGCTTCTGGTCTACTTACAAAGCAATCAACAATGAAAGGGTGAGCGCTAATCGCTCAGTAAGGAATGATCTATTTCATTCTAAATGTGTTATTTGACCTTCATTTATTCCATGACTATACAAGCATCAATGCATACACATACAAATAAGTATGTAAACATAGTATACACATATTACACGTCATAATATAACATCTAAATATCATCTAACATGAGTATAAATCATCTCATGATGTACATAATATCATAACTCATGTAATGCAATTAAATGCATATGAAGCATTTAATGTGTAGTCAATCGGACTTTTCTTAGCGGCTTAAGCAATTCATATCATCTAGCCTTAAAATCATCTAGAGCTCATATCATCAAGAGGCGTGCTTATGCGTTATTTAGCATCTAAAATATATATTCATCTTTCCTCAACCAGTATACAAGGATATGTTTACGCGTTTGTCATCATGTCTATATGCAGCTTTAATATCTTATGGCATGTAAATACATATTTTAGTGAGCTTAACACTTTTAATTCATCTATGGATTATCAATCTATTTACATTACCTCTTGCTCACATTCATCATCTTAAAACATGTATTACATTGCATCTTCATGCCATTTCATAACATTAATCATGCATTGATATTATAACCATGTATATCTTTCAAAGATCATCTAACTAATGGGTAAACATTAGTACATAACATAATTACAATAATACATTAATAATCAATTCATAATCATAAGAATTGATCATGTTAAATCTTAAACTTTAATAACCAGAAGTTTATACTTCTAGCCATTTTCCATCCATTTCAACAACGAATTGGCTCTTAGCATAAACATAAAAGTTGTACGGCTATCTCTTAAATTTCTAATGCTTCAAGAATTATCTCATTTTGATTTTTATAACTCAAGTTATGATCGAAACACTGAAGCATGTTTAACATAACCCCTAAGCTTGCCAAGTCCGAATTTTTCATATAAACTATGCCACATCAATTCCTATTGACAATTAACCAATATATCAACTTATGGATAAAATAACCCCCACCCCCCCTCCCTCCAGTAGTCTTTAACATCTTAAAGGAAGTATAAAATCTCATTCCCATAATCATCCATTATTGTTATAACATTGTAAGCTAATGCAAACAACACATCAACACTTCTAATAGCAACCATTCAACACCATGTGGCCTCCAATACTACAATTTTTGCCACAATCAGTATCCACACTTCATTTTCTTCAATCAAACATAACAACTCATAAAACATAAATAGCAATAACTTCATGTATAATGAATTCAAGGCAATAAGTAGAATAAATGAGTTCAACTACACTTGCCATCAACTAATTCTATGCCTTAAAGCCTTAATTTAAGGTTTCATAAAAATCTACAAACCCTAGCATAATCCCTAAAGTCATGGGAGATTCTTCTTTACCTTTTTAAAGAATTCCTCCAATAAATCATTTGTTTTTGTCTTCTTTTATACCTTAATCCTACATATGTAACATTATACCTAAACATCTACTTCAAATCTTCAAATCACATCAAAACTAGGGTTTTTAATCCTTACCTTAAACCCTTCAACTTGAAGATCCAAAACTCCTATCTTGTTCTCTTTGAAAAATTATGCAAAACTTTTTTAGAACTTAGAGAGAGAATGCTTGTTTCATGGAAAATTTAAGAGAAAATAGAAGAAAGGTTGAAGAAATGCTCTCTCCCTTGGCTTGAACGAATTTCCTTTCATTTATAGGAAAATATTTCATTTATTTTCTAAAATTATCTATTGACCCAATTATTTTAATTGTATAACTCATAAGTCAATAATTGTTCATATAAGGGCATTTTGTACTAAACATAACTATTACTTAATTAATGTCATTAAATGCAATTAAGCCTACTCATCTTTGACTTTTTTAATGCTTATCCATAGGCAAAATGACTATTTTGCCCTTAGTTAGATTTTATGCCTTTTTAACATAAAATTAACATCTAAATGAATATTTTGAGTTAGGAATATACTTTTGATATGTTGGGTATTACAAACTGATTTCATTATAACATAATGAAACTCATTCGTTATAACATATTTGAATAATTTAAAAGTAAAGTAAATTAGGTCAAATATTGTCGGAATAGTTTCTATATTCTTATATTCTATTATCAATTCAACAATACACTAAAAATATTTTTGTTTTTCTTATATCTTTTAAATCACCTTTTTTTATTATTATTATTTTTTTAAACCAAGGTGTTTGAGTTAACTTACGTGCATCTCGACTAATCTTCGAGAGATACTGGTGTAATAATTCACTCTCACGGTCCCCCACTTAAATCGCTAATAGTGATATGGGGAATCAAACTTGAGATAGTGCATCTACCCATACTATCTTCAATTCGTCTTAACCATGTAGACTACTCAGAGATGAGTCTCTTTGCTTTTTATAATACTGTAAATTTGTTTAATACAATTACCTATAAAGAGCGTTTGGATCATATAATGTTTTATTATAGGGGATATTATATTAATGGAATAAAAAATTACCTTGAAGATTACTGAAAATGTTTAGAAAATGTGTTTGATTGTTTCGAATAAATTGATAAATAATATGTTTGGTTGGGAGGATAAATAGGTGGGTATATTATATAGATTACTAAATTGCCCTCCTTTTTAAATATTAATATAATAGTATTTTTTATTATTATTTCTTGAATAATTCTTTTAACTCTCTACTTTTCAGATTTAGCAAAAACATCATAGCAACAAAACATGTTTTAAACTTAATAAAAACAATCCTACCCACCCCAAGCCACTGTTGGCAGCCAACCACCACCGTCGGTGGCCACCAACAATGCCACATATCTGGCCGTGAAACAGCCATAGATCTGGACAGATCCATGGTTGGAAAAGGCCTCACCAGTGCATGACCGATCATACGCCATTATAGCAACTTTTGGTAGCCTTCGACGGCGGTCGACGGTGGCTGGCGATGGTGGTTAGTTCTGCGTACAATGAGATTTCTGTAAATAATGACAATAACAAGAGCAATGTCGTCCGAAAACTTTAAAAAGTGAAGACAAAAGGGCCTGCATGAGTGAATTATGTGTTTTATAAATCTTAACAAGTATAAAACTAATTTGGACCAAATGCTTAACTATTTTGGGGCAATATGGGACACAAAATTAGATTACCTTGAGCAAGTTTTAATAACAGCGCCCCAAGGTAATAATATTCCAGGCAACTTACCCCCAAATGCCACTACTTGTCATAAAAGATTTCGAGAATAATTTTTTATAAATCAATCAAATATCTTCATCTGCTCAATTTAAAAAATATTACCCTATTATCTAATATTAACCTCATCTAAACGGCCATAAGCGTTAAAAGAGTATCACATGATTTATTGTTTATTTTAACAGAGTGATTAGAACATTAAACTTAGAAGTAGAAATTTACCGTACTTCACGTCTATTTGTATTCTTCTCTTTTGCGGCTGCGGACTTGAGTCTCGAAGCTAAGGCTTTATTAATACCACATGGATATATGAATATGAGGTCGTTGAGAGATGCTCTAGTGTACCATGTACAAGCCATTAAAGCCGGTTTCACGCTACCTACTTCCACCACAAACCTGCTTATTCATGTCTACTCGAAACACAACTTTTTACATGAATCTCAAAAACTGTTCGATGAAATGCCTGAACGAAATGTCTTCTCACGGAACGCAATGATTTCAGCCCATATAAAAACCCAGAACTTAAAACAAGCGCGGGAATTATTTGACTCCGCTCCTCACAGGGATTTGGTAACTTATAATTCAATGTTATCTGGTTATGCGAGTGCAGATGGGTATGAAGCTGATGCGCTTAATTTGTTTCGAGAAATGCAAAATGAGTGTGAAGATATGAAAACTGATGAGTTTACTATTACTAGAATGCTTAATTTGTGTGCCAAGTTGTTGAATGTAGGTTATGGAAGACAGTTGCATACGTTTATGGTGAAGACGAGCGCTGATGTTACTGGGTTTACTGTGAGTTCTCTTATTGATATGTATTCAAAGTGTGCATGTTTTGAGGACGCGTATAGGGTTTTCAATAGGAGTTATGAAGTGGTTGATTTGGTTACCAAAAACTCAATGGTGGCAGCATGTTGTAGAGCAGGTGAGATGGAAATGGCTTTGAAGATCTTTTGGAGGGTGCCTGAGTTGAATGATGTGGTTTCTTGGAATACTTTGATTTCGGGTTATGTACAGAATGGTTATATGGAAGAGGGTTTAAAGTTGTTTGTTAGTATGGCAGAGGATGGAGTTAGATGGAATGGGCGTACATTTGCAAGTGTTTTGAAAGCTTGTTCTGGTTTGAGAAGTTTGAAGTGTGGGAAGGAAGTTCATGCGTGTGTCTTGAAGAATGGATTGATTTCAAATCCATTCATTACTAGTGGCATTTTTTATGTGTACTACAAATGTGAAAATATGAAGTATGCTGAGTTGATATATTTGATGAGTGGAGTTGAGAACTCATTTTCAATCACTAAATTAATTCTGGGGTATTCATCGCAAGGCAACATGGTGGAAGCTAGGAGGTTTTTTGATTCATTAGCAGAGAAGAATGTGGTTGTTGTGACAGCTTTGTTTTCTGGGTATGTCAAAGCAAGGCAATACGAGGCTGTATTTGAACTTTTTAGTGATTTGTCTAAGGAAGCAATGGTTTCTGAACCTCGGATTCTTGTCAGTGTGCTTGGCGCCTGTGCGCTACAAGCTGCCCTGCATCCTGGAATGGAGATACATGCTTACATGTTGAAAATGGGTCTTGATATGGATAAGAAATTGATTAGCACGGTAGTTGATATGTATTCACAATGTGGGAATCTGACATATGCAGAAACAGTTTTCCAAAGTGTTGTTAAACGTGACACAATCCTGTACAATGTAATGATATCTGGTTATTCTCACCATGGGCATGAAATCAAAGCTATTCAGTTGTTTGAGGAAATGTTGAGAAACAGAATCAAACCTAATATGGTTACGTTTCTTGATATCCTATCGGCATGTCGTCACTGTGGTTTTGTAGAATTGGGTGAAAAGTATTTTAATTCCATGACAGTAGATTACAACATTTTGCCCGAGATAGACCATTATGCATGTATGATTGATCTGTATGGAAGGGCAAATCAGCTGGAGAAGGCCATGGGGTTCATGAAAAGGATTCCCATAGAACAGGATCCAGTAATCTCGGGGGTAATTTTGAATGCGTGTAGGCTAAGTAAGAATGCAAAACTTGCTAGAGAGGTAGAGGAGAAAATTCTCAGGAGTGAAGGAGGTGATGAGGCTCGTTTATGTGCAGTTGGCTAATGTCTATGCAGCAGAGGGAAACTGAGCTGACATGGGGAGGGTAAGGAAGCAAATGAGAGGGAAGGTGAAGAAATTTCCTGGTTGCAGCTGGATGTTTGTGGAAAATGGAGTTCATATGTTTACCTCTGGTGGTAGATCCTACTCCAAAACAGAAGCGATATATTCCATGAATTGTGCTTGATAATAATTTTATTCACTTGAGCTTTTGACCCTGTTCTCTGCAATTCTACATTATTGACATGATACTACTAGCTTAATAACACTATAAGTGCTTTTGTTTCAGGGAATGTTGGATTATTGAAATCTTATATTATCTTGAAAATTGCTAAGAATCTTTAAGAAAAAGTGTTTGGTTTGTTGGAATAAATAGGTGGTATGTTATATTAATATGTTTGGTTAGGAAGAACAAATTGGTGGGTATGTTATTGAAATTACTAAATTGCTCTTCTTTTAAACATTAATATAATAATATTTTTATTATTAATTTTTGAATATTTCTTTTACCCATAATATTTCAGATTTAGTTAAAACACTCCCGCTTATATAAAGCTTTAATTTATAACAAAATCACTCGCACCACCCTGCCGTTGCCTGTCGCCACTGCAAACCACCACTTGGAGTCGCCGTAAGTAGTCCATTGTGACCGAGAGGCTTCGATATGGCCATTTTTGGCCATATTGATGGCCAAAACCGGCCATATCATATTAGATTTGGCTAGAAATAGCCAGATCTATTTTGGCCATATCAGACTAGATTTGGTTGGAAATGGTCAGATCTATTCTGGTCGGAATAGATATGGTTGTTAATGACCAGGTCTAGTCTGATATGGCTGTTTTCAGCTCCATGAGTAAAAACTTCACTGAAAGAGAAACATAATAAAGGGTAATGAGTGATGACGTTTGAGAATTCTCAAAGTGTATTACTACTCAACTTTCAGAATTTTTACACACAGCAAGTACAGTTGTATATCAAAGAATAAATACAAATTTTCAAAAGCTATTCTAAGTAAGAATCCTAGAATAAATGCTAGTTGTTTCAGAGAAATAAATGCAATATTTGATTGCTATTACACCCTTGATTTTAGGCTAAGAATCTGTTTCCACTTTCTCTGCTTGATCTGAGGGATTTGCTTGATTTTTGGTTGCTTCCATTATACGCCCCTGCAAGATAGAGCTGCCATCAGCTAAGCCTATCTTGTTTCTCAGCATTTCTGTTCTTTGACGTGAAAGTGCTTTTGTTAGAAGGTCAGCTAACCGGTCCTCTGTGTTCACATGGTGAACATTGAGATTTCCACGTTGGACCATGTCCCGCACAAAATGAAGATCAATCTAAATGTGTTTCATTTTTTAGTGTTGCGCGGGATTGAAACTAAGGTGTGTGGCCCCCAAATTATCACATAGCAGTTTAGGTTTGTTGGGCATTGGAATACTGAGTTCTTTGAATAGTGAAAGTAACCACACGGTTTCTGAAGCTGCATTTGCTAAGGCTCTGTATTCGGCTTCAATGGATGATCGTGCTGCTGCCCTTTGCTTCTTTGAACTCCAAGAAATTGGGTTTGCACCAAGAAAGCTTATATATGCTGAAGTGGAGGTTCGATCATCAAAGTTTCCTGCCCAATCCGCATCAGAGTATGTTGCGAGTTCAAAGCTTGATCTTTTTCTGATATAAAGTCCATGAAAATGGTTTGCTTTGTGTAGCGAAGTAATCGCTTTACAGCTGTCCAATGAGTCACCGTTGGTTTGTGCATAAACTGTGAAAGTTTATTCACTGCGAAGGAGATATCCGGGCGGGTGAGGGATAGGTATTGAAGTGCACCAATGACACTTCTAAACTCAGTGTTGTCCGTGGAAGATGTTCCATCCATCAATTTCAGAGCTGTACTTGTTGAAAGGGGGGTTGAGGCATCCTTTGCACTAGCCAGGCTTGTTTTAGACAAGAGGTCTCGGATATACTTGTGTTGAGATAGGAAAATTCCAGTTTTGGTTGGAATGACCTCCATTCCCAAGAAAAAATGGAGCTGCCCCATGTCTTTTAAAGAAAAACAATTTCCAAGTTGTGCAATAATCTCAGCCACAAATTTTGTATCATTGCCAGTTATAACCAAATCATCCACGTATACTAATAAACAGCATGTAACAGGGTTCTTGCTGTGGATGAAAAGTGATGAATCGGCTTTGGAATTCTGAAATCCAAGACCCACTGTGGCCAATTTAAGAGTTGTATACTAGGCTCTTGGGACCTATTTTAGACCATAAATAGCCTTTCGTAGTCTGTACACATGATTTGGTTTGGTAGCATCTTTAAACCCCGACAGTTGGACCATGTATACTGTCTCAGTTAACTAGTCATGCATAAATGCATTATTAACATCTAATTGTCTCAAGGACCACCCCTTCATTACAGCTACTATCAAAACAGTTCTAATGGTTGCAGTTTTTACAGCCGGACTAAATGTTCTTTGTAGTATATCCCTTCACATTGATTAAACCCTTTTGTAACAAGCTTTGCTTTAAAGCGATCAACTGACCCATTTGATTTTCTTTTCACCCTAAACACCTATTTACACCCCACAGGGTTACCATTCTTAGGTGGGGAAACCAATTCCCATGTTCCGTGATGCATCAGTGCAGTAAGTTCTTCAGACATAGTTTGTCTCCAGTGAGGTTCACAAAGTGCTTGTCCACACAAATAGGTTCAATGGTTGATGGAAGCGGATGTTTGGTCATGAAATCGAACTGTTTAGGTTTGTGAATGTTGTTCATTGACTGTATGGTCATTGGGTGGGTTCGGTTTGGGTTTCGCAGGGTAGGTTCAATTTGTTGGTCATCATGCGCAATTTCGGTTTGTGTGGCTTCAGTTGTTTGTGAATGTGTGTGAGAATATAGATTTTCATGAGATTGAGATGAATTGGGGCCAGAAGAGGAAGAATGCATTTCTCGAAAATTAGAAGTAGAAGAAATGGGGCAGTTACTTGAGGATGACGCATAAATGGTGTTGCCTCCCATTGTCGTTGGTGGTTGCTCTGACAAAGACGGCACAACGATGGGTGACCCTGTTGTCGTAGACGAGGGAGAAGACAATGGGGGCTGTGGCTCGACCGAATGAAGATGGGGATAGGTTTGGGTTTCATTGAACATGACGTGCCTTGACATATAGAGTTTTTAGGCTTTTGGGTCAAGGCATTTGTAAGCATTCGAGGTTGAGGAATAGCCCATGAAGAGACAAGGGGTAGCTTTGGGCTGGAGCTTATTGGTGTTGTACAGCTTGGTGAGGGGAAAACACAAGCACCTGAAGTTTTTGAGTTTGAGATAATTTGGTGGCTAATGAAATAATATCTCAAACGGTGATTTGTTATTTAGGAGGGTGTTGGATAACAAAACCATGATGGAGTTTGAGAATTCTCAAATTGTATTACTGCTCAACTTTTAGAATTTTTACACACAGCAATTACAGTCGTATATCATAAAACAAATACAAAATTTCAAAAGCTATTCTAAGTAAGAATCCTAGAATAAACGCTAGCTGTTACAGAGAAATAAATGCAATATTTGATTGCTGTTACACCCTTGATTTTAGGTTAAGAATCTGTTTACACTTTCTCTGCTTGATCTGAGGGATTTGCTTGATTTTTTGTTGCTTCCGTTATAATGGGATGCCCATGAATTGAGATACATTATATTGTTAATTATAGCATTTGGAGGGTACTAACTTTTTGGATAGCATTGAGACCTTGTTTTTTTCCCATAGGATTACTGTAAGTCGGTTGAACTCTACCCTTGAAACAAAGAAGAGTATACCAACTCAGTGGCTTTTGTAATGGAGGCCCCATTTTATGTGTAATTTGGAGTAGAACAAAACTGAGTTGAATATAAGTGTTCATCACTCTGGCAAACCCTTGATCCAAATGGAAGAGAAAGTGGCACAGAACATTTCACATGGTATGAATTGCGCATTTGCGCTTGATAATAATTTTATTCAATTGAGCTTTTGACCCAATTCTCTGCAATTCTACATTACTGACATGATATTACTAGCTGAATAACACTATATTTTTGTGAAATCCTTTTGTGCAGATGATGCAAGGACGGTGTATGCCGGTGCCAAAGTTCTCTACCATCAATCAATGCTGTAAACAATGGTGAACATGGGACTAGATGACTTGTTCCAGTTATTAGAATTGACAGGAGAATGAAAACCCTCCAAGATGCTCATCTTTGTTTTCTGGTCACCATTTTTCAGTTTGGAGTTGTAGACATGCATGGCTAGTTTATTATCTGCTTCCAGTGCATAAATTGATACACCCTTTTGTGCTTTAAGTATGTAGAATTATACAGCAATATTTCTTCATTCCCCCCTTTCAACTTTTCTGAAACTGATTTGTCTCTCTTGAGTTCCATTCTTATTCATGACCATGGCTTACATTTGCCTATAAAAAATGAGCTTCTCCAATGTGAAGCCTAATAGATTAACTAGTAGAGTCTTCTTAGTTATTTATGTTTATATTGTGTCATCATTTATATTTTGGTGATATTATATGTAGAAGTTCTTATACAAACTCATTTATATAAACTGATTTTATTATAACATATTTGAATAATTTAAAAGTAAAGTAAATTAGGTCAAATATTGTTGGAATAGTTTCTATATTCTTATACTCTATTATCAATTCTACAATACACTAAAAATATTTTTGTTTTTCTTATATCTTTTAAATCACATTTTGTTTTTTGTTTTTTAAATTTTTTAAACCAAGGTATTTGAGTCAACTTACGTGCACCTTGATTAATCTTCGAAGGATACTAGTGTAATAACTCACTCTTACGGTCGTCCCTCACTTAAATCACTAATAGTGATATGGGGAATCGAACTTGAGATAGTGCATCTATTTACACTATCTTCAATTCGTCTTAACCATCTAGACTACTTAGAGATGGGTCTCTTTGTTTTTTATAATACTGTAAATTTGTTCAATACAATTACCTATAAAGAGTATTTAGATCATATAATATTTTATTATAGAGAGATATTATATTAACGGAATAAAAAATTACCTTGAAGATTACTGAGAATGTTTAAAAAGTGTGTTTAATTGGTTCGAATAAATTGGTGAATAATATGTTTGGTTGAGAGGATAAATAGGTGGATATGTTATATAGATTACTAAATTGCCCTCCTTTTTAAATATTAATATAATAGTATTTATTATTATTATTTTTTGAATAATTTTTTAACCCCCTACTTTTCAGATTTAGCAAAAACATCCTAGCAACCAAAAACATTTTAAACTTAACAAAAACACCGCGACCTACCTCAAGCCACTACCGGCAGCCAGCCACCACTGTCGGTGGCCACCAAAAATGCCACAGATTTGGCCGTGAAACAGCCATAGATCTAGCCGTTTCCGACCATAGATCACGAAAAAGTCTCACCGGCGCACAACCAACCATACGCCATTATAGTAACTTTTGATAGCCTCTGGCAGTGGTCGACGGTGGCTAGCGATGGTGGCTTGTTCTGGGTACAATGAGATTTCTATAAATAATGATAATAACAAGGGCAATGTCGTCCAAAAACTTTAAAAAGTGAAGACAAAAGGGTCTGTATGAGTGAATTGAGTGTTTTGTAAATCTTAACAAATATAATGCTAATTTGGACCAAATACTTAACTATTTAGGGGCAATATGGGACACAAACTTGGATTACCTTAAGTAAGTTTTAATAAGCGCCCCAAGGTAATAATATTCCAGACAACTTACCCCCCAAATACCACTATTTTTCATAAAAGATTTAGAGAATAATTTCTTATAAATCAACCAAACACCTTCCTCGCTCAATTTAAAAAATATTACCACAATTTTCTAAACCGCTCATAGTCATAGAAGCGTTAAAGGACTATCAGATGATTTATTGTTTATTTTAACACAGTGATTAGAACATTAAACTTGAAATAGAAATTTACCGTCCTTCACGTCTATTTGTATTCTTCTCTTTTGCGGCTGCGGACTTGGGTCTCGAAGCTAAAGCTTTATTAATACCACAAGCATATATGAATATGAGGTCGTTGAGAGATGCTCTAGTGTGCCATGTACAAGCCATTAAAGCCGGTTTCACGCTACTCACTTTCACCACAAACCAGCTCATTCATGTCTACTCGAAACACAACTTTTTACATGAATCTCAAAAACTGTTCGATGAAATGCCTGAACGAAATGTCTCCTCATGGAACGCAATGATTTCAGCCCATATAAAAACCCAGAACTTAAAACAAGCGCGGGAATTATTTGACTGCGCTCCTCGCAGGGATTTGGTAACTTACAATTCAATGTTATCTGGTTATGCGAGTGCAGAAGGGTATGAAGCTGATGCGCTTAATTTGTTTCGAGAAATGCAAAATGAGTGTGAAGATATGAAAACTGATAAGGTTACTGTTGCTAGAATGCTTAATTTGTGTGCCAAGTTGTTGAATGTAGGTTATGGAAGACAGTTGCATGCGTTAATGGTGAAGACGAGCGCTGATGTTAGTGGGATTACTGTGAATTCTCTTATTGATATGTATTCAAAGTGTGCATGTTTTGAGGACGCGTATAGGGTTTTCAATAGTTCTGAAGTGGTTGATTTTTTTACCAAAAGCCCAATGCTGGCAGCATGTTGTAGAGAAGGTAAGATGGAAATGGCTTTGAAGATCTTTTGGAGGGCGGCTGAGTTGAATGATGTGGTTTCTTGGACTACTTTGATTTCGGGTTATGTACAGAATGGTTATATGGAAGAGGGTTTAAAGTTGTTTGTTTGTATGGCAGAGGCTGGAGTTAGATGGAATGAGCGTACATTTGCAAGTGTTTTGAGTGCTTGTTCTGGTTTGAGAAGTTTGAAGCGTGGGAAGGAAGTTCATGCGTGTGTCTTGAAGAATGGATTGATTTCAAATAAATTCATTAATAGTGGCATTTTTAATGTGTACTACAAATGTGAAAATATGAAGTATGCTGAGTTGATATATTTGATGAGTAGAGTTGAGAACTCATTTTCAATTATTAAATTAATTCTGGGGTATTCATCGCAAGGCAACATGGTGGAAGCTAGGAGGTTTTTTGATTCATTAGCAGAGAAGAATGTGGTTGTTTGGACAGCTTTGTTTTCTGGGTATGTCAAAGCAAGGCAATACGAGGCTGTATTTGAACTTTTTAGTGATTTGTCTAAGGAAGCAATGGTTTCTGAACCTCGGATTCTTGTCAGTGTGCTTGGCGCCTGTGCGCTACAAGCTGCCCTGCATCCTGGAATGGAGATACATGCTTACATGTTGAAAATGGGTCTTGATATGGATAAGAAATTGATTAGCACGGTAGTTGATATGTATTCACAATGTGGGAATCTGACATATGCAGAAACAGTTTTCCAAAGTGTTGTTAAACGTGACACAATCCTGTACAATGTAATGATATCTGGTTATTCTCACCATGGGCATGAAATCAAAGCTATTCAGTTGTTTGAGGAAATGTTGAGAAACGGAATCAAACCTGATATGGTTACGTTTCTTGCAATCCTATCGGCATGTCGTCACTGTGGTTTGGTAGAACTGGGTGAAAAGTATTTTAATTCCATGACAGTAGATTACAACATTTTGCCCGAGATAGACCATTATGCATGTATGATTGATCTGTATGGAAGGGCAAATCAGCTGGAGAAGGCCATGGGGTTCATGAAAAGGATTCCCATAGAACAGGATCCAGTAATCTCGGGGGTAATTTTGAATGCGTGTAGGCTAAGTAAGAATGCAAAACTTGCTAGAGAGGTAGAGGAGAAAATTCTTGGGAGTGAAGGTGGTGATGGGGCTCGTTTATGTGCAGTTGGCTAATGTCTATGCAGCAGAGGGAAACTGAGCTGACATGGGGAGGGTAAGGAAGCAAATGAGAGGGAAGGTGAAGAAATTTCCTGGTTGCAGCTGGATGTTTGTGGAAAATGGAGTTCATATGTTTACCTCTGGTGGTAGATCCTACTCCAAAACAGAAGCGATATATTCCATGAATTGTGCTTGATAATAATTTTATTCACTTCAGCTTTTGACCCTGTTCTCTGCAATTCTACCCCGCTTATATAAAGCTTTAATTTATAACAAAATCACTCGCACCACCCTGCCGTTGCCTGTCGCCACTGCAAACCACCACTTGGAGTCACCGTGAGTAGTCCATCGTGATCGGGAGGCTTCGATATGGCCATTTTTGGCCATATTGATGGCCAAAACCGGCCATATCATATTAGATTTGGCTAGAAATGGTCAGATCTATTTTGGCCATATCATACTAGATTTGGTTGGAAATGGCCAGATCTATTCTGGCCGGAATAGATATGGTTGTTAATGACCAGGTCTAGTCTGATATGGCTGTTTTCAGCTCCATGAGTAAAAACTTCACTGAAAGAGAAACATAATAAAGGGTAATGAGTGATGACGTTTGAGAATTCTCAAAGTGTATTACTACTCAACTTTCAGAATTTTTACACACAGCAAGTACAGTTGTATATCAAAGAATAAATACAAATTTTCAAAAGCTATTCTAAGTAAGAATCCTAGAATAAATGCTAGATGTTACAGAGAAATAAATGCAATATTTGATTGCTATTACACCCTTGATTTTAGGCTAAGAATCTGTTTCCACTTTCTCTGCTTGATCTGAGGGATTTGCTTGATTTTTGGTTGCTTCCATTATACGCCCCCGCAAGATAGAGCTGCCATCAGCTAAGCCTATCTTGTTTCTCAGCATTTCTGTTCTTTGACGTGAAAGTGCTTTTGTTAGAAGGTCAGCTAACCGGTCCTCTGTGTTCACATGGTGAACATTGAGATTTCCACGTTGGACCATGTCCCGCACAAAATGAAGATCAATCTAAATGTGTTTCATTTTTTAGTGTTGCGCGGGATTGAAACTAAGGTGTGTGGCCCCCAAATTATCACATAGCAGTTTAGGTTTGTTGCGCATTGGAATACCGAGTTCTTTGAATAGTGAAAGTAACCACACGGTTTCTGAAGCTGCATTTGCCAAGGCTCTGTATTCGGCTTCAATGGATGATCGTGCTGCTGCCCTTTGCTTCTTTGAACTCCAAGAAATTGGGTTTGCACCAAGAAAGCTTATATATGCTGAAGTGGAGGTTCGATCATCAAACTTTCTCGCCCAATCCGCATCAGAGTATGTTGCGAGTTCCTTGATCTTTTTCTGATATAAAGTCCATGAAAAATGGTTTGCTTTATGTAGCGAAGTAATTGCTTCGCAACTGTCCAATGAGTCACTGTTAGTTTGTGCATAAATTGTGAAAGTTTATATACTGCGAAGGAGATATCCGGGCGGGTGAGGGACAGGTATTGAAGTGCACCAATGACACTTCTAAACTCAGTGTTGTTTGTGGAAGATGTTCCATCCATCAACTTCAAAGCTATACTTGTTGACAGGGGGGTTGAGGCATCCTTTGCACCAGCCATGTTTGTAGACAAGAGGTCTCGGATATACTTTTGTTGAGATAGGAAAATTCCAATTTTTGTTGGAATGACCTCCATTCCCAAGAAAAAATTGAGCTGCCCCATGACTTTTAAAGAAAAACAATTTCCAAGTTGTGCAATAATCTCAGCCACAAATTTTGTATCATTGCCACTTATAACCAAATCATCCACATATACTAATAAATAGCATGTAACAGAGTTCAGGCAGTAGATGAAAAGTGATGAATCGGCTTTGGAATTTTGAAATCCGAGACCCACTATGGCCAATTTAAGAGCTGTATACCAGGCTCTTGGGGCCTGTTTTAGACCATAAATAGCCTTTTCTGCACACATGATTTGGTTTGGTAGCATCTTTAAACCCCGACAGTTGGACCATGTATACTGTCTCAGTTAACTAGCCATGCAGAAATGCGTTATTAACATCTAATTGTCTCAAGGACCACCCCTTCATTACAACTACTATCAAAACAATTCTAATGGTTGCAGTTGTTACAGCCGGACTAAATGTTCTTTGTAGTCTATCCCTTCACGTTGATTAAACCCTTTTGCAACAAGCCTCGCTTTAGAGCGATCAACTGACCTATCTGATTTTCTTTTCATCCTAAACATCCATTTACACCCCACAGGATTACCGTTCTTAGGTGGGGAAACCAATTCCCATGTTCCATGATGCATCAGTGCAGTAAGTTCTTCGGACATAGCTTGTCTCCAGTGAGGTTCACAAAGTGCTTGTCCCACACAAGTAGCTTCAATGGTTGATGGAAGAGGATGTTTGGTCACGCAATTGAACTGTTTCGGTTTGTGAATGTTGTTCATTGACCGTGTGGTCATTGGGTAGGTTCGGTTAGGGTTTTGCAGGGTAGGTTCAATTTGTTGGTCATCATGCGCAATTTCGGTTTGTGTTAGCTTGAGTTGTGTGTGAATGTGAGTGAGAAGACAAATTTTCATGAGATTGAGATGAATTAGGGCAAGAAGAGGAAGAATGCATTTCTCAAAAATTAGAAGTAGAAGAAATGGGGCAGTTACTTGAGGATGACGCGAAAATTCTGGTGGTTGGTCCGACAAAGACGGCACAACGATGGGTGACCCTGTTGTCGCAAACGAGGGAGAAGACAATGGGGGTTGTGGCTTGACCGAATGAAGATGGGGATAGGTTTGGGTTTCATTGAACAGGATGTGCCTTGACATATAGAGTTTTTGGGCTTTTGGGTCAAGGCATTTGTAAGCATTCTAGGTTGAGGAATAGCTCATGAAGAGACAAGGGGTAGCTTTGGGTTGGAGCCTATTGGTGTTGTACAGCTTGGTGAGGGGAAAACACAAGCACCCGAATTTTTTGCGTTTGAGATAATTTGGTGGCTAATGAAATAATATCTCAAACGGTGATTTGTTATTTAGGAGGGTGTTGGATAACAATACCATGATGGAGTTTGAGAATTCTCAAATTGTATTACTGCTCAACTATTAGAATTTTTACACACAGCAATTACAGTCGTATATCATAAAACAAATACAAAATTTCAAAAGCTATTCTAAGTAAGAATCCTAGAGTAAACGCTAACTGTTACAGAGAAATAAATGCAATATTTGATTGCTGTTACACCCTTGATTTTAGGTTAAGAATCTGTTTCCACTTTCTCTGCTTGATTTGAGGGATTTGCTTGATTTTTTGTTGCTTCCGTTATAATGGGATGCCCATGAATTGAGATACATTATATTGTTAATTATAGCATTTGGAGGGTGCAAACTTTTTGGATAGCATTGAGACCTTGTTTTTTTCCCATAGGATTACTGTAAGTCGGTTGAACTCTACCCTTGAAACAAAGAAGAGTATACCAACTCAGTGGCTTTTGTAATGGAGGCCCCATTTTATGTGTAATTTGGAGTAGAACAAAACTGAGTTGAATATAAGTGTTCATTACTCCGGCAAACCCTTGATCCAAATGGAAGAGAAAGTGGCACAGAACATTTCACATGGTATGAATTGCGCATTTGCGCTTGATAATACTTTTATTCTCTGCAATTCTACATTACTGACATTATATTACTAGCTGAATAACACTGTATTTTTGTGAAATCCTTTTGTGCAGATGATGCAAGGACGGTGTATGCCGGTTCCAAAGTTCTCTACCATCATTCAATGCTGTAAACAATGGTGAACATGGGACTAGATGACTTGTTCCAATTATTAGACTTGACAGGAGAATGAAAACCCTCCAAGATGCTCATCTTTGTTTTCTGGTCGCCATTTTGCAGTTTGGAGTTGTAGACATGCATGGCTAGTTTATTATCTGCTTCCAGTGCATAAATTGATGCACCCTTTTGTGCTTTAAGTGTTTAGAATTATACAGCAATATTTCTTCATTCCCCCCTTTCAACTTTTCTGAAACTGATTTGTCTCTCTTGAGTTCCATTCTTATTCATGACCATGGCTTACATTTGCCTATAAAAAATGAGCTTCTCCAATGTGAAGCCTAATAGATTAACTAGTAGAGTCTTCTTACTTAGTTATTTATGTTTATTTTGTGTCATCATTTATATTTTGGTGATATTAAATGTAGAAGTTCTTATACAGACTCATTTATATAAACTGATTTTATTATAACATATTTGAATAATTTAAAAGTAAAGTAAATTAGGTCAAATATTGTTGGAATAGTTTCCATATTCTTATACTCTATTATCAATTCTACAATACACTAAAAATATTTTTGTTTTTCTTATATCTTTTAAATCACATTTCTTTTTTTAATTTTTTAAACCAAGGTGTTTGAGTTAACTTACGTGCGCCTTAACTAATCTTCGAGGGATACTAGTGTAATAACTCACTCTTCCGGTCGTCCCTCACTTAAATCACTAATAGTGATATGGGGAATCAAACTTGAGATAGTGCATCTATCTACACTATCTTCAATTTGCTTTAACCATCTAGACTACTTAGATATGGATCTCTTTGTTTTTTATAATACTGTAAATTTGTTTAATACAATTACCTATAAAGAGTGTTTGGATCATATAATGTTTTATTATAGGGAGATATTATATTAACGAAATAAAAAATTACCTTGAAGATTACTGATAATGTTTAAAAAATGTGTTTAATTGGTTCAAATAAATTGGTGAATAATATGTTTGGTTGGGAGGATAAATGGGTGGATATGTTATTATATAGATTACTAAATTGCCTTTCTTTTTAAATATTAATATAATAGTATTTTTTATTATTATTTTTTTAAACCCCCTACTTTTCAGATTTAGCAAAAACACCCTAACAACCAAAAACATTTTAAACTTAACAAAAACACCGCGACCTCAAGCCATTACCGGCAACTAACCACCACTATCTAAACGGCTCAATTTTTTATAACTCCTTGCTCAATTTAAAAAATATTACCACAATTATCTAAACGGCTCCTTGTCATAGAAGCGTTAAAGGAGTATCAGATGATTTATTGTTTATTTTAACACAGTGACTAGAGCATTACACTTGAAATAGAAAGTTACCGTACTTCACGTCTATGTGTATTCTTCTCTTCTGCGGCTGCGGACTTGGGTCTCGAAGCTAAAGCTTTATTAATACTACAAGGATATATGAATATGAGGTCGTTGAGAGATGCTCTAGTGTGCCATGTACAAGCCATTAAAGCCGGTTTCACGCTACTCACTTTCACCACAAACCAGCTCATACATGTCTACTCGAAACACAACTTTTTACATGAATCTCAAAAACTGTTCGATGAAATGCCTGAACGAAATGTCTTCTCATGGAACGCAATGATTTCAGCCCATATAAAAACCCAGAACTTAAAACAAGCGCGGGAATTATTTGACTCCGCTCCTCACAGGGATTTGGTAACTTATAATTCAATGTTATCTGGTTATGCGAGTGCAGAAGGGTATGAAGCTGATGCGCTTAATTTGTTTCGAGAAATGCAAAATGAGTGTGAAGATATGAAAACTGATAAGGTTACTGTTGCTAGAATGCTTAATTTGTGTGCCAAGTTGTTGAATGTAGGTTATGGAAGACAGTTGCATACGTTTATGGTGAAGACGGGCGCTGATGTTAGTGGGATTACTGTGAGTTCTCTTATTGATATGTATTCAAAGTGTGCATGTTTTGAGGACGCGTATAGGGTTTTCAATCGGAGTTATGAAGTGGTTGATTTGGTTACCAAAAACTCAATGGTGGCAGCATGTTGTAGAGCAGGTGAGATGGAAATGGCTTTGAAGATCTTTTGGAGGGTGCCTGAGTTGAATGATGTGGTTTCTTGGACTACTTTGATTTCGGGTTATGTACAGAATGGTTATATGGAAGAGGGTTTAAAGTTGTTTGTTTGTATGGCAGAGGCTGGAGTTAGATGGAATGAGCGTACATTTGCAAGTGTTTTGAAAGCTTGTTCTGGTTTGAGAAGTTTGAAGCGTGGGAAGGAAGTTCATGCGTGTGTCTTGAAGAATGGATTGATTTCAAATAAATTCATTAATAGTGGCATTTTTAATGTGTACTACAAATGTGAAAATATGAAGTATGCTGAGTTGATATATTTGATGAGTAGAGTTGAGAACTCATTTTCAATTATTAAATTAATTCTGGGGTATTCATCGCAAGGCAACATGGTGGAAGCTAGGAGGTTTTTTGATTCATTAGCAGAGAAGAATGTGGTTGTTTGGACAGCTTTGTTTTCTGGGTATGTCAAAGCAAGGCAATACGAGGCTGTATTTGAACTTTTTAGTGATTTGTCTAAGGAAGCAATGGTTTCTGAACCTCTGATTCTTGTCAGTGTGCTTCGCGCCTGTGCGCTACAAGCTGCCCTGAATCCTGGAATGGAGATACATGCTTGCATGTTGAAAATGGGTCTTTGTATGGATAAGAAATTGATTAGCACGGTAGTTGATATGTATTCACAATGTGGAAATCTGACATATGCAGAAACAGTTTTCCAAAGTGTTGTTAAACGTGACACAATCCTGTACAATGTAATGATATCTGGTTATGCTCACCATGGGCATGAAATCAAAGCTATTCAGTTGTTTGAGGAAATGTTGAGAAACAGAATCAAACCTAATATGGTTACGTTTCTTGAAATCCTATCGGCATGTCGTCACTGTGGTTTTGTAGAATTGGGTGAAAAGTATTTTAATTCCATGACAGTAGATTACAACATTTTGCCCGAGATAGACCATTATGCATGTATGATTGATCTGTATGGAAGGGCAAATCAGCTGGAGAAGGCCATGGGGTTCATGAAAAGGATTCCCATAGAACAGGATCCAGTAATCTCGGGGGTAATTTTGAATGCGTGTAGGCTAAGTAAGAATGCAAAACTTGCTAGAGAGGTAGAGGAGAAAATTCTCAGGAGTGAAGGAGGTGATGAGGCTCGTTTATGTGCAGTTGGCTAATGTCTATGCAGCAGAGGGAAACTGAGCTGACATGGGGAGGGTAAGGAAGCAAATGAGAGGGAAGGTGAAGAAATTTCCTGGTTGCAGCTGGATGTTTGTGGAAAATGGAGTTCATATGTTTACCTCTTGTGATAGATCCCACTCCAAAACAGAAGCGATAGAATTGTGCTTGATAATAATTTTATTCACTTGAGCTTTTGACCCTGTTCTCTGCAATTCTACATTATTGACATGATATTACTAGGTGAATAACACTATGGGGGTGTTTGGTTGGGGGCTATGTAGGATTACTGTGGTTAAGTCATCTTATATTACTTGATTATCATGTTTGGTTATCAAATAATATAAGATACCGGTAATCTTCAAATACCAATAGTGGTTACTATTGGTAATTTTGGAGGTAATCTGATTATCTCCATTTTCTTAGGTATTCTAAGATTATTAGGGTTATCTTTTTTTGTAATAATTTTATCCCTTATTAATAAAATTTTTGACAATAGTGCCCCTATTTTAAAATAAATTTACATTAGTATCCTATTTCAATTTTACCCTTGTTTAATTAAATTTTTTGACAATAATGCCTTAATATTTAAAACAATTTACAGACCACCACTGCTACCCAACCATCACCATCAACAGTGAGCCAACCACCACGGACCGCCGTCGGAAAGTTCTCGGAGTCCCTAAAAAAGAACGAGATTCAGTGGGAGGCTCCGGGAGGCTTCGATATGGTCGGAATAGATCTGGCCGTCTCGCCCAGATCTGGCAGATAATGGCCAGGGATCTGGCCATTAACGGCCAGAGCTAGCCTGATATGGCCGTTTTCGACCATCAATATGGCCAGAAACGGCCATATCGGAGCCTCTTGGTCACGGTGAGATACTCACAGAGACTTTCGGAGACTTTTGGCAGCAGTTTGCGGTGGCTGCAGGGGGTGAGGGTGATTTCGTCATAAATTAAAGTTTTATATAAGCGGGGTGTTTTAGTTAAATCTGAAATATTGGAGGTTAAAAGAAACTATTCAAAAATAATAATAAAAATAATATTATATTAGTATTTAAAAAGGGGACAATTTAGTGATTTAAATAACATACCTACCAATTTATTCCCCATAACCAAACATATTAATATAACATACCCATCAACTAACCAAACACATTTTCCTAAAGATTTCCAGTAATTTTCAAGATAATCTATCTTTCTAGTAATCCAACATTCTCAGTAATCTAACATTCCTTGAACTAAACGCCCCTTACGAATGCGTTTATTTCAAGGAATGTTGGATTATTGAAATCTTATATTACCTTGAAAATTACTGAGAATATTAAAGAAAAAAATGTTTGGTTAGTTGGAATAAATGGGTGGGTATGTTATGCTCTAAAGGAGGACTAAACTCCAAGAAGATCGGTGTGGAGAGAACCAATCAATATGGATTCAGTAGAAAGTTATATGATATTGTAAATTCAGGCTCTCCTTCAAGTTGGTATTCTGATGCTATGCACCTAAAAGGAGGCTCTCAGTTTTTTGCCATGCATATTCCTGCCCTTCCTGCTTCGGTTGTGAGGCTTACTGGAGCTGGTGATTGCTTGGTTGGTGGGACACTTGCTTCTGTTTGTGCAGGTTTAGATGTTATTCAGAGTGTGGCAGTAGGAATTGCAGCAGCCAAAGCTGCTGTTGAGGCAGAGACCAATGTGCCTTCTGAATTTAGTTTGACAGCAATTGCAGGTATGCTTGAGTTTATTGACAGTTTACATGAATGTATAACAGCTCCATGAGTAAAAACTTCACTGAAAGAGAAACAGATTAGAGGGTAATGGGATGCCTATGAATAGAGATATATTATATTGTTAATTATAGCATTTGGAGGGTACAAACTTTTTGGATAGCATTGAGACCTTGTTTTTTTCCCATAGGATCACTGTAAGTCGGTTGAACTCAACCCTTGAAACAAAGAAGAGTATACCAACTCAGTGTCTTTGTTTTCTGGTCATCATTTTTCAGATTGGAGTTGTAGAACATGCATGGCTAGTTTATTATCTGCTTCCGGTGCATAAATTGATACACCCTTTTGTGCTTGAAGTACGTAGAATTATACAGCAATATTTCTTCAACTTTTCTGAAACTGATTTGTCTCTCTTGAGTTCCATTCTTATTCATGACCATGGCTTACATTTGCCTAAAAAAAATGAGCTTCTCTAATGTGAAGCCTAATAGATTAACTAGTAGAGTCTTCTTACTTAGTTATTATGTTTATATTGTGTTATCATTTAGAGTTCATTTGGTTCATTATTCTGATACTTTTTAGAATAATATTTTGAAAAAAAGTTAAATTGGATAGGTATTATGATGTAAGATTTAAAAATTAACAAAAATATCTCCTATGTTTGTTTATTTACTAAACACCCCTATAATAAAATATTAAAAGTTAACAAAAACACCCCAATCCACCCATTAAATACAGACAGCTGGCCACCACTGCAGGAGGGTGGCCGGAGAGCCGTATCAACGCATGATTGGTTGGATCTTGTCGGTCGTGAGTCGATATGGCCTTTTTCGGCCAGATCCACGGTGGATCTAGCCGAAAAATGTCAGATCTACCACTAGATCTAGCCATTGACGACCAGATCTGGCCGCATTTGGTTGTCAACAACGGCCAAAGATACGACCGTTGTTGATGGTCAACGATAACCATATCTTGGCTGTTGTTGACGACTGGCTACGGCTAGATCGGTGCACTATCGGTCAGATTCAGTCGGTAGTGCGTCATTATACCAGATTCCAGTCAGCTTCCGGTAGTGGTGGCCGGAATCTGGTAAATGTGGGTTGTTGTGGTGTTTTTGCAATTTCTAAAAAAAAAATTGGGGATGTTTAGTTAAATTAACAAATTCAGGGGGTTTATAAGAAATTGAATAATATAGAATAATATTTTGAGAATAAGCCAATTTTACTGTTTAACTTTATTGAGAAAACCAGAATAATATTTGGAAGAGTGTATCAAACGGAGCCTTATATTTTGATGATATTATATGTATGAAGTTTTGATACAACCTCATTTATACAATAAAAAAAATGAGCTTCTCCAATGTGAAGCCGAGTGGATTAACAAGTAGAGTCTTCTTACTTAGTTATTATGTTTATATTGTGTTATCATTTATATTTTGGTGATATTATATGTAGAAGTTTTGATACAAACTCATTTATACAAACTGATTTCATTATAACATCATTTATACAAACTGATTTCATTATAACATAATGAAACACATTCATTATAACATATTTGAATAATTTAAAAGTAAAGTAAATTCGGTCAAATATTGTCGGAATAGTTTCTATATTCTTATATTCTATTATCAATTCAACAATACACTAAAATTATTTTTGTTTTCTTGTATCTTTTAAATCACCTTTTTTTTTTTTTTTTTTTTTTAAACCAAGCTGTTTGAGTCAATTTACGTGCATCTCGACTAATCTTTGAGGGATATTGGTGTAATAACTTACTCTCACAATCCCCCACTTAAATCGCTAATAGTGATATAGGGAATCAAACTTGAGATAGTGCATCTACCAACACTATCTTCAATTCGTCTTAACCATCTAGACTACTCGGAGATGAGTCTCTTTGTTTTTTATAATACTACAAATTTGTTTAATATAATTACATATAAAGAGCATTTGAATTATATAATATTTTATTATAGGGAGATATTATATTAATGGAATAAAAAATTATCTTAAAGATTACTGGGAATGTTTAGAAAATGTGTTTGATTGGTTCGAATAAATTGGTGAATAATATGTTTGGTTGGGAGGATAAATGGGTGGTATGTTATGTCGATTACTAAATTGCCCTCTTTTTGAAATATTAATATAATAGTATTTTTTATTATTATTTTTTGAATAATTCTTTTAACCCCCTACTTTTCAGATTTAGCAAAAACACCGTAGCAACCAAAAACATTTTAAACTTAACAAAAGCACCCCTACCCACCCCAAGCCACTGCCGACAATCAGCCACCACCGTCGGTGGCCACTAACAATGCCACAGATCTAGCTGTGAAACAACCATAGATCTAGTCGTTTTCGACCATGGATGATCCATGGTCGGAAAAAGCCTCACCGGCGCACGGCCGGTCATACGCCATTATAGCAACTTTTGGTAGCCTCCGACGACGGTCGACGGTGGCTGGCGATGGTGGCTAGTTCTGGGTACAATGAGATTTTTGTAAATAATGATAATAACAAGGGCCATGTCGTCCGAAAACTTTAAAAAGTGAAGACAAAAGAGTCTGCATGAGTGAATTGGGTGTTTTATAAATCTTAATAAATATAAAACTAATTTGAACAAAATGCTTAACTATTTAGGAGCAATATGGGACACAAAATTGGATTACCTTGAGTAAGTTTTAATAACAGCACCCCAAGGTAATAATATTTCATGCAACTTACCTCCCAAATGCCACTATTTGTCATAAAAGATTTCGAGAATAATTTTTTATAAATCAATCAAACATCTTTGTCTACTCAATTTAATTAAAAATATTACCCCAATTACCAAATATTAATCTCATCCAAACGGCAATAGACTTAAAAGAGTATCAGTGATTAGAACATTAAACTTGAATAGAAATTTACCGTACTTCACGTCTTTGTGTATTCTTCTCTTTTGCGGCTGCGGACTTGGGTTTCGAAGCTAAAGCTTTATTAATACTACAAGCATATATGAATATGAGGTCGTTGAGAGATGCTCTAGTGTACCATGTACAAGCCATTAAAGCCGGTTTCACGCTACCCACTTTCACCACAAACCAGCTCATGCATGTCTACTCGAAACACAACTTTTTACATGAATCTCAAAAACTGTTCGATGAAATGCCTGAACGAGATGTCTCCTCATGGAACGCAATGATTTCAGCCCATGTAAAAACCCAGAACTTAAAACAAGCGCGGGAATTATTTGACTCCGCTCCTCACAGGGATTTGGTAACTTATAATTCAATGTTATCTGGTTATGCGAGTGCAGATGGGTATGAAGCTGATGCGCTTAATTTGTTTCGAGAAATGCAAAATGAGTGTGAAGATATGAAAATTGATGAGTTTACTGTTACTAGAATGCTTAATTTGTGTGCCAAGTTGTTGAATGTAGGTTATGGAAGACAGTTGCATACGTTTATGGTGAAGACGAGCGCTGATGTTACTGGGTTTACTGTGAGTTCTCTTATTGATATGTATTCAAAGTGTGCATGTTTTGAGGACGCGTATAGGGTTTTCAATCGGAGTTATGAAGTGGTTGATTTGGTTACCAAAAACTCAATGGTGGCAGCATGTTGTAGAGCAGGTGAGATGGAAATGGCTTTGAAGATCTTTTGGAGGGTGCCTGAGTTGAATGATGTGGTTTCTTGGACTACTTTGATTTCGGGTTATGTACAGAATGGTTATATGGAAGAGGGTTTAAAGTTGTTTGTTAGTATGGCAGAGGATGGAGTTAGATGGAATGGGCGTACATTTGCAAGTGTTTTGAAAGCTTGTTCTGGTTTGAGAAGTTTGAAGTGTGGGAAGGAAGTTCATGCGTGTGTCTTGAAGAATGGATTGATTTCAAATCCATTCATTACTAGTGGCATTTTTTATGTGTACTACAAATGTGAAAATATGAAGTATGCTGAGTTGATATATTTGATGAGTGGAGTTGAGAACTCATTTTCAATCACTAAATTAATTCTGGGGTATTCATCGCAAGGCAACATGGTGGAAGCTAGGAGGTTTTTTGATTCATTAGCAGAGAAGAATGTGGTTGTTGTGACAGCTTTGTTTTCTGGGTATGTCAAAGCAAGGCAATACGAGGCTGTATTTGAACTTTTTAGTGATTTGTCTAAGGAAGCAATGGTTTCTGAACCTCGGATTCTTGTCAGTGTGCTTGGCGCCTGTGCGCTACAAGCTGCCCTGCATCCTGGAATGGAGATACATGCTTACATGTTGAAAATGGGTCTTGATATGGATAAGAAATTGATTAGCACGGTAGTTGATATGTATTCACAATGTGGGAATCTGACATATGCAGAAACAGTTTTCCAAAGTGTTGTTAAACGTGACACAATCCTGTACAATGTAATGATATCTGGTTATTCTCACCATGGGCATGAAATCAAAGCTATTCAGTTGTTTGAGGAAATGTTGAGAAACGGAATCAAACCTGATATGGTTACGTTTCTTGCAATCCTATCGGCATGTCGTCACTGTGGTTTGGTAGAACTGGGTGAAAAGTATTTTAATTCCATGACAGTAGATTACAACATTTTGCCCGAGATAGACCATTATGCATGTATGATTGATCTGTATGGAAGGGCAAATCAGCTGGAGAAGGCCTTAGGGTTCATGAAAAGGATTCCCATAGAAGAGGATCCAGTAATCTCGGGGGTAATTTTGAATGCGTGTAGGCTAAGTAAGAATGCAAAACTTGCTAGAGAGGTAGAGGAGAAAATTCTTGGGAGTGAAGGTGGTGATGGGGCTCGTTTATGTGCAGTTGGCTAATGTCTATGCAGCAGAGGGAAACTGAGCTGACATGGGGAGGGTAAGGAAGCAAATGAGAGGGAAGGTGAAGAAATTTCCTGGTTGCAGCTGGATGTTTGTGGAAAATGGAGTTCATATGTTTACCTCTGGTGGTAGATCCTACTCCAAAACAGAAGCGATATATTCCATGAATTGGGCTTGATAATAATTTTATTCACTTCAGCTTTTGACCCTGTTCTCTGCAATTCTACATTATTGACATGATATTACTAGCTGAATAACACTATGAGCGCGATTGGATTACTCGGAATGTTACATTATTGAAATATTATATTAACTTGAAAATTGCTGGAAATCTTTAAGAAAAAATGTTTGGTTAGTTTTAATAAATGGGTGGGTATGTTATATTAATATGTTTGGTTAGGAGGAACAAATTAGTGGGTATGTTATTTAAAGAGTAATGCTGTAGTTATCGAAGAATGCACACCGAATTCATGCACCGAATGATGTAACTTCATCTTGTTTTCTTAAAAAAAGAAATTCATAATTAATAGACTGTTAGGATAGTGTTACGTCATTCGGTACATGAATTCGATACGTATTCTTCGGTAACTGTATTATTTTCCTTGTTTAAATTACTAAATTGCTTTCTTTTTAAATATTAATATAATATTATTTTTATTATTAATTTTTGAATTTTTTTTAACCCCCAATATTTCAGATTTAGCTAAAACACCCCTGCTTATATAAAACTTTGATTTATAACAAAATCACCCCCACCACTGCAAACCACCATCAGAAATTGCCTTGAGTAGTCCACTGTGATCGGGAGGCTCCGATATGGTTGTTTCTGGCCATATTGATGGTCGAAAACAGTCATATCAGACTAGATCTTGTCGGAAATGGCCAGATCTAGTTTGATATGGCCGTTTTCGGCCATCAATATGGCTAGAAACGGTCATATCAAAGCCTCCCGAAGCCTCCAGCGACTCTCGGTCATTTTTAGCGACTTCAACGACTTTCGGACGACGGTCTGCAGTGTTTGGCCTGCTGTTGGCAGTGGAGGTTTGTAATCGGGGATAATGTGAATAGATGCACAGTCTCAAGTTCGATTTCTTATCTGAGTCTATGTTAGTCTCCCATAAGAATTAATCAAGATGCGCATAAATTGGTTAGTTAAAAAAAAAAAAAAAACAAACAAAAACAAAAGATCTTAGGATTTTTTATACAAACTAATTTTATTATAACATAATAAAACTCAATTAACATATTTGAATAATTTAAAAGTAATGATAAACGAAATAAAAGGGATATATATTTCAAATATTGTCGGAATAATTTATATACTCTTATATTCTATTATCAATTCAACAGTACACTAAAAATACAATTTTTTTCTTATATAGTTTAAATCTAGTTGTGTTTTATAATATTGTAAATTTGTTTAATATAATAACCCTCGTGTTTGTTTTTTATTTTAACACCGTGATTAGAACGTTAAAACTTGAGGTACAAATTTACGGTCTCTTTTGTGGCTTCGGATTTGGGTCTTGAAGCTCAAGCTTTATTAATACTACAAGCATATGTGTATATGAGGTCGTTGAGAGATGCTCTAGTGTACCATGTACAAGCCATTAAAGCCGGTTTCACGCTACCCACTTTCACCACAAACCAGCTCATTCATGTCTACTCGAAACACAACTTTTTATGTGAATCTCAAAAACTGTTCGATGAAATGCCTGAGAGAAATGTCGTCTCATGGAACACGATGATTTCAGCCCATATAAAATCCCAGAACTTAAAACAAGCGCGGGCATTATTTGACTCCGCTCCTCACAAGGATTTGGTAACTTATAATTCAATGTTATCTGGTTATGTGAGTGCAGATGGGTATGAAGCTGATGCGCTTAATTTGTTTCAAGAAATGCAAAATGAGTGTGAAAATATAAAGATTGATGAGTTTACTGCTACTAGAATGCTTAACTTGTGTGCCAAGTTATTGAATGTAGGTTATGGAAGACAGTTGCATACGTTTATGGTGAAGACGAGCGAGGATGTTAGTGGGTTCGCTGTGAGTTCTCTTATTGATATGTATTCAAAGTGTGCATGTTTTGAGGATGCGTATAGGGTTTTCAATAGGAGTGATGGCGTGGTTAATTTGGTTTGCAAAAACGCAATGGTGGCAGCATGTTGTAGAGAAGGCGAGATGGAAATGGCTTTGAAGATCTTTCAGACGGCACCTGAGTTGAATAATGTGGTTTCTTGGAATACTTTGATTTGGGGTTATGTACAGAATGGTTATATGGAAGAGGGTTTAAAGTTGTTTGTTAGTATGACAGAGAATGGGGTTGGATGGAATGAGCATACATTTGCAAGTGTTTTGAGTGCTTGTTCTGGTTTGAGAAGTTTGAAGTGTGGGAAGGAAGTTCATGCCTGGGCCTTGAAGAATCGATTTATTTCAAATCCATTCATTACTAGTGGCATTGTTGATGTGTACTGCAAGTGTGAAAACATGAAGTATGCTGAGTTGATACATTTGATGAGTGGAGTTGAGAACCCATTTTCAATCACTTCATTAATTCTGGGGTATTCATCGCAAGGCAACATGGTGGAAGCTAGGAGGTTTTTTGATTCATTAGCAGAGAAGAATGTGGTTGTTTGGACAGCTTTGTTTTCTGGGTATGTCAAAGCAAGGCAATCCGAGCCTGTATTTGCACTTTTTAGTGATTTTATGGCTAAGGGAGCAATGGTTTTCGAACCTCCGATTCTTTTCAGTGTGCTTGGCGCCTGTGCGCTACAAGCTGCCCTGAATCCTGGAATGGAGATACATGCTTATATGTTGAGAATGGGTCTTGAGATGGATGAGAAATTGATTAGCACGGTAGTTGACATGTATTCCAAATGTGGGAATCTGACATATGCAGAAACAGTTTTCCAAAGTGTTGCTGAACGTGACACAATCCTGTACAATGTAATGATATCTGGTTATGCTCACCATGGGCATGAAATCAAAGCTATTCAGTTGTTTGAGGAAATGTTAGGAAACAGAATCAAACCTAATATGGTTACATTTCTTGCAATCCTATCGGCTTGTCGTCACTGTGGTTTGGTAGAATTGGGTGAAAAGTATTTTAATTCCATGACAGTAGATTACAACATTTTGCCCGAGATAGACCATTATGCATGTATGATTGATCTGTATGGAAGGGCAAATCAGCTGGAGAAGGCCATGGGGTTCATGAAAAGGATTCCCATAGAACAGGATCCAGTAATCTCGGGGGTAATTTTGAATGCGTGTAGGCTAAGTAAGAATGCAAAACTTGCTAGAGAGGTAGAGGAGAAAATTCTCAGGAGTGAAGGAGGTGATGGGGCTCGTTTATGTGCAGTTGGCTAATGTCTATGCAGCAGAGGGAAACTGAGCTGATATGGGGAGGGTAAGGAAGCAAATGAGAGGGAAGGTGAAGAAATTTCCTGGTTGCAGCTGGATGTTTGTGGAAAATGGAGTTCATATGTTTACCTCTTGTGATAGATCCCACTCCAAAACAGAAGCGATAGAATTGTGCTTGATAATAATTTTATTCACTTGAGCTTTTGACCCTGTTCTCTGCAATTCTACATTATTGACATGATATTACTAGCTGAATAACACTATGGGGGTGTTTGGTTGGGGGCTATGTAGGATTACTGTGGTTAAGTCATCTTATATTACTTGATTATCATGTTTGGTTATCAAATAATATAAGATACCGGTAATCTTCAAATACCAATAGTGGTTACTATTGGTAATTTTGGAGGTAATCTGATTATCTCCATTTTCTTAGGTATTCTAAGATTATTAGGGTTATCTTTTTTTGTAATAATTTTATCCCTTATTAATAAAATTTTTGACAATAGTGCCCCTATTTTAAAATAAATTTACATTAGTATCCTATTTCAATTTTACCCTTGTTTAATTAAATTTTTTGACAATAATGCCTTAATATTTAAAACAATTTACAGACCACCAGCTGCCACCCAACCACCACCATCGACAGCAAGCCAACCACCACGGACCGCCGTCGGAAAGTTGTCGGAGTCCTAAAAAAGAACGAGATTCGGTGGGAGGCTCCGAGAGGCTTCGATATGGTCGGAATAGATTTAGCCGTCTCGCCCAGATCTGGCAGATAATGGCCAGATCTGGCCGTTAACGGCCAGATCTAGCCTGATATGGCCGTTTTCGACCATCAAATGGCCAGAAACGGCATATCGAAGCCTCTTGGTCACGGTGAGATACTCACAGGGACTTTCGGAGACTTTTTGCGGCAGTTTGCAGTGGCTGCAGGGGGTGAGGGTGATTTCGTCATAAATTAAAGTTTATAAAGCGGGGTGTTTTAGTTAAATCTGAAATATGGGGGTTAAAAGAGATTATTCAAAATAATAATAAATAATATTATATAGTATTTAAAAGGGGACAATTTATGTTTAAATAACATACCTACCAATTTATTCCCCATAAACCAAACATAATATAACATACCAATCACTAACCAAACACATTTCCTAAAGATTTCCAGTAATTTCAAGATAATCTATCTTTTCAGCAATCCAACATTCCCAATAATCTAACATTCCTTGAACTAAACGCTCTCTATGAATGCGTTATTTCAAGGAATGTTGGATTATTGAAATCTTATATTACCTTGAAAATTAGAGAATCTTAAGAAAAAATGTTTGGTTAGTTGGAATAAATGGGTGGGTATGTTATGCTCTAAAGGAGGACTGAACTCCATGAAGATCGGTGTGGAGAGAACCATCAATATGGATTCAGTAGAAAGTTATATGATATTGTAAATTCAGGCTCTCCTTCAAGTTGGTATTCTGATGCTATGCACCTAAAAGGAGGCTCTCAGTTTTTTGCCATGCATATTCCTGCACTTCCTGCTTCGGTTGTGAGGCTTACTGGAGTCTGTATTCTTGGTTGGTGGGACACTTGCTTCTGTTTGTGCAGGTTTAGATGTTATTCAGAGTGTGGCGGAATTGCAGCAGCCAATGCTGCTGTTGAGGCAGAGACCAATGTGCCTTCTGAATTTAGTTTGACAGCAATTGCAGGTATGCCTGAGTTTATTGACAGTTTACATGAATGTATAACAGCTCCAGAGTAAAAACTCACTGAAAGAGAAACAGATTAGAGGGTATGGGATGCCTATGAATAGAGATATAATATTGTTAATTATAGCATTTGGAGGGTACAAACTTTTGGATAGCATTGAGACCTTGTTTTTTCCCATAGGATCACTGTAGTCGGTTGAACTCAACCCTTGAACAAAGAAGAGTATACCAACTCAGTGGCTTTTGTAATGGAGGTCCCATTTGATGTGTAATTTGGAGTAGAACAAAACTGAGTTGATCTATCTCAAAATAACTGTGTCATCACCAAAATGTTACCTTGTCAGTAATTGGGCACTTAGCATATAATCATCAAAATAAGTGTTAATTACACTGGCAAACCCTTGATCCAAATGGAAGAGAAACGGCACAGACATTTCACATGCTATGAATTGCGCATTTACGCCTGATAATAGTTTTGACCCAATTCTCTGCAATTCTACATTACTGACATATATTACTAGCTGACTAACATATATTATTTTGTGAATCCTTTGTGCGATGATGCAAGGACGGGTATGCCGGTGAACAAGGTGAACTGGACTAGTATATTGTTCCAATTATTAGACTTGACAGGAGAATGAAAAAACCCTCCAAGGCTCGTCTTTGTTTTCTGGTCATCATTTTTCAGATTGGAGTTGTAGAACATGCATGGTAGTTTTATCTGCTTCGTGCATAAATTGATACACCCTTTTGTGCTTGAACTACGTAGAATTATACAGCAATATTTTCTCAACTTTTCTGAAACTGATTTGTCTCCTTGAGTTCCATTCTTATTCATGACCATGGCTTACATTTGCCTAAAAAAAATGAGCTTCTCTAATGTGAAGCCTAATAGATTAACTAGTAGAGTCTTCTTACTAGTATTATGTTTATATTGTGTTATTATTTAGAGTTCATTTGTTTCATTATCTGATACTTTTTAGAATAATATTTTGAAAAAAGTTAAATTGGATAGGTATTATGATGTAAGATTTAAAAATTAACAAAAATATCTCCTATGTTTGTTTATTTCTAAACACTCCTATAATAAATATTAAAGTTAACAAAAAACACCATATCCACCATTATACAGACAGCCGGCCACCACCGCAGGAGGGTGGCGAGAAGCCGTATCAACGCATGATTGGTGGATCTTGTGGTCGTAGTCGATATGGCCTTTTTGGCCAGATCCACGGTGGATCTAGCCGAAAAAGTCCAGATCTACAGCTAGATCTAGCCATTGAGATCAGATCTGGCCGCATTGGTCGTCAACACGACCAAAGATACGCCGTTGTTGATGGTCAACGATAACCATATCTTGACCATTGTTGAGACTGGCTACGGCTAGATCGGTGCACTATCTGCCAGATTCAGTCGGTAGTGTCAATTATACCAGATTCCAGCCAGCTTCCGGTAGTGGTGGCCGGAATCTGGTAAATGTGGGTTGTTGTGGTTTTTTGCAATTCTAAAAAAAAATCGGATGTTTAGTTAAATTAACAATTAGGGGGTTTTAAAAATAAAATTGAATAATATTTTGAGAATAAGCCATTTTACTGTTTAACTTTATTAGAAAACAGAATAATTTTGGAAGAGTGTATCAAACGGAGCCTTATATTTTGAGATATTATTGTATGAAGTTTTGATACAACCTCATTTTACAATAAAAAAATGAGCTTCTCCATGTGAAGCCAGTAGATAACAAGTAGAGTCTTCTTACTTAGTTATTATGTTTATAGTGTGTTATCATTTATATTTGGTGATATATATGAGAAGTTTTGGTACAAACTCATTATACAAACTGATTTCATTATACATAATGAACACTCTTCATTATAACATATTTGAATAATTTAAAGTAAAGTAAATTGTCAAATATTGTCGGAATAGTTTCTATATTCTTATATTCATTATCAATTCAACAATACACTAAATATTTTTGTTTTCTTATACTTTTAAATCACTTTTTTTTTTTTTTTTTTTAAAACCAAGCTGTTTGAGTCAATTTACGTGCATCTCGACTAATCTTGAGGGATATGGTGTAATAACTACTCTCACAATCCCCCACTTAAATCGCTAATAGTGATATAGGGAATCAACTTGGATAGTGCATCTACCAACACTATCTTCAATTCGTCTTAACCATCTAGACTACTCAGATGAGTCTTTTGTTTTTTTATAATACTACAAATTTGTTTTATAATTACAATAAGAGCTTGAATTATATAATTTTATTATAGGGAGATATTATATTAATGGAATAAAAATTACCTTAATATACTAGAATGTGAGAAATGTGTTTGATTGGTTCGAAAAATTGGTGAATAATATGTTTGGTTGGGAGGATAAATGGGTGGTATGTTATGTCGATTACTAAATTGCCCTCTTTTTGAATATTATATAAATATTATTTTTATTATTATTTTTTGAATAATTTTTAACCCCTACTTTTCAGATTTAGCAAAAACACGTAGCAACCAAAAACTTTAACTTAACAAAAGCACCCTACCCACCCCAAGCCACTGCCGACAACCAGCCACCACCGTCAAGCCCACTATATGCCACAGATCTGCTGTGAAACAACCATAGATCTAGTCGTTTTCGACCATGGTAATCCATGGTCGGAAAAGGCCTCACCGCACAACCGGTCATACGCCATTATAGCAACTTTTATGCCTCCGACGACGTTGACGGTGGCTGGCGATGGTGGCTAGTTCTGGGTAAATGAGATTTTTTAAATAATGAAATAACAAGGGCAATTCGTCCCAACTTTAAAAAGTGAAGACAAAAGATCTGCATGAGTGAATTGGTGTTTTAAATCTTAATAAATATAACTAATTTGAACAAAATGCTTAACTATTAGAGCAATATGACACAAAATTGGATTACCTTGAGTAAGTTTTAATACAGCACCCCAAGGTTAATATTTCATGCAACTTACCTTCCAAATGCCACTATTTTCATAAAAGATTTCGAGAATAATTTTTATAAATCAACCAACATCTTTGTCTACTCAATTTATTAAAAATATTACCCCAATTACCAATATTAATCTCATCCAAACGGCAATAGACTTAAAAGAGTATCAGTGATTAAACATTACTTGAATAGAAATTTACCGTACTTCACGTCTTGTGTATTCTCTCTTTTGCGCTGCGGACTTGGGTTTCGAAGCTAAAGCTTTATTAATACAAGCATATATGAATATGAGGTCGTTGAGAGATGCTCTAGGGTACCATGTACAGCCATTAAAGCCGGTTTCACGCTACCCACTTTCACCACAACCAGCTCATGCATGTCTACTCGAACCACAACTTTTTACATGAATCTCAAAAACTGTTCGATGATGCCTGAACGAGATGTCTCCTCATGGAACGCAATGATTTCAGCCCATGTAAAAACCCAGAACTTAAAACAAGCCGCGGAATTATTTGACTCCGCTCCTCACAGGGATTTGGTAACTTATAATTCAATGTTATCTGGTTATGCGAGTGCGATGGGTATGAAGCTGATGCCTTAATTTGTTTCGAGAAATGCAAAATGAGTGTGAAGTATGAAAATTGATGAGTTACTGTTACTAAATGCTTATTTGTGTGCCAAGTTGTTGAATGTAGGTTATGGAAGACAGTTGCAGTTTTATGGTGAAGACGGGCGCTGATGTTAGTGGGATTACCGTGGGTTCTCTTATTATAGTATTCAAAGTGTGCATGTTTTGAGGACGCGTATAGGGTTTTCAATCGGAGTTATGAAGTGGTTATTTGGTACCAAAAACTCAATGGTGGCAGCAGTTTGTAGAGCAGTGGATGGAAATGGCTTTGAAGATCTTTTGGAGGGTCCTGAGTTGAATGATGTGTTTTCTTGATACTTTGATTTCGGGTTATGTACAGAATGTTATATGGAAGAGGGTTTAAAGTTGTTTTTTGTATGGAGAGGTGGAGTTAGATGGAATGAGCGTACTTGCAGTGTTTTGAAAGCTTGTTCTGGTTTGAGAAGTTTGAAGGTGGGAAGAAGTTCATGCGTGTGTCTTGAGAATGGATTGATTCAAATAATTCTTAATATGGCATTTTTAATGTGTACTACAAATGTGAAATATGAAGTTCTGGTTGATTATTGATGAGAGAGTTGAGAACTCATTTTCAATTATAATTAATTCTGGGGTATTCATCCAAGGCAACATGGTGGAAGCTAGGAGTTTTTTGATTCATTAGCAAGAGGATGGGTTGTTTGGACAGCTTGTTTTCTGGGTATGTCAAAGCAAGGCAATACGAGGCTGTATTGAACTTTTAGTGATTTGTCTAAGGAAGCAATGGTTTCTGAACCTCTGATTCTTGTCAGTGTGTTGGCGCCTGTGCGCTACAGGCTGCCCTGAATCCTGGAATGGAGATACATGCTTACATGTTGAAATGGGTCTTGATATAGAAATTGATTAGCCGTGTTATATGTATCACAATGTGGAAATCTACATATGCAGAAACAGTTTTCCAAAGTGTTGTTACGTGACACAATCCTGTACAATGTAATGATATCGGGTTAGCTCACCATGGGCATGAAATCAAAGCTATTCAGTTGTTTGAGGAAATGTTGAGAAACAAAAAAACCTAATATGGTTACGTTTCTTGAAATCCTATCGGCATGTCGTCACTGTGGTTTGGTAGAATTGGGTGAAAAGTATTTTAATTCCTGACAGTAGATTACAACATTTTGCCCGAGAGACCATTATGCATGTATGATTGATCTGTAGGAAGGCAAATCAGCTGGAGAAGGCCATGGGTTCATGAAAAGGATTCCCATAGAACAGGATCCAGTAATCTCGGGGGTAATTTTGAATGCGTGTAGGCTAAGTAAGAATGCAAACTTGCTAGAGAGGTAGAGGAGAAAATCTTAGGAGTGAAGGAGGTGATGGGGCTCGTTTATGTGCATGTGGCTATGTGTCATGCAGCAGAGGGAAACTGAGCTGACATGGGAGGGTAGGAAGCAAATGAGGGAAGGTGAAGAAATTTCCTGGTTGCAGTGGATGTTTGTGGAAAATGGAGTTCATATGTTTACCCTGGTGGTAGATCCCACTCCAAACAGAAGCGATATTTCCTGAATTGGCTTGAATAATTTTATTCACTTCACTTTGACCTGTTCTCTGCAATTCTACATTATTGACATGATATTACTAGCTGAATAACACATGAGGCGTTTGGATTCTCGAATGTTAATTATTGAAATATTTATTACATTAAAAATTGCTGGAAATCTTTAAGAAAAATGTTTGGTTGTTTTAATAAATGGGTGGGTATGTTAATAATATGTTTGGTTAGGAGAACAAATTAGTGGGTAGTTATTTAAAGAGAAATGCTGTATTATCGAAGAATGCACACCGATTCATGCACCGAATGATGTAACTCATCTTGTTTCTTAAAAAAGAAATTCAAATTAATGACTGTAGGATGTGTGCGTCATTCGTGCATGAATTCGTACGTATTCTTCGGTAACTGTTATTTCCTTGTTGACTACAAATTGCTCTCTTTTAAATATTATATATATTATTTTTATTATTATTTTTGAATTTTTTTTAACCCCAATTTTCAGATTTAGCTAAAACACCCCTGCTTATATAAACTTTGATTTTAAACAAAATCACCCCCACCACTGCAAACCACCATCGAAATTGCCTTGAGTAGTCCACTGTGATCGGAGGCTCCGTATGGTTGTTTCTGGCCATATTGATGGTCGAAAACGGTCATATCAGACTAGATCTTGTCGGAAATGGCCAGATCTAGTTTGATATGGCCGTTTCGGCCATCAATATGGCTAGAAAGGTCATATCAAAGCCTCCCGAAGCCTCCAGCGACTCGTCATTTTTAGCGACTCACGACTTTCGGACGACGGTCTGCAGTGTTTGGCCTGCTGTTGGCATGGAGGTTTGTAATCGGGATAATGGAATAGATGCACAGTCTCAAGTTCGATTTCTCTGAGTCTATGTAGTCTCCCATAAGAATTAATCAAGATGGCATAAATTGGTTAGTTAAAAAAAAAAAAAAAAACAAAAACAAAAAACAAAAACAGATCTAAGGATTTTTTATACAAACTAATTTTATTATAACATAATAAAACTCAATTAACATATTTGAATAATTTAAAAGTAATGATAAACGAAATAAAAGGGAATATATTTCAAATATTGTCGGAATAATTTATATACTCTATATTCTATTCAATTCAACAATACACTAAAATACAATTTTTTTCTTATATAGTTTAAATCTAGTTTGTTTTTTATTTAACACCGTGATTAGAACGTTAAAACTGAGGTACAAATTTACGGTCTCTTGTGTGCTTCGGATTTGGGTCTTGAAGCCAAGCTTTTAATACCACAGCATATTGTATGATGAGTCGTTAGAGAGATGCTCTAGTGTACCATGTACAACCATTAAAGCCGGTTTCACGCTACCCACTTTCCCACAAACCAGCTCATTCATGTCTACTCGAAACACAACTTTTTATGTGAATCTCAAAAACTGTTCGATGAAATGCTGAGAGAAATGTCGTCTCATGGAACACGATGATTTCAGCCCATATAAATCCCAGAACTTAAAACAAGCGCGGGCATTATTGACTCCGCTCCTCCCAAGGATTTGGTAACTTATAATTCAATGTTATCTGGTTTAGTGAGTGCAGATGGGTATAAGCTGAGTCGCTAATTTGTTTCAAGAAATGCAAAATGATGTGAAAATATAAAGATGATGAGTTTACTGCTACATAATGCTTAACTTGTGTGCCAATTTATTGAATGTAGGTTATGGAAGACAGTTGCATACGTTTATGGTGAGACGAGCGAGGATGTTAGTGGTTCGCTGTGAGTTCTCTTATTGATATGTATTCAAAGTGTGCAGTTTTTGAGGATGCGTATGGTTTTCAATAGGAGTGATGGCGTGGGTTAATTTGGTTTGCAAAAACCATGGTGGCAGCATGTTGAGAGAAGGCGAGATGGAAATGGCTTTGAAGATCTTTCAGACGGCACCTGAGTTGAATAATGTGGTTTCTTGGAATACTTTGATTTGGGTTATGTACAGAATGGTTAAGGAAGAGGGTTTAAGTTGTTTGTTAGTATGACAGAGAATGGGGTTGGATGGAATGAGCATACATTTGCAAGTGTTTGTGAGTGTTCTGGTTTGAGAAGTTTGAAGTGTGGAAGAGTTCATGCCTGGGCCTTGAAGAATCGATTTATTTCAAATCCATTCATTACTAGTGGCATTGTTGATGTGTACTGCAAGTGTGAAAACATGAAGTATGCGTGATTGATACATTTGATGAGTGGAGTTGAGAACCCATTTTCAATCACTTCATTAATTCTGGGGTATTCATCGCAAGGCAACATGGTGGAAGCTAGGAGGTTTTTTGATTCATTAGCAGAGAAAATGTGGTTGTTTGGACAGCTTGTTTTTCTGGGTATGTCAAGCAAGGCAATCCGAGCCTGTATTTGCACTTTTTAGTGATTTATGTCTAGGAGCAATGGTTTTCGAACCTCCGATTCTTTTCGTGTGCTGGGCCCTGTGCGCTACAAGCTGCCCTGAATCCTGGAATGGAGATACATGCTTATAGTTGAGAATGGGTCTTGAGATGATGAGAAATTGATTAGCACGGTGTTGACATTTATTCAAATGGGGAATCTGACATATGCAGAAACAGTTTTCCAAAGTGTTGCTGAACTGACACAATCCTGTACAATGTAATGATATCTGGTTATGCTCACCATGGGCATGAAATCAAAGCTATTCAGTTGTTTGAGGAAATGTTAGGAACGGAATCAAACCTATATGGTTACATTTCTTGCAATCCTATCGGCTTGTCGTCACTGTGGTTTGGTAGAATTGGGTGAAAAGTATTTAATTCCATGACAGTAGATTACAACATTTTGCCCAGATAGACCATTATGCATGTTTGATCTGTTATGGAAGGGCAAATCAGCTGAGAGGCCTAGAATTCATAAAGATACCCATAGAACAGGATCCAGTAATCTTGGGGTAATTTTGAATGTGTGTAGCTAAATAAGAATGCAAAACCTGCTAGAGAGTAGAGGAAAATTCTTAGGATGGAAGGGGGTAATGGGGCTCGGTATGCAGTTGGCTAATGCCATGCGGCAGAGAAAATTGGGCTGACATGAAGGATAAGGAAGCAAATGAGGGAAGGGAAGAAATTTCCTGGTTGCAGCTGGATGTTTGTGGAAAATGTAATTCATATATTTACCTCTGGTGATAGATCTCACTCCAAAACAGACAATATTTTCAATGTTAGCCAGTTGACTGCAGAACTATATGAAACTGTTGAACATTATTTATGAACAACTTGGCATGTAACACCTGTGACAGTCACATTTGCTTGGGAAGTTTGTGTGATTTGTACTGCAGTGAGGTTGGATCTGCCATCAATATTATGTTGTTTATTCAAGTTAGGATGTAACAACTGCTGAAAACTAATAAAATGCATGCACATTTCAATAGAAAATTGGGCCCAAAGTTTTCTTTTCATTATAATTCATATGTCTTTTATACACAAAGAGTACTGTTTACAAAAGATTCATTTTTAAAAGACAAAACAGGGGAAACAGTGTAGCTATTGCTCCTCGCTTGCCGATGCCCCTCCGACTGCATCAACACCAGACCTGCATCCACAAAGGAAAATAACGGGGTGAGCACAAATAATGTCAGTAAGTAAAACCCTCTATCTGTCTTCCCCGATGTAAACGCTTAATTCTTTCTTATACTATTTCGTTTCTATTTCGTTTCCACTAAACATCATGGCCTCATCTTACCGGAGGTACGGCCGGATGGTGTTCACACAGCACCATCTCACTCTCCATGACTATCGGGTGGAATTCACACTACCAACCCGTTCTTAGTGACTACCGAATGAGGATCACAAAGCACCACTCAGTTTTCTTAACTATCGGGTGGAGACCACCTAGCATCTACCCGCTTCTCATGACTTGGCGTAACGATCACCAAGCATTAACCCTCTCTAGTCACTGTCGGGTGCTGATCCAAAGCATCAACCCACTCTACTAAATGTCGGATGATGATCACAAAGCATCAACCTACTTATCTAATAACTAACCGGTGGTGGTCACAAAGCATCCATCCGTTTCTATTACTTATCGGGTGACGCACAAAGCATCAACCCCATCTCTAATGGCTATTCGGGGGGTGATCACAGAGCATCAACCCGATTCCCATGACTGTCGGGTGATGATCACAAAGCATCAACCCAACTATACTACTCTTCTAATTCACTCATTCTAACATTTTTCAATTCTCTCTACCCTTAGAGTAGTTGTACCCACCAAGCTCTCTACTCATGGGGGATTGCATACAAAATTTTCCTACACTTTCTTAGGTCACTTTTAATGCACAATTAGTGCCTATGGATGGTTCATCACTACTAATGCACTTATGAAATGCCAACAGCAATGTTGCAAGAATTAAGGTTCACTACTCATACTCAAACCTCTACTAGGCATTTCTCAAACAACTCAAGTGCATCATAAAACTCTACTATAGCAATGATTTAAGTCTTTCTCTAACCATCCAAAATGGGAAAAAAACCCCTCACATAACCATAAAACCTGTCAAAGAAAGCACTTCCAAAAAGGGATCCATGACACCCCTTCAATTCCCTCAAACTACCTTTCCAACCCAACAACTCATTCCTCATATTGCAAGATATGAACAATCACAAGGCATAGGAACTCTATTTAAACCTCCTACATGGCATATCACATGTAATCACATACATACATCATTTCTATCAAAACCCTAATCAAGAAAATTCTTAAATCCAACTTGGTTGGGGTTTACTTACCTTGTTATGGAGAGACTTCACCAATCTTCTCTTTCACTTGGTTTGCTTGACTTTTCTCTACTCACCAAAGAACAAAAACCCTTAACTTCAATATAGCTAAAACTCACAAAGTTACACAACCAAAGTAAGAATCCTTACCTTAGGAAGCCTTAGGTTGATTTTCTACCCCAAATCACTTCAAAAACCCCTTGGAACTCCTTGATCAAAGAAAAGAGAAGTTGAGAGGAACAAGAATAGAGAGCTGCGTTTTAGAAGAAGAATGAGGGGTTTGCTAACTCTTAATTCCTTTTAATGAAATTTATACCAAAGCATTCCCATTTTGCCCTTACTCTTCTTTAGGAATTCCATCTATATTCTTTGATTCATTACAAACTCACCCCATATCAACATAATCTCCATGAAAAATCCTACAATTAACTCCCCTTTTCCTGCTAATTAGGGTAGAATGGTCAATAGCCCTTAGGAAGAAAATATCTAAAACTTACAAACATTTTAATCGGCCTGTCGCCGCGCGAGAGAACTTCTGTCGCGCGGCAAAACTGTCCAGCAGCTTCCCCGTGCTTCAACACCTCTTCGCCGCGGCGAGATTCTTCTTCGCCCCGGCGAAGACTGAAACACTAAACTTCTTCTATTTTCAACCAATTTCAGGGCAAGCATTCGACACACCTCAATCAAACAATATTACCAAAACCAACTCAAATAAGAGCGAAAGAGGAAACAATAACTACGTACCTCAGGTGGGGCGTTACATAGGATACAGAAAGTAATCATATCTTCCTAAGTAGGCCCTTGTATCCCCCTTTATTTGTGCTTCAATATATTTTCAATTTTAAGGTCAAGCCTTCAAGGCATTGATATTTGTTTTTTTTTTTTGTTGCCAATGGTTTCGTGTGCAATAATTCAAGCATGCAGTTTAGGAATTTAGACTTTGCATTTGGCGGTACTGAGTGCCAGGTCAGGATGGGGATTTTCTTTTTCTACATAAATACGATTTCTTGAAGCAACAATGTCTTTGGGACAAACTCTCTAGCAGATGTATTTGCCCACTATATGTATCAAAGGCATCAGCATTTCCTGGCATATATGGATTTTTATCTTTCTTCTCCTTTTAATATTTTACTTGAAAACCATAGACTTCAGCAATCAATACACTTTCTACAGAAATTTTTAATCTATATTTATATTCTCTGTACATATCCTTCCTAATGTATTCATTTGTGCTGCTTTCATTAGAAGCTTGGAGGAGACAATCAACATGTAAAAGCAGCAAAATGAGACAAAGATAACTCAATGAGGCTGCAATATCTACATCCTGCTTCTGCTGTTGGAGACAGAGGACATACACATAGGATGTCCCTCCACTGTAAGTACATGTCTCATTTCTGGAACACTTTCTCTTTTCATGGCGCACACCACATGCACAAAAATGTCCTAGTTTCTGACTGTGCTCTGTCTAACAACGTTTTCTATTCTCAAAATGAGACCAAGATAACTCAATGAGGCTGCAATATCTACATCCTGCTTCTGCTGTTGGAGAGAGAGGACATACACATAGGATGTCCCTCCACTACTTCTCTTTGCATGGCGCACAACACATGCACAAAAATGTCCTAGCTTCTGACTGTGCTCTGTCTAACAAAGTTTTCTATTCTCAATTGTGATCTCTGATCATCATACTATTATTTATTTAGTCATGACAAAATATATCTCAAATGACTATTAGATATATCAATAAAAGGAGTGTATTTTTCATGATGAAACAGGAGGCGAGACTGGCAAGAGTTTCGGTAAGAAAGGCTGTTGAAGGCCTAGCAAACACTTAACAACAACACAAGGGTACTACCAAACTCCCTGTCTCCTAAGAAGATGCTAGTGCTTCCACTGGAATTCGGATTGGTTTGGAATGACAACTCCTTCAGAAAACAGATTGCTTTTCTTGCTTGGAATATATGCACCCAATGCCCAGGTTCAGCTCTCCCAAACAGTCAGCATTTTGCTCCACTTTCCCAGTTATACTGATATGTGGCTATGGATTGAGGAACAAACCAAGACTTATCCAGACATAGTAAAACATGCTACATCGAGGAGCTCGATTCCCAGATTCCATAAGTTGTAATTTATTTTCATAACTTCAACAATTGTTTAACACTTGATTCTGTGGCTATGCATCTCTGTCAAGGTCTTAAAGACCCTTATGAATGATGAAAAATGATACAACTGGGTATTGTTATTGTTTTCATTATGCTTTTTTACCTTTACATTTGACAATACTAATCACTTAAATTAGTTTAACACACCAACCATCTACAAGACTCAGCCATGCTGAAATTTGACAGGTTTAATTGGTGATAATAACTTGATTTCCCCTAAAGATTTTAATAACCTACCCACCCCAGACATTTCATAAACTTTTCAAAATACACCCTGTTAGAGTGTTAGTTAATTTTCTTTAACAAGAAGTAAACAATATTATTATCAGAAAAAAAAATAAAAACCCTGAACTAAGACAGTCAAAGGCATGACATAAACAAAAAAACACATTAAAAAACAAACCCCAACTTGCCTGCAGCCAGAGTTAACTTAAGCTTGAAAGTTGGTGTGTGGTTTTGTTCATTGGGTTTTATTGTTGTGATGTTTGTTACTGTTTCATGAGGTTGCTATTCTGAATAAGACTCAAATTAACATCTTTAATTTTATGGTTAGTGTTGTTTGCATTTGTTGATGCAGTTTTTACATTAACGAGAAATACGTAAATTTCTTGGCGAAATCTATGTAAAGGGTTTGTAGTAAACTAGTATTTTAATGTTAAATCAGTCTAAAAATAAAAAATAAAATAACCTTTAAAATGGTTCGGATACAAAATGCAAATCATACGTCCACTATTATTGTATTACTTTTCTTATGTGTTTTTCGTGTACAAGAAAAGTTCTTTCTCAATCTGAATCAGACAGTTTAGAATAGGGTAAGAAGATCCCCCAATTAAGGTGAGAGATCAATATATATATTATTGCACAAATAAACTTACTAGTGAAGTAAACCTCTGATAGAATGACACATGGCATAATAGATTTTCAAAACCTCTGATAGAGTGATACATGACATGAGTACACTTATAGTCTTGGGACACGTGACGTGAATTCATGCTGCATGGATTTACTGCCTAACAGCATTGTTATTGTTTGTGTTCATTTGTTAATGTTCTTATTGAAGTGACGTTTGTGTTCATTTGTTAATGTTCTTATTGAAGTTTGCTGACGTCTGTATCTCTATGTATGTGGGTTATGGAATAGTTTGTATTTGCCGAATGTATGTGTGTTAAAGAATAATGCTATACATTCTAAGTGATATCCCAAGATTATCGTCTTCGAATATGTGGTATTGACGTACAAATGAAAGTGATATGTTAACGTGACTTGAGACGAGGCAATATTTAAGATGAGAAATTTATTTTTTCAGTTTGGATGTGTAACATTACGTTAATTACACTGTCATGATCATCCACTTATGTTAGCTCATTTAACACATTTGATATACAGGGCCATGGGCAATGAAATGGATTGTATTAGCTTCGAGGGTGGTCTTTTAACAAGTTTTTAAAACATGGGGTGACTAAATGACATCCCAATTTAATTTATGTATGTGATTGATATTTTCTGAAAACTCAGGATTGGTTGTTGAAAGGAACCCTCTCTGTTGTCACCTTGTTATCTCCTTCTTATTTGAAAAAAAGGGACTCTCTCTCAGTCTCTGGGTCCAATTCCAGTTATTACGTGCAAATGGAACTGCCAAGAGAGGTCAGTAATTCTTATTCTATCTCTAATGCTTAATTTTCTTTTAATCTCGGATTAGGGTTTTACTATTGTTTTGTTTGCAATGAATCATTTTAAAGCATGATTGAAATAGAAATCCTGAGTTATTGATAGTTCTTTTAATCCAAACAGGTGGGTTTGGGATTGCTTCTAAGTCCAATTAGCTCCAATATTGTTATGCGTACAGCATGGTAAGAAGTAAAATGTTGTTAGTTAAATGAAATGGAGATGGGTTTATGAATTGAAAGCGTTTATAATAAATGGATTTTGTTGGTGCAGTTGTGGTGTGGGGACTGTTTTACCCGCTTATTCAACGTTTAAAGCTATTGAGAACGATAATCGCGATGAACAACGAAGGTGGCTACTTTATTGGACTGGTATATACCCATTACTGTCACTTTTTTTTTTCCTTTTTTTTCTTTTTTTCATTCTCTTTTTTAAAGTTCCTTTGGTACTTATATCACTAATTTAGTTATATGTGGAGAGCGAAGACTATAAAACTAAGCACGGTGAGAATCACTTTATAATTTAAAAGTATAGTGTTGCAGTGAGCTTTTTGGTTTTTTTTTTTTTTTTTTTGTTTAAATTCTTCTTCTAAATGTATTGCTTTGTGCAGCACTTTTAAGCTGTTTAAATGGTTTGCTAACTTGCTTTATCTTAAATTTGTTTATCTTATAAGTAGGATGGGGTAATACATTTTTTAATGGATGTAGTTGCAGAAATTAAGATTTAGAGTGACTGGGTAAGGGTTTGAGAGGAAGGATCTAATAAATAATTCATTATGTGTTTGATTGATTGTTATGCTCCATGTTCGTTGGAGTGCATGAGCTTCTTTATTATTTTTTTTTACTTAACATTGGACCTTGGACTACTTGCAGTATATGGATCTTTTAGGGCTGCAGAAGTGTTTGCAGACAAGATTCTATACTGGTAAAGTTTTTTGTCCCCCTTTTTTTCTGTCATTTTTATACTGGAAAATAAGGTTTTAATGATTTTGCAAATTAAACCAGCTGTACCTCTATGTCATTGTTAGATGATTAAAACAAATTATAGCACAAAGAGATGAGTATTGGTTTTTCATAGAACTTGAGAAATTTAAAGAAGCAAATGACAAAAACAGGGTTGTGCATTCTTATGAAGATTATTGTGCCATATGGACCAACATCCTGCTTAGGGCTAAGGTCTTAAAGATTTTACATAAATGAAATTGTTGAGTTAAACTCGTTTCTGTTTCTGTAATCTCTGTGAATTTAATGTGGTAAAATATTTGTCCTTCATTGTTTGAAGATCTGCTGTAAATTGTATGACATTTATAATTTCTTTAATTTCTCTGTGTTCAGTTTGAATTCAACTTGCCAGTTGGGTTTCATGATCTGTGTAGCCTTTTCCATTTAAAGCTTTGGGAAACTGAATTCTACTTTAGATTCCAGGATATGATGTAAAGTTCTATTTGCTTACTTATCTCATGTGTACTATTATTTTTAGAATGTTGAGCTTGATCGTTCGTCGAGAGAGAAGTCCCATCCTTAATTCTAGGTTTTACATCTTTATGCATTTAGTGTGTAATTGCAATCTAAACGAGCTACTGTTGAACTGTTTCATCAGGTTTCCACTCTACTATCATGTGAAGTTTGCATTTCTAGTTTGGCTACAACTTCCACCTGGCAATGTAAGTTTGACTTGGTTTTTAATATGCAGAGGATTTTTACTTGTTACTTAATCTTGCATAATTTACCATTTGGAGGATCTTTATGATTGCTTGGACTGAACATATACACTTTTGCCATCATATGAAATTGATTTTTGTTAAAAGTTGGCTAGTACCCCTAGTTTGGCTGATTTTTTTTCTTCTTTTACATATATTTAGATTAGCAAATGCTAGCATTTCCCCAAATAGCCGAAATAAACTAAGTTTGATAAATTCTGACTACTGCTTTTTGATTGATTACCGCTTGATGACTGCTTGGCATTTAACAGGGAGCAAGGCATATGTATATGAGCCATCTCCGCCCATTTCTGTTGAGACACCAAGCTAGACTTGATCAGATTGTGAACTTTATATATCGTCAAATGGTAAGAATTTGTGCAATTTCATATCATGGTGGAAGAAATGGATCTTTCATGCCACTCAATTGCTAATTCAGATTTGAGTTCAAATATATAAATCTGATAGATTACTGAACCTGCAGAGTAACTTTGTCAGTGCGCACCAACCAGAATTTCAATTTGTGGGGGCAGTATTTATGGAAATTATGTCACTAGGTGAGAATTCAGACCAACGTGGGTTTTCTCCAGATTTAATACCGAACTTCAACATTGCATTTTACAAGGAGTTTTGTCGTACATCTATCATTTTTGGCATTTTTATGATCGATTTAAATTCTAATTACAATATTCATTTTCTATGACTGCATGATCCCATCTAATAGCCATATAAATATGATACGCTGAAGGCTATTTAGTGAATATTTGTAACTTGTGAAACAACTAAGCTCAAGTGTGCTCACATTTTCTTTTTGTGTCTGCATTTATACAGAAACTGCATTTAATTTAGATTCCATTATCTCCTTAATTGTTTGAATTTAATATACCTAATTTATTTTCTTTCCTTTCCAGTGAACCAAACATTTAAGGATGTCATTCATCCCATGCCAAGGCAGGGGAATCATGCTATTGAAGGCCCAACTGCACAAATTCCGGATCCACATCCAGATCAAGGCACTGAACGTCTAACTGCCCAAATTCCAGATCCCCAACCAAACGATGAAGATTGACATTTTCCTACTGACAAGTCAATCTTTCACTCATCAGGTCAAACTTTTGTCTCATCTCAGATTAGGCAGTGGTAGCCTTTGTTTTTGCACCAGAAATGGCCTAAAAAGTATAAACAAATTTTCTACTGTAAATGTGCTGTTGGTATATAGAAGTTTTGGATTGCAAACTGAACTAGAGATCTTAATGGAAAGTGAATGGAAGATCCCAGCTGTAAATTTTAAACAGTTCATATATTAGTAGTTTCTTATAGCTTTAATTTCTTTTTCCATTTTATGAGCATTGAACATATTACCAGAATGCTTCATAAAAACTCAAGAGTGAATTTCCCAGGCCTTAAGAACACTTACTAAAACTTGCACAATGTTTCTGCCAATGGTATATATCGTATAAGAACCAATTTTGTTTTTCAGTTACATTATATAAAATTTAAGATCTGCATAAAGTGACTTTTTCTTTTATTTACAACTATGAATCAAGAATTAGCATAGGCCTTCGGAAAAATTTTAGTCTGGAGTTGCTTCAATCTTTCGAGTTTGACGGCGATGAATCTGAACTCTGATGAGGTGTTGAGTATTCTAGGCTTGGAATAAGTTTGCTTATATTGATTTCACCATTCAGTAACTGTAGGAACTGTGAAAATGCATCTGGCTTATCCATCTGTTTTATCTCTACCTGTCACGTAGCCAAAAGAAACAAAATTCAACGGCAGAGACAAAATTAACAGTAAAGAATAAAGGGTTTAGGGAACAAACCATTAAGGATTTGTTTTCATCTTTGAGTTTTTCACATTCCTCAGCAAGACTCAATAGCTTATCCTTGAGCATGGAACTCTGAGCTTTAACCTCCTGCATTTGTGCTTCTAATATTTTGATTTCTTCCTGGAATCCGAAACTTGAATTAGAGTCGAGCCATGAATGAATCGACTGAACCTTTTTTACCGATATTTTGACAACTTTACAACATCCAAGCATTATAAAAAACACAGCTCTCTTAATAGGGAATGGTTTGTTCCTAATAACTATAAGAGTAATACTACACTAACAACTTTTTCTCACAAATTTTTTTTCACAACACTGACGTGGCAACTCACAATTAGTCAGTTCGCAATTAATTAGTTGGATTTATGCAAGACTCATGTGAGACCCGTTGTGAACTGACTAATTGCGAGCTGTCACATCAAGGTTGTGAGAGAAAGTTTGTGAGAGAGGGTTGTTGGTGTAGTAGTATTCCAACTATAAAACAAGAAATATGATCAGAAATGGAGAAAGTTATATTTCCCAATTAACATCATTTTTCAGAATATAGCAAGATAAGCTGTTACCGGCAAGAAGTTTAGCAGAAACTGTTACACGAAGGAATGCAAATATTTTATGAACATACCTGTTTGCGCATTCTTGACCTCTTTGCTGACTCCCTATTAGATTGCCTCTTCCTTTCTTTTCTCAATTCAAGTATCTCCTGTCCAAGGAACGGAAAGAAAGTCAGCAGATACAATCGAAAGTAAATTCAGAGAACAACCAACCAATAGAGCAGGACTTTCACCACTGCATGGATAAGCTCACACTAACCCGTCAATTTGGGATCCAATTCGGGATTTTTCTTGAGAGGTATTGGGAAGGAATTGGAATAGAATAATATCGATTGATATAGATATAGAAGAAAAGGTTCTTTATTGATTCAAATGTTGTATTTATGGGATAGAGAGAGGAAAAAAGGCAAACTTGGAGTTGTTTTTACCTTTTTTTCTGCAGATTCCGGCAACTGCAAATCCGGATTTGCGATACTATGCTGGACAGTGAAATTTTTCTGTGAAAAACAAAAGAGAGAGACCTGGAATATGAGTAAAACCACCATATTTCACACAATATTAGAAGCATTAAAGTAGTTTGCTAAACTGTTCAACAAGAAGATCAAAGACTATTACATACTTGGTCATTGTCTTCACTTTCATCTAAGAAACCCTGATCACTTACATTTGCAGCACTATATAGAAACAAAATCAAATACAAAATGCTTCAAGTTCAACAATTGAACAAAGCAATTCAAAAATGTACCCCAAAGGAATATGACATGAAAGAAGATCATCATAAAGAAGGGAAAAAGCAGTACCCTTTAAAATCTGAAGCTGCCTTTATAATTTCACCTGTTGTATTAGCATTACTCAACAACATTTCTCAGAGTTGTTCTTGCAGTTTCTCACCAAATTGATGCTCTTTTCGTGAGGAACCCTTTCTTCTCTCCTGGAATGTCAATGGGGCATCCTGAGCATAACCCATTAATCTTCAATTCAAAACTCGCACGTTCAAAAACCACAAATTCAGTAATTGAAATCGAAAAACGAATTACCCCAACAAATTAGGAGACGCATCAACCGCTCGGATGACACTGATCAGGACTCTCAAATGGCTGCTGCTGCTGCTGCATTGCTTCAAACTAACGCTACAATGAACAAGATGATTTTGTGAGAATGCTTAATGGGAATTTATTATCATAATTTATAATAATCGTTCTTAATTAGTACAATAAAAATATTAAGAAACCAATTGTAGTCAATTCTGAGTTGCTTTCCCATGTTGCAGCAGGATCAAGCAAAACTACTTTAGCAATAATAAACTTACATTGAATCGATTTATTACCTAATCAAGATTCTAATTTGAAGCATACCCAAACTCTTACTCTGTTTGTTTTATCGACAACCTCGGGTCTAAAGTTTAATCGAGTAAATCTTCTAATGATCACTTTTATTAGGCTACTAACAATTCAGAAGAATCAAACCAAGATTTCTTGAATAATACATCAAAATCTTTAACGCTCTACTCGTCCAGTAAGAGATAATGGTTCCAAGCTCTTTCGATAACCTCAATAGTATTCTAATTGCTTTTAAGAGAAAATGTGGTCAACAGGGAAAATGGTGAACTGTAATAAAGAAACAGTGAATTCATGCTTACATGGCATGGGTGTTTGGCATTCATGAAACTTTTGAGAAGAAAAAATTATTAAAATCATCACGCTTCTCCAGATTCGAGGACCAAACTTTTTTGTATTTCTTTATGCATATAAGATCAGAGAAGAAGATCTCCATGCTTTCTCTCTTCACGACATTTGCATATGCTGACAAACACTCCACTCATACTCAAATAATACAATTCATTTCAATTATTTCCCCCTCTTCCATCCAAAACTCATTTAATCATAGCCTTAAAAAATACCAATCAGTATATAGAATTATCATATCCCCATTATATTTATATAAATTCATATTGAATCAAACAGAATTGGGTATCCTGATTTAATTATACATTATCTATTTTAGAGGGTTTTTTGTATAATGATGTGTCAATAAAATATGCATGATAAACTTCATCAGGTGATCGATGATAAATGAGCAATAGAGTCCAGCATGAATTCTTAAATTCGAGTCTTTATAAGCCCTAATAAGAGTGATCATCGAAAAATTTATCCGATCGTTAATTGAGATACGTATAAATTGACCCGAACATCTCATGCCTACAAAATATATATATATATATTATGAGTTAATGTATATTTATGAGTTTCTTGCATTTAATAGAGTATAAAATTATAAGTAATAAATGTAAACTCATTATTGTTTCTTAACAGTAATCATAAATTTTCCACAAGCAAGTCAGTCAATGGGATTACTTTTTCACCTTTAGGTAGATACTAATTTCAGAGAAAGATTTTTTATGTTTATTCTTTAAGTTTTCATTTCTCTTTATTTATTCTTCTCTTTCCTTATTGGACTCTCAGAAAAGGACAGTAATTTCAGCACTCCTTCCAGCTTTAATTTTTTGTTTTTGTTTTTGTTTTCTTTATTTTTTGGTACCAGACAAGACCAAACCAACAGAAACATAACTTAACATACATGCCATAAGCAAAATCAATGTGAGTTTCAGTTTCAGACAAGGCAACTCAAACACTTTCCTCCACTTTCAGGTGCTCTTATTTTGCTTTACTAATGGCTGCCTTGCATTTTTGGTGTTGACATTATCTTCTTCCTGCTGTAATGAAGTCTTGTCTTGAATCTCCTCTTTAACAAGGTAAGTGGATCTCTTTGATTCTCATTTTTTTCGTAATGGGTTTGTTTTATTTTTGCATTTTCCCTTTGATTTGCTGCTTTTCTTTGATGGGTTTAGCTTGTTTTCCCATTTTCTGGATTTCTTGATTTGTTTTTTCATGCTTCTCTACTTTATTTATGTTGCTTATCATGGTTTGGATAATTTTAGTATGAGATGGTCTCTCTTTACAATTTTTGTCCTTTTGTTTCTGGATTTACCTATGAATTTGATTTGCTTCATTGAGTGGTTCATTTTGTCATTGTGTGTAATGTTTTCTCATTTTCTCATACATCTTTTTTTTCTTTTTTCTTTCTTTTCTTTGTTCAATTTTACTGTTGACTGTGAGTCTGTGGCCTTGTTTTCTAATCTAAACAATAGATGCTGAAAATCCAATTACTCCACAGACAAAAAATCTCGACTCTGGCTGCTTTTATAGTTTTATGCTATCCTAACATCTATTAACTCAAAAAAAAAAAAAAGCAATTTTGCTATGGGATCTGGAGCTTACTGTGATGAATTGTGAATCTCTTCATCTTTGCCTCGTGGGTTAACCATATTTAGGATCAGGACTCAACATGTTTTTAGGATTGTGAATCTCAAATATCTTGTTTCCCCAATTATGAACATTATCGTTACTGTTCCCAGTTTACCTATTGGCTATTGGCAAAACGAGGAGGGAAATATGGGCATATGGCAAATTGGCAATTTGCATCCTAATTAAGTTATTTTGTGTAGACTTTTAAGTCTCTGGTATTTGTGCCTACTGTTTATCTGAGCAATGTATCATTTCACTTACCATTGAAAAGGATGCCCACCACATTGATATAATTGAAGTTGATGCATGTCCCAATAGAAAAATGCTATCCTTACAAAGACCTATACAAAGAGGGCTACAAAGAGAAGAAAAAAACAAAGAAAGAACGGAAAAAGAGGGAGAGAGAGAGAGAGAGAGAAATCATGAAGATCAAGGGTAACAATTGTCTTTGTATGCCTCCTTTGTATTTGTCTTTGTAAGACTAGCACTTCTCGTCCCAATATGGTAGAGGTGGTTCCCTGAGCTACTGACCTAGGGAAAGTCAGCTGATATGAACTATTCATCTGGCTCTAAATCCAATAATTAGAAAAATTTGCAAAGAAGAATGTGAGGCAAAAAGAGGTTTGTGATTGAACAGGAGATGTGGCCCTGCAATATAGTGAATCAGTGAAATAGAAAATTGAGATGTTATGTTGTGAAAATTAACTTGACAACTTGAAGTTTTTGCATTAGGAAGTTTTTGACTGTGCAAAGACAAGGTGGCTCCCACTGTATGTGATAGATTGTACCTTTAATTTCAAAAGGTAGGAATACAAGGTGAGGTTGAAATGCTGTCTAATATATTATTACTTGGCAATAATGATAGTGGTGGTGAATTGTTGACGAAAATAGTTTAGGTTTATTGATAATTCTTATTAAATTTATTCCTTTTGGATTTTATTTCATGAGTGCTCCTTGTCATGGTTTTTGTGCCTGCAACCAAATTTTTTTTTTTTTTTTTTTTTTTTTAGCTTTTCATAGTTATACTTTCTTGCAGGTTGGAACTGGTATCGATTGATTCCTGGTTTCACTCACAAACATGAAGTTGGCACTCAAGAATGGATGGAACTCTGTTGCACCTCTCCGTTTACGAGGCAGTTCGGCCACCCGTTTTTGCATGTTCCCAAAAGTGAAGTCAGCAGGCTTTAGTCCAGGAAACACGCCTGTCTATTTGAATGTTTATGACTTGACACCAATCAATGGCTATGTCTACTGGGCAGGCGTTGGTATTTTTCACACTGGGGTAGAAGGTTAGCTTACACTCTTTTCTAGACCTCAAAGTTGGTTTCAAAATTGTTTTGTTGTAATTAGAATATTCTCTTGTTAGTCCAAGATCATCCATCATTAGATGCTTCACATTATCACTGGGTTTGTACTGGTAATTGTGTGAATCATGTCTTTCCATTTTCCCTTTACATGAGGCTGTCTCTTGTCATTCCCTCACTACTCATTCACGGATATGTTCTATCTGAATCACATCACTCCTGAGTTTACACTGGTAGTCAAATCATCTCTGAATCCGATTGTTCCGTTTCACACAGTAGTCATGAAAGACATTTATTAGGAAAGCATCCTTACTTTTTTCTCTCTAAAGTGGATGCTCCACATCCCTAAGGAAAAATTATGGGCTCTCCGGCAGGCATGCATGTATCACATGCAACACACGCACACACATCTAGACCTATGTTCTTCACAAAAAGTATGGCATGGAATCCAGATTAATCTTCTTACCATATAATTCTAAGTATGGAATCCAGATTAATCTTCTCATCAGTAATCTATTTATCTTAGAAGTGTTTAATCTGCTCTCTGTGTTTTCTTCTTTAATCATGCAATCTCAAAATTTTGTGGGTTCTGACTGTTTCTACTCATTTTCTCAGTCCATGGTGTAGAATATGCCTTTGGAGCACATGATTACCAAACAAGTGGTGTCTTTGATGTTGAACCACGACAGTGCCCTGGCTTCAGGTTTAGAAAGTCAGTATTCATGGGAACAACATGCTTGGATCCTGTTGAGCTTAGAGAGTTCATGGAGCGCCAGTCTGCAAACTACAATGGTGATACATATCATTTGATTGCTAAGAACTGCAACCATTTCTGTGAGGATATATGTTATAAGCTAACAGGGAACCCAATTCCAAAATGGGTAAATCGTCTTGCAAGAATAGGTATTTGACATGTATCTTTTCTTCATTTCACAACATATTTGGACCATGCATTTGTTGGATCAATGTCGCTTAGACATTTCAGGACTTAAGAAATGAATGATTGAAACCCTGTCATTGCTACATGTTACCTCTCCAGTTTGTGACAGAATTTATCCTGTACTCTGAATAGTATTCTACCTAATTTTCTCAAGGAAAATGAAGCTTGCACTTAGGGTAGTTCATCAACCATGGAAATTCATGAGCCTGCAGAAGTACTCGAGGCCACCCATACATCATGCTTTGGTCTATTAACTATTACCAGATTTAGTAATATATATAACTTCAAAGTGAATGTGATTATAAGTATCTCAGCACCTACTTAGGAAAGTTTAGTTTTGGGTATTGATGAGATATATTGTTGTTACATGCCCCAACTATGGTTTTACAGACCTCGTAATTTTGCATCTTCTAAATGCCGTTATCTTGGATCATTAATTTTTTTTTTTTTTTTTTGTGTCTTCCTTGTAGGTTCACTATGCAACTGCATACTTCCCGAAGGCCTTAAATCTACCACTGTGCAACATGACCCTAATTTCCAAGGATGTGAAAGTGAGAAGAAGAGACTAAGAACTGCCTTTAGTTGCTGGTCATCAATCTCAATGCCTCATAAGGAAGTCTCAATATCTTCATTGTTTCTGCACTCTCACTACAAAGGCTGCCTGCCGCCGTGGGAGTTGAAGAGGTCTGAAAGTGGCTCAATGAAGAAATTATCTAAAAATGCCTCATTGAAGAAACTATGACACTTGCATTTCAATGCATATCAATTGTAAAAGTACCAATTTCAGCATCTGCTCTGAAATTCGGATCCGGTCGATGATATCACCTCCTGTCCTATGTGAGCCTCTGAAATGTAAAATCTGTCAAGTTTGTGATTCAAACTGTGAAAACAGAGTGCTGTACTCGTGTTTTTTCCTGTTTTTACTAGCATGTGTGGAGTTTGCTAGTTCTCTTTATAATGTGTAACAAACAGAGTCATGTACTCATTCTTCATCCTGTAATGTATCACCATTTATTACTGGAATATTTTCATGAGATTTCTCATCTACATTCCCACATGTCAATGTGATTTCTAAACTGTTGCATTGAAAACATAATACGAGTCAATTTAATAAATATTATTACCTTCGGATTGTGACAAATCCGATAATATTATAAAATTCTAAGTTGACAATGGAAAAATTGATCATGGTTTTCGGATTTTGTAAAGAGTTGATTATTTTTTCCCATCCAAATAACGGTTTAATGACACTTTCTCATTTACAGACTTTTAAATACTATTTTATTACCTAAATTTATATTCTGGTTGCGAATAGAGAACAAATTTGGTCCAGACTGTTGGGGCTTTTGAAGAGAGAAGGTCGATGAGTCTTTTGATGATAGAATGTTGGATTTTGGTGGTGAGAATTGATCTGAATTTAACTTAGGATGGACGGTTGCGTAAATCTTAATCGCTTGATTGTCGGCGATTGGTGACGAGAGTAAGATTTGAGAGGTTTTGGTGAGTGATGATCAAAAAATAGAATAATAGTGATATAGGATCGTAACGATATCGAAATCGAAAATGGAACATAATTGTAATACTTGTATATCTTGTGAAGTGCTAGTGCGATACACAACACCAAGTAGCCAAAGACAAAACTCTGATAGAGATGGCGCCATTTAGTTTAAACAACACGGTGCGGTTTGTAAAGATTTTTGTTGTCAACAGGTGATACGACAACGTTTAGTGGAACAAAACAACACACGATTCTTCAGACATGCCAGCCATTTTCAAACTAACTACAGCTCAAAAGCAAAGCCAGGTCAACTCAGGCTTCTTAGAGACACCCAACATCCATTTACCATTTCCATTTCACCTTCTATTGTTTTTCTTGTTTATAGCATAGCTTAGAACATTCACACGAACTTGTACAAAATTCACTATCTCTTTTTCTTTTTTAAATCCTTTCACACCATTTTTTCGTAATTCTACTTCCTTTGTGTTTTTTTTTTTTTTTTTTCTTTTTTGAAGTAGAGCTCTGAATTCGAGAATCCTTACTCAATTCTATTACTTTCCCATATTGATAATTTGTTCTAAAAGAAAATTTCCCTTTCAAGATTGAATTTTTATGGGTAAAGGAGGTGGGTGTGTACCAAGTAAGAAAAAGTTACCAGATGATCAAGATCATCCAAACCCAGATAGGGATGGTCCTAATCTTGTTCAAGAGCAACTTCCAGCAACAAACACAACAACCCCACTTCAAAACAACGACATACAAGCAATCAAGAAGCTGAAAATTTTCATTGTTTTTTACTCAATGTATGGCCATGTAGAGTTGTTGGCGAGAAGGATAAAGAAAGGAGTTGACTCCATAGATGGAGTTGAAGGGGTTTTGTATAGAGTCCCTGAGACTTTGCCAGTGGAGATTTTGGAGCAGATGAGAGTACCTCAGAAGGGTGATGATTTGCCTGTGATTAGTGTTGATGAGTTGATTCTGGCTGATGGGTTGTTGTTTGGGTTCCCAACTAGGTTTGGCTCGATGGCGGCTCAAATGAAGACCTTTTTTGACTCTACATTTCCGTTGTGGGAGAATCAACGACTTTCAGGCGTGCCTGCTGGCTTCTTTGTGAGTACTGGAACTCAGGGTGGTGGACAAGAAACTACTGCGTAAGTACATTGTTTACTTTTTATTTATTTATTTAATTTTTTGTTAGTGATATTAGATAGCTGATGTTTGATTATGGTACTTTTTTTTCCCAAAGATATATTTGTTTGAGTATTCTGTTCTTGATGGCTTTGATTCATTTTGGTTGAATTAGGTGAATTGGAAGTTAACATGGAAAAAGATTAGATTTATATTCATATATCCCATATTTTTAAGTTGCAAGGTTACCATGTCTTTATTGGATGATTTTGATGTTGTGGTTAGATGTTGATGACTGTCAGTGAATATCAAACAAGAAAAATGAGATAGAATCTTTATATATGAATATTATGTATTGCTCATGAAATTATTTAAATAGTTGAAAAATCTTTTGCCGATTATTCTACTTAGGTCTTTGAATTACTTGTATGGAGAGAGGAGAATAAATTGACAGAAATTTCGACTTGTCTAAGAACTATTGAGGTTGTAAAGTCTTAAAGTTAGCCTCTTGGTTACATCTCAGATTCCTTTGTAGTATTTAGATGAAAACAATGTGGATTTCTTGAGGTTATAAATGGTTATTACTGAGTTCTCTTCCTGGCAAAGCAGGGTCTTGAGGTACTCCTAAAAATATTTGATAGTTAGTTAAATGAAAATTAGGTGAAAACTGTTTATCCTATTGAGTATAATGAATTACAACACTTCTCGATCAGTATCCAGATGTTGTGGCTTAGGATTCATTCCCTGTTTGTCTGTTTTCTGTGCTCAATGTCTCAAACTTGGTTAGTGTCTAGGTAAAGACAATGTTAAGTGAAGCTTGACAATGCAATTTTTTCTTATAAGCTTTCTTTCATGCGACACAACCGGACAAATATGACTCTTTCAGGTCACAAGAAATATTATACTATCAGTAGTTACTGTTAACAGCATTGTAAATACGGAGTTGGGTTGGAAACAGATTTATTAACATCTACCAAAAGTTCCTTAGTGTTGTAGACTCTTATTTTTATGCACAGCCTTAAAATCTTCTCATTAATGGGACTTATCATAATTGTTTATTTGAGGATTTCAACTTGAGGAATGTAAGCTTTACTCAGGTCATCACTGGTGTGGTCTGTTTATTTGTCTAAGAATGCTATGGTTGTCTTCCAGACCTAATAAAATTTGTACTCTAGGTTTTTGTTCTAACAACTTTTTGATTTTTTGCAAGTGATTAAAGTATTCATAATCATGCCACTTTTGCATGCCTGAATTCAGTAAGTTGAGAAATCTGCAGACAGACTTGATGATTGATGGACCTCCACCATAGACTATAAACCAGTATACCAGTGAAAGTGTTAAAAAATGAGTGACCTGTTTGGGGAACTTTCCTTTTTATGCTATGGCTGTTTCGACATTTCAATCCAAATAATTTGTCATGTTCATATTGCAGCTGGACAGCAATCACTCAGTTAGCCCACCACGGGATGCTCTATGTTCCCATCGGTTACACCTTTGGTGCTGGAATGTTCAAAATGGACTCACTAAGAGGAGGGTCTCCATATGGTGCAGGAGTTTTTTCTGGTGATGGCTCAAGAGAACCAAGTGAAACAGAGTTGGCTTTAGCTGAGCATCAGGGAAAGTACATGGCAGCAATTGTCAAGAGGTTTGGCCATCCTAGTGACAGCCTCAAGTAGCCCTTCCAAGTCCACATTTATGTTCCATCTCACCATTGTTCTTTGTTGATTGCACATACACATGTTCAGTTTGTTCCGCCACGATCATCTTCTGTTATCGTCTGTTAATAGATTTTAGATAGTTGAGGGAGAGCCTAGCATTTTTCAGTTTGTACCTTCTAATATAAATGTAATTCCCATTTTGAGTTGCTTATGAAGGTCTTTGAATTTATTTCTGTACATACCTTCAAAATTTTTGTGTGGTAGTATTTACTATTTACTTCATTATCAATAAAATTGTGGGTTGTGTTCTATGTTAACTCATGTTGAAGCTCGGATGCTATAAGCTAAGATTGTGTTTGGAAGAAATGTCATACTTCATACTCAGAACAGGAAAAAGAAAGAAAAAGAGAGGAGAGATGCACAAAACCAGAAACATATAATATTTTCTTGGCATCAATATATAAAGGAAAGCATGCTTCTTCACCCCATAAAAATAAAAGGAAATACACTGAATAGAGTTCCCCAGTCTAGAGCTTCTCCCAATTGATTCACATCAAAATAAAGAAAAATAATGTTGTCCCCGGCCAATATCACAAACATGTCACAAAGTTACAGCAGCATTACAAACATCTTCTGTGTGCTTTTGCATGATTCTGAGAATTTGTCACAACAGCACACAAGAAATGGAAGAAGAACCCTTGCGACCAAATATACAGCCCCCGAATTTAAAGTAAATTAAGTGTTTTTCAACACAAGAAGCATCTACATGCATCTAGTGAAGAAGGTTTGCCCCACATATCCACCAGCCATTGCCCTTCTAACATTGGATTCAAACAGTTTCGGGTTATCCCTTAAAACAGCAGCCGCTTCGTGATTGAGGGGATCCTCACAGTTGGGTTGCTGCACACAAATACTAAGTCTTAAGTAGAATGCAAACAAATTAGTTACAGGAACTAGTTGTGAATGAAGAATCAATACCGTAAAAAGATGAAACAGTCCATATATAATAGTGTTTATGTTCAGAACAGGTTTCCAATCTTCTCTTAGAATGTTGAGGCAAACATTTCCCTCCAAGTCGATATTAGGGTGGTACACCTGCAAATTCAATCCACAATTATAAGTGCCTTTCACATGTGCCTAGCAAACAGGCAACATTGTTGAAACAAATAAAGAATGAACAGGAACTAAAAAGATTAGATTAGTTACCTTTGTCTTGCACTTCACCTTTGGTGCTTCATGAGGGTAGATGGGGGACACTTGAAAAGAGAACAAAAATGTACCACCTCTGCAACAAAAATAAAAAACTAGGTAAGTATCTGTCACTTGCAAAGTTGGACTCAACTTATAACAATATAAAGCAAGATAATTCAGACCAAGAGAATTTTCCTAGGAGATAAAGATTGTGCTCATAGTGGAGGAAAAATCTGGTTTTTAGGCCCCTGAATGCACTCTCCAGCACCATTATTTGACACAAGACATACCTGATTGTCAAAACCTACAGCACATTTAAAGTAATTGTGCTCCCAAAATATAAAATTCTTATAGGTTCTCAATCCTGATATAGAAGTTTTGCTTCAAATAACAAATCCTTTATGATCAGACAGTAGATATCTGAAGAAAAAAAATAATGAAAGGAAGACTGAATGGGCAAGGTATACTTACAGATAATATCCTTCATCGGGTCTAATAGTAACCTCAAAGTTCATTAAGTCATCCTTGCCATTGGGAAATACAATGCCACAAGTTTTTGGCAGGTTCAATTCACTGATGTCTACAGAAGATGAGAAACACAAAAAATTAAGACAGTTAACACAGTGCAAACTTCAAATTGACAATTAAAATAAGGTTAAACAAGTAAAACTTAGGTACAAGTAGGTGGATATCAATTCATACATATGGCAGGTTATATTAGGTTTTAGGAATTGAAGGAAAATGTATAAATAATTTCAACACTGCCACAGAACAACTTCTCCAGAAAAAACAATAGCCAGGAATACTAGTCTATAAGAGTTTAATGAAGTAGGATCAAACTGCGACTATTAACAGATTTTACAGAAGTTGAAAAGGATCAGTTTTCGCCCCCCAAGCTCGCTGATATTAGAGGATGCATCAACAAAACAAACTGGCATATATGAATTAATATAAAAAATAAAAATAAAAATAAAAAAGCCTCAAATAATATAAAAGTCATTCAAACGTATTTGACAGACAACCTTTATGAAGTCGTAACTCTCCAGCACTCTGCTTCTTGATCGGTGACTTCCCATTGGCATTGGCATTTTCAGCAATTTCCCTCTGCTTTTCCTTGACTTTGAATAGCTTAATCATTTTTCCTACAGATCAAAACCACAGAGAGTCAAAGACATGCCTATTATATGCATATAATACACTTACACATACACACTCCCTTAGTAGCAAAGACATTAAAGCCACAGACAACCAACATAAACTTCAGCAACATACAACCATTAATTACTAAGGGCAGCAGAGCACACACAAAAAACAAACTAGTCTAGCACAATGCCCATAATTTTCAAAGTCCACTGCCAAACAGGCCATGATTAGGCTAAAAATATTCCCAGTAAACTGGTGAGTAACAAACTGTGATCATACATTGCAAGTCTTTGTTTTATGTCAAACTGGTATTGTAAAAAGGCAAAAGAAATATTTTTTGAAAAATTCAGCTCCAACAACATTCCAGAGCAAAGCACGAAAAAGAACTACCAAATCCAACGAGTAAAGTTCAAGAGTAAAACTGAAGTAAACACGAAGGTTAACTTCGAAGTGAACTCAACTGGAAAAACAAAATTCTTGTTAATGAAAAATAAAGAAACCTAAATTGAACATCCAAACACAAAAAAAAATTCACTGAACAATAATAAAAACTGTTTCCCATCACGAGCTAACAAGATCAAACAACAAAAACACAGTTTTCATCACTTAAAACAATTCCATCTCCACAAAAAAACTCAACTCACAGAGATCATAAAAACTCCAAAAGGCTAACAACTTTAACCCTTCAATCATCACTAAAACAAAACATACAAATCAACCCAAAAACTCAAGTAAGCAAAAACCCCAGATCAAAATCATCAAACAACCCACAACCTAAAACTGAGAACCCAATCAAGAAACAACAACAAAATAAATCAAAATTCACAAAAGAAATCAGCCGCGCACGCTAAGAGCTGGATCAGGTTAGCTCGCTACAGCACGTGAAATTAAACAGCAAATAAATCAATTAAAACGCCAAGATCGGAGATTAACGTGAAAGGTTTACCTGCTGAAGATAAACGGTAAAGCGCTCTCTCTGGTAACAACTGTGTCTGGTTTAGATAAGCACAGCACGAGACGAGAGAGAGAAAAGAGTCGATACACCCAACATCCATTTACCATTTCCATTTCACCTTCTATGTTTTTCTTGTTTAAGCATAGCTTAGAACATTCACACGAACTTGTACAAAATTCACTCTCTTTTCTTTTTTAAATCCTTTCACACCATTTTTTCGTAATTCTACTTCCTTTGTGTTTTTTTTTTTTTTTTTCTTTTTGAAGTAGAGCTCTGAATTCGAGAATCCTTACTCAATTCTGTTTTTCCAGATTGATAATTTGTTCTAAAGGAAAATTTCAGTTTCAGAGTGAATTTTTATGGGTAAAGGAGGTGGGTGTACCAAGTAAGAAAAAGTACCAGATGATCAAGATCATCCAAACCCAGATAGGGATGGTCCTAATCTTGTTCAGAGCAACTTCTAGCAACAAACACAACAACCCCACTTCAAAAACACGACATACAAGCAATCAAGCTGAAATTTTCATTGTTTTTACTCAATGTATGGCCATGTGAGTTTTGGCGAGAAGGATAAAGAAAGGAGTTGACTCCATAGATGGAGTTGAAGGGGTTTTGTATAGAGTCCCTGAGACTTTGCCAGTGGAGATTTTGGAGCGATGAGAGTACCTCAGAAGGGTGATGATTTGCCTGTGATAAGTGTTGATGAGTTGGTTCTGGCTGATGGTTGTTGTTTGGGTTCCCAACTAGGTTTGGCTCCATGGCGGCTCAAATGAAGACCTTTTTTGACTCTACATTTCCGTTGTGGAGAATCAACGACTTGCAGGCGTGCCTGCTGGCTTCTTTGTGAGTACTGGGACTCAGGGTGGTGGACAAGAAACTACTGCGTAAGTACATTGTTTACTTTTTATTTATTTATTTAATTTTTTGTTGGTGATATTAGATAGCTGATGTTTGATTATGGTACTTTTTTTCCCAAAGATATATTTGTTTGAGTTTCTGTTCTTGATGGCTTTGATTCATTTTGGTTGAATTAGGTGAATTGGAATTTAACATGGAAAAGATTAGATTTATATTCATATATCCCTATTTTTTAAGTTGCAAGGTTACCATGTCTTTATTGGATGATTTTGATGTTGTGGTTAGAGTTGATGACTGTCAGTGAATATCAAACAAGAAAAATGAGATAGAATCTTTATATATGAATATTATGTATTGCTCATGAAATTATTTAAATAGTTGAAAAATCTTTTGCCGATTATTCTACTTAGGTCTTTGAATTACTTGTATGAGAGAGGAGATAAATTGACAGAATTTCGACTTGTCTAAGAACATTGAGGTTGTAAAGTCTTAAAGTTAGCCTCTTGGTTACATCCAGATTCCTTTGTAGTATTTAGATGAAACAATGTGGATTTCTTGAGGTTATAAATGGTTATTACTGAGTTCTCTTCCTGGCAAAGCAGGGTCTTGAGGTACTCCTAAAAGTATTTGATAGTTAGTTAAATGAAAATTAGGTGAAAACTGTTTATCCTATTGAGTAATATGAATTATAACACTTCTCGATCAGTATCCAGATGTTGTGGCTTAGGTTTCATTCCCTGTTTGTTTGTTTTCTGTGCTCAATTCTCAAACTTGTTAGTGTCTAGATAAAGACAATGTTTAGTGAAGCTTGAGAATGCAATTCTTTCTTTAAGCTTTATTTCATGCGACACACGAACCACATATGACTCTTTCAGGTAAGAAGAAATATTATACTATCAGTAGTTACTGTTAACAGCATTGTAAATACGGAGTTGGGTTGGAAACATTTTATTAACATCTACCAAAAGTTCCTTAGTGTTGTAGACTCTTATTTTTATCCACACCTTAAAATCTTCTCATTAATGGGACTTATCATAATTGTTTATTTGAGGATTTCAACTTGAGGAATGTAAGCTTCCTCAGGTCATCACTGGTGTGGTCTTTTTATTTGTCTAAGATGCTATGGTTGTCATCCAGACCTATAAAAATTGTATAGGTTTATTGTTCTAAACTTTTTGATTTTTTGCAAGTGCTTAAAGTTGCATTCATAATCATGCCACTTTTGCATGCCCGAATTCAGTAAGTTGAGAAATCTGCAGACAGACTTGATGATTGATGGGACCTCCCACCATAGACTATAAACCAGTATACCAGTGAAGTGTTAAAAATGAGTTGACCTGTTTGGAACTTTCCTTTTTATGCTATGGCTGTTTCGACATTTCAATCCAAATAATTTGTCATGTTCATATTGCAGCTGGACAGCAATCATCAGTTAGCCCCCACGGGATGCTCTATGTTCCCATCGGTTACACCTTTGGTGCTGGAATGTTCAAAATGGACTCACTAAGAGGAGGGTCTCCATATGGTGCAGGAGTTTTTTCTGGTGATGGCTCAAGAGAACCAAGTGAAACAGAGTTGGCTCTAGCTGAGCATCAGGGAAAGTACATGGCAGCAATTGTCAAGAGGTTTGCCATCCTAGTGACAGCCTCAAGTAGCCCTTCAAGTCCACATTTATGTTCCATCTCACCATTGTTCTTTGTTGATTGCACATACACATGTTCAGTTTGTTCTGCCGCGATCATCTTCTGTTATCATCTGTTTATAGATTTTAGATAGTTGAGGAGAGCCTAGCATTTTTCAGTTTGTACCTTTTAATATAAATGTAATTCCATTTTGAGTTGATTATGAAGGTCTTCTCAGTTCAAATCTTTGATTTATTTCTGTACATACCTTCAAAATTTTTGTGTGGTAGTATTTACTATTTACTTCATTATCATAAATTGTGGGTTGTGTTCTATGTTAACTCATGTTGAAGCTCGGATGCTATAAGCTAAGATTGTGTTTGGAAGAAATGTCATATACTTCATAGTCGAACAGGAAAAAAGAAAGAAAGGAGAGTGCACAAAACCAGAAACATATATTTTCTTGGCATCAATATAAAAGGAAAGCATGCTTCTTCACCCCATAAAAATAAAAGGAAATACACTGACTAGAGTTCCCCAGCTAGAGCTTCTCCCAATTGATTCACATCAAAATAAAGAAAAATAATGTTGTCCCCGGCCAATACACAAACATGTCACAAAGTTACAGCAGCATTACAAACATCTTCTGTTTGCTTTTGCATGATTCTGAGAATTTGTCACAACAGCACACAAGAAATGGAAGAAGAACCCTTGCGACCAAATATACAGCCCCCGAATTAAAGTAAATTTAGTGTTTTTCAACACAAGAAGCATCTACATGCATCTAGTAGAGTTTGCCCCACATATCCACCAGCCATTGCCCTTCTAACATTGGATTCAAACAGTTTCGGTTATCCTTAAACAGCAGCCGCTTCTGTTCCGCTTCACACAGTAGTCATGAAAGACATTTATTAGGAAAGCATCCTTACTTTTTTCTCTCTAAAGTGGATGCTCCCCATCCCTAAGGAAAAATTATGGGCTCTCCGGCAGGCATGCATGTATCACATGCAACACACGCACACACATCTAGACCTATGTTCTTCACAAAAAGTATGGCATGGAATCCAGATTAATCTTCTTACCATATAATTCTAAGTATGGAATCCAGATTAATCTTCTCATCAGTAATCTATTTATCTTAGAAGTGTTTAATCTGCTCTCTGTGTTTTCTTCTTTAATCATGCAATCTCAAAATTTTGTGGGTTCTGACTGTTTCTACTCATTTTCTCAGTCCATGGTGTAGAATATGCCTTTGGAGCACATGATTACCAAACAAGTGGTGTCTTTGATGTTGAACCACGACAGTGCCCTGGCTTCAGGTTTAGAAAGTCAGTATTCATGGGAACAACATGCTTGGATCCTGTTGAGCTTAGAGAGTTCATGGAGCGCCAGTCTGCAAACTACAATGGTGATACATATCATTTGATTGCTAAGAACTGCAACCATTTCTGTGAGGATATATGTTATAAGCTAACAGGGAACCCAATTCCAAAATGGGTAAATCGTCTTGCAAGAATAGGTATTTGACATGTATCTTTTCTTCATTTCACAACATATTTGGACCATGCATTTGTTGGATCAATGTCGCTTAGACATTTCAGGACTTAAGAAATGAATGATTGAAACCCTGTCATTGCTACATGTTACCTCTCCAGTTTGTGACAGAATTTATCCTGTACTCTGAATAGTATTCTACCTAATTTTCTCAAGGAAAATGAAGCTTGCACTTAGGGTAGTTCATCAACCATGGAAATTCATGAGCCTGCAGAAGTACTCGAGGCCACCCATACATCATGCTTTGGTCTATTAACTATTACCAGATTTAGTAATATATATAACTTCAAAGTGAATGTGATTATAAGTATCTCAGCACCTACTTAGGAAAGTTTAGTTTTGGGTATTGATGAGATATATTGTTGTTACATGCCCCAACTATGGTTTTACAGACCTCGTAATTTTGCATCTTCTAAATGCCGTTATCTTGGATCATTAATTTTTTTTTTTTTTTTGTGTCTTCCTTGTAGGTTCACTATGCAACTGCATACTTCCCGAAGCCCTTAAATCTACCACTGTGCAACATGACCCTAATTTCCAAGGATGTGAAAGTGAGAAGAAGAGACTAAGAACTGCCTTTAGTTGCTGGTCATCAATCTCAATGCCTCATAAGGAAGTCTCAATATCTTCATTGTTTCTGCACTCTCACTACAAAGGCTGCCTACCGCCGTGGGAGTTGAAGAGGTCTGAAAGTGGCTCAATGAAGAAATTATCTAAAAATGCCTCATTGAAGAAACTATAACACTTGCATTTCAATGCATATCAATTGTAAAAGTACCAATTTCAGCATCTGCTCTGAAATTCGGATCCGGTCGATGATATCACCTCCTGTCCTATGTGAGCCTCTGAAATGTAAAATCTGTCAAGTTTGTGATTCAAACTGTGAAAACAGAGTGCTGTACTCGTGTTTTTTCCTGTTTTTACTAGCATGTGTGGAGTTTGCTAGTTCTCTTTATAATGTGTAACAAACAGAGTCATGTACTCATTCTTCATCCTGTAATGTATCACCATTTATTACTGGAATATTTTCATGAGATTTCTCATCTACATTCCCACATGTCAATGTGATTTCTAAACTGTTGCATTGAAAACATAATACGAGTCAATTTAATAAATATTATTACCTTCGGATTGTGACAAATCCGATAATATTATAAAATTCTAAGTTGACAATGGAAAAATTGATCATGGTTTTCGGATTTTGTAAAGAGTTGATTATTTTTTCCCATCCAAATAACGGTTTAATGACACTTTCTCATTTACAGACTTTTAAATACTATTTTATTACCTAAATTTATATTCTGGTTGCGAATAGAGAACAAATTTGGTCCAGACTGTTGGGGCTTTTGAAGAGAGAAGGTCGATGAGTCTTTTGATGATAGAATGTTGGATTTTGGTGGTGAGAATTGATCTGAATTTAACTTAGGATGGACGGTTGCGTAAATCTTAATCGCTTGATTGTCGGCGATTGGTGACGAGAGTAAGATTTGAGAGGTTTTGGTGAGTGATGATCAAAAAATAGAATAATAGTGATATAGGATCGTAACGATATCGAAATCGAAAATGGAACATAATTGTAATACTTGTATATCTTGTGAAGTGCTAGTGCGATACACAACACCAAGTAGCCAAAGACAAAACTCTGATAGAGATGGCGCCATTTAGTTTAAACAACACGGTGCGGTTTGTAAAGATTTTTGTTGTCAACAGGTGATACGACAACGTTTAGTGGAACAAAACAACACACGATTCTTCAGACATGCCAGCCATTTTCAAACTAACTACAGCTCAAAAGCAAAGCCAGGTCAACTCAGGCTTCTTAGAGACACCCAACATCCATTTACCATTTCCATTTCACCTTTTTTTGTTTTTCTTGTTTATAGCATAGCTTAGAACATTCATACAAACTTGTACAAAATTCACAATCTCTTTTTCTTTTTTAAATCCTTTCACACCATTTTTTCATAATTCTACTTTCTTTGTGTTTTTTTTTTTTTTTCTTTTTTGAAGTAGAGCTTTGAATTCGAGAATCCTTACTCAATTCTATTACTTTCCCATATTGATAATTTGTTCTAAAAGAAAATTTCCCTTTCAAGATTGAATTTTTATGGGTAAAGGAGGTGGGTGTGTACCAAGTAAGAAAAAGTTACCAGATGATCAAGATCTCCAAACCCAGATAGGGATGGTCCTAATCTTGTTCAAGAGCAACTTCTAGCAACAAACACAACAACCCCACTTCAAAACAACGACATACAAGCAATCAAGAAGCTGAAAATTTTCATTGTTTTTACTCATGTATGGCCATGTAGAGTTGTTGGCGAGAAGGAATAAGAAAGGAGTTGACTCCATAGATGGAGTTAAGGGGTTTTGTATAGATCCCTGAGACTTTGCCAGTGGAGATTTTGGGCGATGAGAGTACCTCAGAAGGGTGATGATTGCCTGTGATAAGTGTTGATGAGTTGGTTCTGGCTGATGGGTTGTTGTTTGGGTTCCCAACTAGGTTTGGCTCCATGGCGGCTCAAATGAACCTTTTTTGACTCTACATTTCCGTTGTGGGAGAATCAACGACTTGCAGGCGTGCCTGCTGGCTTCTTTGTGGTATGGGACTCAGGGTGGTGGACAAGAAACTACTCGCTAAGTACATTGTTTACTTTTTATTTATTTATTTAATTTTTTGTTGGTGATATTAGATAGCTGATGTTTGATTAGGTACTTTTTTTCCAAAAGATATATTTGTTTGAGTATTCTGTTCTTGATGGCTTTGATTCATTTTGGTTGAATTAGGTGAATTGGAATTAACATGGAAAAAGATTAGATTTATATTCATATATCCCATATTTTTAAGTTGCAAGGTTACCTGTCTTATTGTGATTTTGATGTTGTGGTTAGATGTTGATACTGTCATGAATATCAAACAAAAAAAATGAGATAGAATCTTTATATATGAATATTATGTATTGCTCCATGAAATTATTTAAATAGTTAAAAATCTTTTGCCGATTATTCTACTTAGGTCTTTGAATTACTTGTATGGAGAGAGGAGAATAAATTGACAGAAATTTCGACTTGTCTAAGAACTATTGAGGTTGTAAAGTCTTAAAGTTAGCTCTTGGTTACATCTCATGATCCTTTGTAGTATTTAGATGAAAACATGTGGATTTCTTGAGGTTATAAATGGTTATTATGTTTCTCTCCTGGCAAAGCAGGGTCTTGAGGTCTCCTAAAAGTTTTGATAGTTAGTTAAATGAAAATTAGGTGAAAACTGTTTATCCTATTGAGTATAATTTTATAACACTTCTCGATCAGTATCCAGATGTTGTGGCTAGGTTTCATTCCCTGTTTGTTTGTTTTCTGTGCTCAATGTCTCAAACTTGTTAGTGTCTAGATAAAGACAATGTTAGTGAAGCTTGAGAATGCAATTCTTTCTTTTAAGCTTTATTCTGCGACACGACCGGACAAATATGACTCTTTCAGGTAAGAAGAATATTATACTATCAGTAGTTACTGTTAACAGCATTGTAATACGAGTTGGTTGGAAACAGATTTATTAACATCTACCAAAAGTTCCTTAGTGTTGTAGACTCTTATTTTTATGCACAGCCTTAAAATCTTCTCATTAATGGGACTTATCATAATTGTTTTTTGAGGATTTCAACTTGAGGAATGTAAGCTTTACTCAGGTCATCACTGGTGTGGTCTGTTTATTTGTCTAAGAATGCTATGGTTGTCATCCAGACCTAATAAAAATTGTATAGGTTATTGTTCTAACTTTTTGATTTTTTGCAGTGCTTAAAGTTGCATTCATAATCATGCCACTTTTGCATGCCCGAATTCAGTAAGTTGAGAAATCTGCAGACAGACTTGATGATTGATGGACCCCCACCATAGACTATAAACCAGTATACCAGTGAAAGTGTTAAAAAATGAGTGACCTGTTTGGGGAACTTTCCTTTTATGCTATGGCTGTTTCGACATTTCAATCCAAATAATTTGTCATGTTCATATTGCAGCTGGACAGCAATCACTCAGTTAGCCCACCACGGGATGCTCTATGTTCCCATCGGTTACACCTTGGTGCTGGATGTTCAAAATGGACTCACTAAAGAAGGGTCTCCATATGGTCAGGAGTTTTTTCTGGTGATGGCTCAAGAGAACCAAGTGAAACAGAGTTGGCTCTAGCTGAGCATCAGGGAAGTACATGGCAGCAATTGTCAAGAGGTTTGCCCATCCTAGTGACAGCCTCAGTAGCCCTTCCAAGTCCACATTTATGTTCCATCTCACCATTGTTCTTTTGTGATTGCACATACACAGTTCAGTTTTGTTCTGCCGCGATCATCTTCTGTTACATCTGTTTATAGATTTTAGATAGTTGAGGGAGAGCCTAGCATTTTTCAGTTTGTACCTTTAATATAAATGTTAATTCCCATTTTGAGTTGATTATGAAGGTCTTCTCAGTTCAAATCTTTGAATTTATTTCGTACATACCTTCAAATTTTTGTGGTAGTATTTCTATTTACTTCATTATCAATAAATTGTGGTTGTGTTCTATGTTAACTCATGTTGAAGCTCGGATGCTATAAGCTAAGATTGTGTTTGGAAGAAATGTCATATACTCATAGTCAGAACAGGAAAAGAAAGAAAGAGAGAGATGCCACAAAACCAGAAACATATATTTTCTTGGCATCAATATAGAAAGGAAAGCATGCTTCTTCACCCCATAAAAATAAAAGGAAATACACTGACTAGAGTTCCCCAGTCTAGAGCTTCTCCCATTGATTCACATCAAAATAAAGAAAAATAATGTTGTCCCCGGCCAATATCACAACATGTCACAAAGTTACAGCACATTACAAACATCTTCTGTGTGCTTTGCATGATTCTGAGAATTTGTCACAACAGCACACAAGAATGGAAGAAGAACCCTTGCGACCAAATATACAGCCCCAATTTAAAGTAAATTTAGTGTTTTTCAACACAAGAAGCATCTACATGCATCTAGTGAAGAAGGTTTGCCCCACATATCCACCAGCCATTGCCCTTCTAACATTGGATTCAAACAGTTTCGGGTTATCCCTTAAAACAGCAGCCGCTTCGTGATTGAGGGGATCCTCACAGTTGGGTTGCTGCACACAAATCTATCTTAAGTAGAATGCAAACAAATTAGTTACAGGAACTAGTTGTGAATAGAATCAATACCGTAAAAAGATGAAACAGTCCATATTAATAGTGTTTATGTTCAACAGGTTTCCAATCTTCTCTTAGAATGTTAGGCAAACATTTCCCTCCAAGTCGATATTAGGTGGTACACCTGCAAATTCAATCCACAATTATAAGTGCCTTTCACATGTGCCTAGCAAACAGGCAACATTGTTGAAACAATAAAGAATGAACAGGAACTAAAAGATTAGATTAGTTACCTTTGTCTTGCACTTCACCTTTGGTGCTCATGGGTAGATGGGGGACACTTGAAAAGAGAACAAAAATGTACCACCTCTGCAACAAAATAAAAAAACTAGGTAAGTATCTGTCACTTGCAAAGTTGGACTCAACTTATAACAATATAGCAAGATAATTCAGACCAAGAATTTTCCTAGGAGATAAAGATTGTGCTCATATGGAGGAAAAATCTGGTTTTTAGGCCCCTGAATGCACTCTCCAGCACCGTTATTTGACACAAGACATACCTGATTGTCAAAACCTACAGCACATTAAAAACTAATTGTGCCCACAATATAAAATTCTTATAGGTTCTCAATCCTGATATAGAAGTTCTGCTTCAAATAACAAATCCTTTATGATCAGACAGTAGATATCTGAAGAAAAAAATAATGAAAGGAAGACTGATGGGCAAGGTATACTTACAGATAATATCCTTCATCGGGTCTAATAGTAACCTCAAGTTCATTAAGTCATCCTTGCCATTGGGAAATACAATGCCACAAGTTTTTGGCAGGTTCAATTCGCTGATGTCTACAGAAATGAGAAACACAAAAAAATTAAGACAGTTAACACAGTGCAAACTTCAAATTGACAATTAAAATAAGGTTAAACAAGTAAAACTTAGGTACAAGTAGGTGAATATCAATTCATACATATGGCAGGTTATATTAGGTTTTAGGAATTGAAGGAAAATGTATAAATAATTTCAACACTGCCACAGACAACTCTCCAGAAAAACAATAGCCAGGAATACTAGTCTATAGAGTTAATGAAGTAGGATCAAACTGCGACTATTAACAGATTTTACAGAAGTTGAAAAGGATCAGTTTTTGCCCCCCAAGCTCGCTGATATTAGAGGATGCGTCAACAAACCAAACTGGCATTATGAATTAATATAAAAAATAAAATAGAAATAGAAAAGCCTCAATAATAAAAAGTCATTCAAACGTATTTGACAGACAACCTTTATGAAGTCGTAACTCTCCAGCACTCTGCTTCTTGATCGGTGACTTCCCATTGGCATTGGCATTTTCAGCAATTTCCCTCTGCTTTTCCTTGACTTTGAATAGCTTAATCATTTTTCCTACAGTCAAAACCACAGAGAGTCAAAGCATGCCTATTATATGCATATAATACACTTACACATACACACTCCCTTAGTAGCAAAGACATTAAAGCCACAACAACCATCATAAACTTCAGCAACATACAACCATTAATTACTAAGGGCAGCAGAGCACACACAAAAAACAAACTAGTCTGGCCAATGCCCAAAATTTTCAAAGTCCACTGCCAAATAGGCCATGATTTAGGCTAAAAATATTCCCAGTAAACTGGAGTAACAAACTGTGATCATACATTGCAGTCTTTGTTTTATGTCAAATTGGTATGTAAAAGGGCAAAAGAAATATTTTTTGAAAAATTCAGCTCCAACAACATTCCAGAGCAAAGCACGAAAAGAACTACCAAATCCAACGAGTAAAGTTCAAGAGTAAAACTGAAGTAAACACGAAGGTTAACTTCGAAGTGAACTCAACTGGAAAAACAAATTCTTGTTAATGAAAAATAAAGAAACCTAAATTGAACATCCAAACACAAAAAAAAATTCACTGAAACATAATAAAACTGTTTCCCATCACGAACTAACAAGATCAAACAACAAAAACACAGTTTTCATCACTTAAAACAATTCCATCTCCACAAAAAACCAACTCACGAGATCATAAAAACTCCAAAAGGCTAACAACTTTAACCCTTCAATCACTAAAACAAACATACAAATCAACCCAAAACTCAAGTAAGCAAAAACCCCAGATCAAATCATCAACAAACCCACAACCTAAACTGAGAACCCAATCAAGAAACAACAACAAAATAATCAAAATTCACAAAGAAATCGCACGCGCACCGCTAAGAGCTGGATCAGTTAGCTCGCTACAGCACGTGAAATTAAACAGCAAATAAATCAATTAAACGCCAAGATCGGAGATTAACGTGAAGGTTTACCTGCTGAAGATAAACGGTAAAGCGCTCTCTCTGGTAACAACTGTGTCTGGTTTAGATAAGCACAGCACGAGACAGAAAGAGAAAAGAGTTGGCGTAGAATCTGAAACGAAAGCGTGTTGCAAGTGTTTGTGTTTTTCTCTTCGTTCTGCGTTTCTATAATTTAATATATTTAATAATATATAAGAAAAAACGTAGAAACCCAATCGAATCGTTTTCCGGTTATACTTTCGATTCAAAGAAATATGCAAATGTGAATATAGAAACGGGTTAATCGAATTGATTTATTAAAAATATTAAAGTAAAAATAAAATTGTATCTGATTATAAAAAATATAAATTAAAAATATATAGTAATATAAAATTGAACTGGTATAATTTCGGTTCAATATTAACTAATTAACCGATTTAGTTTTGATTTAAAAAAATTATTGATACAGAACTGGTTCGATCGGGGCTAATAATAAGCCACTGCTTTTTACTTGCTTTTGTCTCTCTCTCTCTCTCAATTATCGTCATCCACATTTGGACAAAAGGACGTCTCCCTTTTATTCCCTACCCCGTGACGGTTTTGTTTTTGTGTGCTCACTAATAGGAGATTGCCACGTGTGTTGAAAAGGTTGGATCTTGTTGAAAAGAGGATGATCCGTTGATTGGACGCGTGTAGAGTATTGAACGTTGGATGAGATAGATACATGTGATCGGACACACCTTTGGCGTGGCGAATTCCCGATGTGACAGAGAGATTACCGGGAACTGGAAGTAAAGGTTACTCCTCTTTAATAATGAATCCGGTGAATAACACATTTTGAAAAACCAAATGACGTGGCAATTTAGTGTACTAAGAAAGTATTTACTTATCTCAATTTCCTAAATTTAAGAAAACCTTAGACAAATAAACAGCCACATCACTTGGTATATGCTTATTTGGTCGAGCTTATAAAAATTAGTTTATAAAGTAATTTAAATAATTACATATTTGATTAAAATATTTATAAGTGATTGATAAATAGTTGATACATTTGATCAAATATGGTTTATAAGTATATTTTATTATTAAAATGACTAAAAAAGATACAATATTATTTCATATGAATGAATTTTAAAACTAAATAGGGATAATATGGTAATATATCTTATTAAAGTAGTTTATAAGCAGAGTGTTTATAAGTTAAAAAAAAATAAAAATGATTCCCCTTAATTTATTATTATTTTTGGCTTATAAGCCCAAAAAAATTATAAATTGATCAGGACAAACAAGCAAAGTGGTTGACTAAAGTACTTATAAGTAGGGGTGCTTAACGGGCCGAGCCGCTCGCGAGCCGGCTCGACTAGGCTCGAGTCTGACTCGGCTCGGTTCGTGAGACAAAACGAGCCAAGTTCGAGCCTGGCTCGAAAAAACGGGGGGTTTTTTGGGGTTTTCTAAAGTACAGGGGATTAAATAGAAAATTTAACAACAAAAGTTTTAAAAAATGACAAAATCCCCCCTCCCCATTTTTTAATCCCTAAAGCCACAACACTTTCTCATTTGCCATAAATTTCATCGATTCCTAGCACGGTTTGTCGGTAGCACCAGCACACCTCCCAGTCGTCGTCAACTCTTCGTCGTCAACAACGTCTTCTTTATCGAATTTGCGTCGTAGAGTTGTCGCTGTCAAACCCATTAAAGTCTCGCCGACGCTTGGCCGCGATTCTTGTCAGTTTCTTTGTTCGCCGTGAAATAGATTTGCGACGCCGTCGACCGTCGACTCCACATGTAATCAAGTATTCCACAAGTAATATTATGTGTTGTGTTGCTGAGTTTTGAATCAAGTATTGGTAGGTTACCTAGATTATGTGTTGTTTATCAACTAATGCACAATATAATTTTCCAGTTGTTATATATATGATTTGTCCAAATGTTTGCAGGTTGCATGCTTCCCTTTTGATTTTTTAAGCTGTTTGTCATGATTGAATCGTTTTCATGAATTGTTTGTCTGTAATAGGGGGCTTTTTCCGGTGAAACAATGTATTAGGGTCTTGTTGTGGTCGTGGTGTTGCTGTGATTCCTGTGAAACCCATACAAGAACCGTTTGTGTACTATCTATGAGGAGTTGTCTGTGAAAACTGAAGAGCAGTCTGTTGTAGCCTGTAGGGTAGTTTGTTTCATTGTTTGTTTAAATTGCTTTACTAAATTTGTTTGTGGTTGTGTTGTGGACTTGTGGGACATTTGTTTACATGAAAATTGAAATTGCAAAGTAGTTTGTTAATTTGTTTGTGGACTATGGTTGTGGTTGTAGTTGTGGACTTGTACTTGTAGGGATGTGTTTTACAGAAAATAGCAGAAGGGCAATTTATACATTTGTTTGTGGTTGTGCATTTGGTGGTGGGGATTAGGGTCTTTGTTATATATTAAATTGCAAAAGGGTGAAGGACAGTGAAGAGTAAATTGCAAAAGGTTAAAGGGCAATGAAGAGTAAATTGTAAAAGGGTAAAGGGGCTTTGTTATATATTAAATTGCAAAAGGGTAAAAGGTAGTGAAGACTAAATTGCGTTTGGCGGTGGGGACTAGGGGCTTTATGTGTTTTGAGACTAAATTGCGTTTGGTGGTAGGGACCAAGGGCCTTGTGCGTTTTGAAGGAATCTTTAATTTGGTAGAATAAATAGCATAAGACATATAATTCTACAAAGTCGGTTTGAATGAATAAATAGAGCATTTAATTCTTCAACCAACATTTCTAATTAAAGAATAAATTATATTGGTGACAATCAATATTGGTGTACAATGTATAATGTATTGGTTTGATGTGTGTGCAATGTAATAGTTTTACATTATTTCATATTGGTTTTGCATTAAATTGCTGAATTTTTTTTTCCATTTGTAGGTTTGTAAATGGACGGTAATTCCTCAAGTACCCTTACAATACAAGATACAATTACTGATACACTTGGCGGCAACCTTAACTTGAATGCAACCACAATAAATATGGAGCAAAGTATTAGTAGCCCGAATAATGGTGATGAAAATGAAAATCCAATTCAGAAGAAAAAAAGAGCGAAGACATCAGTGGTATGAACGGAGTTCAAGGAGGTGGTACTCCCTAATGGTACCAAAAAGGCATAGTGTATCCATTGCAAAGTAAAGTTGTGTATTAATGCCACCGGAAGCACCACCCAGTTTAATAGACATTTAAGCCGGTGTTTAAGGAGAAAAGCTTCCATGAGGCAACAACATATTACTTTTCCAAGTGCCGGTAATGATGTTGCAACTACTATTTTGCCAGCTTTAAGTGGGAAGTTTGACATGTTGAAAATGAGGGAATTGATAGCCTATTGGGTGCTCGTGCATGAGCATCCATTTACAGTTGTGGAGGAAAAGAGCTTGAACAATATGATGAAGTATGGGATTCCTGGATGGACTCCTGTTTCCCGCCATACTTGTAAAAAAGATTGTATGAAGGTATATAAAATTGAGAAGACAAAATTGAAGACTTTGTTGAAGAGTGTGACAAAAATCAGTTTGACTACAGACTTATGGAATTCAGGGAATCAAAAGATGGAGTATATGGTATTGATCGGGCATTGGATAGATAGACTTCGTTTGTTTCAGTTTTAAGAATATTACTTTTAGTATTCCCAAAAAAGTTAAACAGTAAAATACCCAAAAACTCTGATTTTTGGAAATACTACTTTCAATATTATTCAACTTTTTTTAAACCCTCTAAATTTGTTAATTTAATTAAATACCCCTAAATATTTTTTTAAAAATTACAAAAACACCCTAGCAATCCACATTTACCAGATTCCGGCCACCAGCCGAAAAATGGTCGGAATCTGGTAGGATGGCTCACTATCGGCTGAATCTGGCTGGTGGTGCGTCACTCTAGCCTTTTTCGGCCAAATCCAGCCGATGGTGCACCGCTCTAGCCTCTTTCGCTAGATCTACAGTGGATCTGGCCAAAAAAGGCCAGATCTAAGGCCAAAGATCTGGCCGTTGACGGCCAGATCTTTGGCCGTAACAGTTGGTAACGACGGCCAACAAACGGTCGTCGTCGTTGTTGACCATCAACAACGACCGTTTGTTGGCCGTCATTGACCAGCAAATACGGCCAGATCTGGCCTTTTCCGGCCAGATCCACCATGGATCTGGTCGAAAAAGGCCATATCGGTGCACGACCGGCAAGATCCAGCCGGTTATGCGTCGATACGGCGACTCTAGCAACCCTCCGGCGGTGGTGATCAGCTGTCCGTATTTGAGGGTAGGTTGGGGGTGTTTTTGTTAAATTTTAATATTTTAATATAGGGGTGTTTTTGTAAATAAATAAATATAGGGGGTATTTTATTAATTTATAAATCCTATATCGTAATACCTGCCCAATTTAACTTTTTTTTACCTTTTTTCAAAAAACTTTTCCCAAAAACCTAAAATTTTGAACCAAACAGAGCCATAGTACTTGGAGGCTAAATAGACATATCCTCAACTTTATTCGTCTACTTCCTCCCCGGACAAGTATTGTGATTGCGGACGGCATTTTCAACTGCCTAATGGGATGGGAAATTGCAAATAAGGCATATACTACTTTTGTGCATAATGCTTCAAGTAATGATGTTGCGATTAAGATTTTGAAGGAAAATTTTGAAGTTTCGGGGAAACCCCTTTGTAGAGGTAAACTATTTCATGTGAGATGTAGTGCACACATCTTGAACCTGATTGTTCAAGATGAACTTTATCAAATTAGGCACACCATTGACGACATCCATGAGAGTGTGTTGTATATCAACAGTTCAGAAAGTAGGCTTAAAGTATTTTCTAAGATTGTTCAATAACTTAAATTGCCGTATCAGAAACTTATTCTCCATTGTAAAATAAGGTGGAATTCTACCTATGAAATGTTGGCAACGGCAATTAAGTTCAAAAACGTTTTTCCAAGATTGAAAGGGAGGGATATCAATTATCATAATAATCCGAGTGACGAGGATTGGGAGAAAGTGGAGAAAATCTGTGAAATTTTAAAAGTATTCAGTGGTTCAACCAAACTCATTTAAGGAAGTGATTATCCGACGTCTAATTTATTCTTGAAGGAGGTGTGTGTAGTGAAATGTATGTTGGATAATAAAAGTGAATCTAAAGATGATTTTATTAGAGTAATGGTTAGGAGAATGAAAGAGAAGTTTGATAAATATTGGGGGGAATGTAATGTATTGATGTCTGTGGCTGCTGTATTGGATCCTCAGTTGAAAATGAGGGTTATTCAGTGGGCATTCTAAGATGTATTTTGAGACAGAAGCACGGGCAAATATGATGACAGTCTGGGATGTATTATATGAGTTATATGGGGAGTATGTTCAAGCTAATCAAGGTGTGACTATCGTTTGTGCTTCTACATCACAAGGGGATGGACATGGAGCCATTGGTGAGGGACCCGAGGCCTGGGATGATTTTAGCAGTTTTCTGGACATGGTTGAAACTGTTGAGCCTAGTAAGTCTTAGTTGGATTGTTATTTGGGAGACTGATGCCATAAGTGTGTGGGGGATCATGACTCATTCGATGCCTTACAGTGGTGGAAGGCAAATTCAACCAAGTATCCTATATTATCTACAATGGCTCGTGAGATAATAGCCATCCCGATCACTACGATTGCTTTAGAGTCTGCATTCAGTGCTGGGAGTAGGGTTATTGATAGCTATCGAGCTTCTTTGTCACCAACTACAGTGGAGATGTTGTTATGTGGATATGACTGGTGTCGCACTTTAAATGGAGTGAAGAAATGGTGCAAAGTAAGTTCCATTGATTACATGTTTTGTTTAATTCAATATTTAAAATTACTTTATTCTAAACTACAGATTATTTTTATCCCTTTTTCAGTTTAGAAAGAGGAGGATCACTTGGAGATTCAGCTTCCTGTTCTGTCAAGTGATGGGAGTCAGCAGATTGGTTGATTCACTCGTGAGTTATTGGCCGTGGCAATAGGATTTTGCAGGTCTATATTTATTAGTTTTGTGTTGAGGTTTGAATTTTCATGTTTACGGTTTATATGAAATGACAATTGTACTTAATGTGTTTCACATTAATTTGTTTGTAGGAGGAATGGGGCTACAATGGACATACAACCAATTATCTTTTGCTGTTATATATATTTTGTGATGGATGGGGATGTCACTTGATGTATAGTTATGCTAACCCTCCATTTTGTTTTGATGAAAACTTAATTAAGTCAAGTGAACTAAACAAAAAACCTTTAGTTTACTTAACTTAATTTGTGGTACATATAGTATGTTGAATGATAAATTGTTAATAGTAGTAGCATTTGATTTAATGTTTATTTTAAGTAGGTTTAATTGTTAGGTGATGTATGAGGACATGAGAAGAAAAAAATTACAATTTGTAGAATTGAAAATTTGTTTGAGGATGGCCAAAAATGAAAATGAAAATTTTACAAAAAGCTTCAAAGTATCAGACTTGCACGCTACCCGGGCAATTAAAAAAAAAATGAATTTTTGAGAGTCGGCTCGCGAGCCAGCTCGATAAGCCAGCTCGAAATATTCCCAACTCTTGTTCGAGCTGAGCCGAGCCATAAAATCTGCGGCTCGACTCGACTCGATTATTAATCCTCTCTCACGAGCTGAGCTCGTTAAGCCAAAAACTCGGATCGGCTCGTTAACACCCCTACTTATAAGTGATAAGTAATTGACGCATTTGGTAAAATGTAGCTTATAAATATACTTTATTATTAAAATGACTCAAAAGGGCACTGCATTATTTTATCAAATAATAAATTATATTAACTCAAATTTTTACTACAATATTATTAAAATATATTTCAATCATATTACAATATAATTTACTTTTAAAATTAAGTAAACCAATACTTTATAGACAACTATTTTATTAAAAATTTATATGAAATTTTTAGATTCTTTATACAAAATAAACTAACGAACAAATATAATGAATTATATGATGAAACTTTAAAATTAAATAGGGGTAATGTGGTAATATGTTTGGTCAAAGTAGCTTAGTTAGCTTGATTTTAGAGCTTATATGTTCGGACAAACGCCCCAGTTTTCAATTTTGTATGTTTACAATTATTGTAAAAATAGAAAAAAGATTTATTTCAGTAAACCCTATAGGTATGGATGATTACAAGAAACACCCATAAGTTCGGAAAATAGGCGCTTAACCCCATTCTGTCCAAATCCGTCAATTAAAATCTGTTAAATCTAAAATGACAATTTAACCCTTTCAATAAATTATAGTATAGGCCAAACTCATAAATTTTTCACTCATTATGCACTCATTTTGCAACAAACTTCATATGTTTCTCACGTACAAAGTTTATAAACCTCTCACAAATCACCCAAAAATACTATCAAATTTTCTTGTCTAATATAAATTTTTATCAATTTTTTTTCTCAAAGTTCAACTTCAAACTAAATTTCATTAGTTCTTTCTCATCATTCAACCCAAATTTTAACACAAGTAATTCTCATAATACATCCTAAATAATCAAATTTAATGCTTTTGAAAAAATAACAAAAAGAAAAAAATATAAAGAGATAGTGCACATGGTTGCCACGTAAGATGGCATCGTAGAGGCCAGATCTAGCTGCTACAAGGCCGTCACTGATCACTCAAGGGTCTTGTAGCTGTTGGATTGGCTGCTGTATAGCCATCGCAGATGTTCAAATCATCAATCATGGCCATCTTGAGAAAAAAAGTGGTGAAAAAAAAAAGATGGTAAAGAAGGAAAGTCAATATTACCCTTAGTAGTCATTTTATCTGTTAAAGTTAACGGGGACATGGAATCGAAATGGGAAAGGGAAAAGAAAAAGGTAAAATTGTAAGGGGAATGAGAAAGGGAATGGGAATGGGAATGCGAAAGGGAATGTGAACGGAAAAGGGAAATAGAATGGGAAAGTGAATGAAATGGGAAAGGGAAAGTGAACGGGAACGGGAACGGGAACGGGAACGGGAACGAGAACGGAAACAGGAAAGGGAATCGAAATAGGAATGGGAATGGGAATGGGAATGGGAATGGGAATGGGAATGGGAATGGGAAAGGGAACGGGAAAGGGAATGGGAATGGGAATGGGAAAGGGAATGGGAAAGGGAACGGGAACGAGAACGGGAACGGGAGTGGGAATGGGAATGGGAATGGGAATGGGAAAGGGGAACGAGAATGGGAATGGGAAAGGGGAACGGGAATAGGAACGGGAACGAGAACGGGAACGAGAGTGGGAATGGGAATGGGAATGGGAATGGGAATGGGAAAGGGACAGGGAAAGGGAACAAGAACGGGAATGGGAATGGGAAAGCGAATGGGAATGGGAATAGGAATAAAAATGGAAAAGGGAATGGAGATGGGAATGCGAATGGGAATAGAAATGAGAATTGGAAAGGGAGTACAAATAGTAATGGGAATGGGAAAGGGAAAGGGAAAGGGAAAGCGAATGGGAAAGGGAAAGGGAACGAGAACGGGAAGGGGAATGGGAATGGGAATGAGAAAGTGAATGGGGATGGGAATGGGAATAAAAATGGGAAAGGGAATGGAGATGGGAATGCGAATGCGAATGGGAATAGAAATGGGAATTGGAAAGAGAGTATGAATAGTAATGGGAATGGAAAAAGGAAAGGGAATGCCAATAGGAATGGGAAAGGGAAAGGAAATGCGAATGGGAATGGGAATGGGAAAGGGAAAGGGTATGCGAATGGAAATAGGAAAGGAAATGTCAATGGCAATGGGAACGAAAATGTGAATGGGAACTAAAACTGGGATGGGAATGGAATGGAAAAGGATTTAAAATAAGAATAATAATTGGAATAGGAATACGAACCCAAATAGGGAATAGGAACCGGAATAGGAACCGGAACCGGAACATGAATAGGAATTGATACCGAAACAAGAACATGAACAGAAACCAAAAACCAAAATAGAAACTGGAACAGATGCTGGAACACAGAATGAGGGTTAAATCATATTTTCTAATAGACCATGATGGTTTTCTATAATAAACCAAAGAAAAAAAAAATGATTTTTGATTTATTGTTATAATTGAATTAATTATTTTTATAAATCATTCTAATAACCTAATCTCAAAAACTTTCTCTCATAACCCTGACGTGACAACTCGTAATTGTTTAGGTAGGAAAATTCATCATAAACCAATCGTGAGCTACCACGTCGAGGTTGTGAGAGAAAGTTTGTGAGATTAGGTTATAAATGTAGTATTGCTCATCATTATAATTTCAATAATACTACACCCACAACCTATTCTCACAAACTTCTCTTACAACCTTGATGTGGTAGCTGAGTTGACACTGTCACGTCAGCTCTATCACACCAAAGACACAAAATGATTTTAACTAGATCAAAGAAACAATCGTTCCTACATAGGGAACGACTGTTCCTTATAAAGGAATTGTCGTTCCTCACGAAAGGAATGATCGTTCTTTATGAAGGAACAATATTGTGACTGTTTCTTCTAAATGAATGATCGTTCGCTTCTCGTAGTGCCGTGGGTGCCTTGGGTGTGGTGGAAGCTGACGTGACAACGCCAATCTGCTGACATGTTAGGATTGTAAGAGAAGGTTGTGAGATTGAATTGTAAACGTAACATTTTTCTTATAATTTATAAGATAAGGATTAAAACCATTTTCCTCCCGTAAAGTATCCAAAATTTAATTTGGTCCAAAATTATGACATATTACACAAACTCCTCCATTGCCGTCAATTTCCACCGTTAAATATAACTGTTGACCAATATGACAATAAAAAGACAAAAATACCCCTGGCTAAAGAACAAATGTTAAGGATGTTGATGAAAAGACTAAAATATCCCTAGTTTAATAAAAGGAATTTAGGCGAATGATTGAAAGATTAAAATATCNTCACAGAAGGCGGCGTGCATGTGGGGCTATTCTCTTCTGTCACTCACGGGTTCCCCATCGCAACAACCTGTTCTTTTCTTCTTTTAAGGCATTCTTTAATAGTTTTTCTTTCTTTCTCTTTATTGTTTAAGTTCTCATACATATGTATATGTATGCATGTAGATGACTCATGCTTGTTATTCTTTCTAAATGCAAATGTTTAAATGCAAGAATGCCATGTAGCATAAAAATAAGTCATTCTCTACCATCTACAAGCTCATATCAAGATCACAAGTGGATAAACTCATGCATACATTTCTCTTGGATATTTCATCAAACATATTGCATGCACACTCAAACTCTAATTTGGCTACACTTCTACTTCTTTCTCAAGCTACTAATATTTGGAGTAAAACTCACTTAAATCAATACTAAACCTGGACAGGAAATACACTCCATAAATTCTTCTCAAACTCTTTCTAAATTCAACCAAACTTCTATCAATCACCATACAACAAATTCCTCTTCTCATGGCTGAATTCTATTCCTCAATAAACATCAATCTCATCAACAATTCTCAAAATCATAGGCACATATATACATGTAAAAATTCTCTACTCAATTGATTTCTCAAATCATAACTTGGGTTGGATTTACTTAACTTGAAAGTGAGCAACTCAACACTCTAGTCTTCTCTTGACACAACTTTCTTTCTCTTACTCCCTATTAACAACAACCATAAGAATTCACCACTTAACAAAAATTAAAACTCATATTTGGGTGCATGAGTCTTACCGTGAGGCTTAGGATTGAAAATCTACCTAACTTAGACCAAAATCTATAAATTTCCTTTGAAAATTGATTGAAGGAACTTGAGAGAATTTGGGTAGAGAGTGGCGTGAAAGGCAAAGAAGAATGGCTAGGGTTTTATCTTAATCTCTTAATATAACAAAAAGTTACTCATAGCTTCCCATTTTACCCTTATACTTTCCATGAAATTTTATCTATGTCCCTTAGTTAATTACCAAAAAGTCCTCATTCCAGTGCATTCTCCATGACATTCTATCTCTTTTCACTTCCCACACTTTCAACTAATTATGGGTGGAATGACCATTTTGCCCCTGAGTAAGATTTTCCCCAAAATCACTAAAATTTCCATGGACTTCTTCGCCCCGGCGAAGCTACCTGTTTCTGCCACGAGTTTGGGCAGAATGTACAATGCTGCGGCGACAAACTTCCTTTGCCGTGGCAAAGTCTGCAAAATTTTCTTCAACAAATTTTCATGCATTCAGCTTGAAATAAAGGCATAAAGACTTTAAGACATGAATAAAATTTCATACCTCACTGTGAGTGTTATAGAGCTGACATGACAATGCCAATCTGCTGATATGTTGGGATTGTAAGAGAAAGTTGTGAGATTGAGTTGTAAACGTAACATTTTTCTTATAATTTATAGGATAAGGATGAAAACCATTTTCCTCCCGTAAAGTATCCAAAATTTTGTTTGGTCCAAAATTATGACATATTACACAAACACCTCCATTGCCGTCAATTTCCACCGTTAAATATAACTGTTGACCAATATGACAATAAAAAGACAAAAATACCCCTGGTTAAAGAACAAATGTTAAGGATATTGATGAAAAGACTAAAATATCCCTAGTTTAATAAAAGGAATTTAGGCGAATGATTAAAAGATTATGGGTCTATTTGGTTTGTTATTTTGGATAGGATTTTGGAAATAGTATTTGGTAGTTGAGTAGGGTGATTATTACGAGGTAAAATTTAAAAATTAACAAAAAAACCCCATAGGTTTGCTAATTTAACTAAACACCCCAATATATAAATTTTTTTGTAAAATGACAAAAACACCCCCACCCATCCACAGTGCCAGATTCTAGCCACTACCGCTGGAATCTAGATGGAATCTAGCGTTACGACGTAGACTGGTCGGATCTGGCTGGTCGTACGTCGATCTGGCCTTTTCTGACCAGATCCACCATGGATTTGGCCGGAAACGGCCAGATCTGGTCGTCGACGGCTGCAAAAGGCCAGATTTGGCCGTCAGTGATAGCCAAAGATATGGCCGTCGTTGTCGGTCAACGATGGCCAAGAGTTAGCCATCGCTGACGGCTAGATCCACTATGGACCTGGCCGAAAAAAGTCTAGATCGACGAATTACTGGCCAGTTCCGGTCGTTTGTACACCGTTATGACAGATTCCGGCTACCACCGACGTTGGTTGCCAGAATCTAGCAACTATGGGTGGGTGGGGGTATTTTTGTTAATTTATAAATTTTTTTGTTGGGGGTGTTTTTGTTAATTAGCAAACTTAGGGGAGTTTAAAAGTTTTTTTAATTTATGATTGGATTTTGAAAATAAGGAAACAAACATGCATTTGTATTTGGAATAGGGATAGAATATGGATAAATAATAAACCAAACGGACCCTAAAATATCATTGGCTTGAAATAAAAGATTTTAAGGAGTCAGACTTTATTTGACATTTTATTATTAAAAAAATAGGTAATAATATACAGATTTTGTCTCAAATGCCCTTTGTACTATGATGTGCTTATTTAGGAAAAGTATGAAATAACTTTACTCTTCATAAAACCAAAAAAATAAAAAATATTTTACTAATTAAAAAATGTACAATAATATTTCATTTACACCATTTTTTTAACAAAACCAAAAAATCAATTTACTAACTAAAAAATGTGCAATAACAATATGTAATTTACAATCCTTTTTTCTTAAAAATAAAAAATAATAATAAAGTTTATCTTAATTTTTTAAACATATAATTTATATTTTTTTCCACTTTACTATAAAAAAGTCATCTGTAAAATATTTTTCTTACAGATTCATCATGTAATACAAAAATGCAAAAAAAATTTTCTCAAACCAAGGATATTTTAGTATTTTCATCAATCTCCTCGATCACTTTAAATTAAGGGTATTTTAACCTTTATATCAGTCTTTTCAAACTCTTTTTTCTTAAACTAAGGGTATTTTTTGTCTTTTCATCATTCCTCTTGCATGAAATCTTTCATACGTTTTATTTGAAAATAAGAAATTATAGTTTTTTGAAAAAAATTTATTTCCTATCATTTTCTTTCTTTTCATCATTCTTTCCCAAATTCTTCCTTGCTTTCTTTTTCCTCCTTATTCCTCGTCACGAAACCCTCGTCATTTGCCCTCCAACAACATGACGAGATGAGACCTAGCCTATAACAAAACCCTAAAGCCAATTAGCCTCTAAGGATGTTACGAGGTTGGATCCAATATCCGACAACATTGTAAGTTGGATTTAGCCACTAACACATATCGTGAGAACAAATTTTGTCCTCCGATGGCATTGTTCATGCATTTCGATCTCTCGTATCAGAGAAATGTCCTCTCGATATTCTAACGCTCCCATCGATATAGATTGAGCTATCTCACAACATTTTGAACCCATACAATAAATAAAACTCACGTAAGATAAGAAAAAAAATGTTATACAAATGTGATGTAATTTATCGTTAAACAATATTTTACTAAATCATTAATTTAATTAAAAAAATTTTACGGGTCAAGAGATTACCCACCCGAGTCCGATTGACTTAATCCATCCATCCCCGTTTACCACTACCATCACCACTAAAACTGCTTAAACCAGATCAAATCCTTCTCTAAACCCTAACACATCTCAGAAGAAGAAGGAGAACAAAAATGGCGAAACTTTTGCTTTGCCTGATTCTACTAACTGCACTCCTTCCATTTATCTCCTTCGCTTTCTCCCCCGAGGAGCCGACGGATCGGCGCGTCCTCGTTTTGCTCGATGACTTCGCGATCAAATCCTCCCACTCCCTCTTCTTCGGCTCCCTGAAATCCCGTGGGTTCCAGCTGGAATTCAAGCTAGCTGACGACCCCAACATCGGGTTGCAACGTTACGGCCAGTACTTGTACGACGCATTGGTCCTCTTCTGCCCCTCCGTCGACCGTACGTCACTCCACATTTTTAAATTATATCATCGAATTAGTAAATTGGATGAAGCTGATTATAATTGATATTTTGTTTAATTAGGTTTTGGAGGTTCGATCAATGTTGCTTCGATTGTGGAGTTTGTTGATTCGGGTCATGATTTGATAATTGCGGCCGATACTAATGCGTCCGATTTGATTCGGGAGATAGCCACCGAGTGCGGCGTTGATTTTGACGAGGTAGCTTGATGATTTGGAAGGGCTTAATTGATTTGCTTTTTGGCTTAGATTTGGCGGTTATTATCGTTGAATTATGTTACTTATGGATACAGGATGCCACTGCAATGGTCATTGATCACACCAGCTATGCAGTCTCGAATACGGATGGAGATCATACATTGATTGCTAGTGATGATTTTATCAAGTCTGATGTGATCCTCGGAAGCAAGAAAATTGAGGCAAGTGCACGATTCGGAAACATTTTTAATGTTAGATGTGCAGTTAGATTTTGTGATTATGCTTGATGGCTAGTCATTTTCAATACTATTGGCATTAAGTTACTAGTATATGCAACGCCTTTTGCATTTTAAAACTAATTTTAGTCAATGTAGAGTGATGTTAGGAATTCTGTGTAAGGGCATATAGTTTTAGATGTTCTTTGTTCTTTGTTTCTGGTTTGTTTTGCAGCCTCTAGCATAGCAATTGGGTCGTCTTTTTTTTTTTTTTTTTTTTTCTATCTCTTTATGATACAAGTAGTCTTTGCACATGTTTTATGATGAATGCAACCACTGGTTTGCATCCCAAAGTTTGTGCTATTATCATACTTGTGACAAAAAAGGTATTTCGTCTGATTATTATTAATATTAATTCTTTGTTGAACTGTTATAGGCTCCTGTACTCTTCCAGGGGATTGGGCATTCTCTAAATCCTGCCAATAGTTTGGTAAGCTGACTGCATCACTGTGCAGTAAAAGCTTTTTTGTTTTCTTATCTGCTTAGTTTTGCGATCATTCAGTATCTTCCATTTCTTTTTAATTTTGGCTAATAAATGTACTATATCTAGGTTTTAAAAGTTCTATCAGCTTCTCCATCAGCCTATTCTGCAAATCCAAAGTCCAAGTTGTCAAGTTCTCCAGCGCTCACTGGATCTTCTATCTCTTTAGTTTCAGTTGTGCAGGTAAGTTTTGGTGGGAGTTGATTTAGCTTCACTCTTGGTTATTCATGAAAATGATAATCAGGTTTACTTGGGTGGAAACATATTTTTAGTAAATGAGTTTGGATATTTGGCCTTTTCAAGTACCATTTTCTATGTTAACTAACCATTTATGGTACCATTATAGCTATATGTTGCTTCAATAGTATTTTGTTGACTATTGTGAGTGCTATTGAAGTCTAGAAAATATGAACATGATCAGAAGCTTTTTGGTTACAGGCGAGAAACAATGCTCGGGTTATGATCACAGGCTCATTAAGCTTGTTTAGCAATCGGTATGTAGTAGTCATTAGTTGACTTGTGTTTTCCACTAATTTATACTTATTATATTCATGGAATTTGGCTCTATTTTGCAGATTCTTTAGATCTGGAGTACAGAAGGCTGGGAGCTCAACTAAGTGAGTGACGTTTTGACTTACCTTTCTTATTTTGTCTCAATGATATCCAAGTCATCGGACAGTCTATGCTATTGATTGGTCAAGTTATTAAGCCTATTATTGCAGTTGTGCTGAGCCTGAATGTTAGAGATTACTGCTTTGTCCAACATGGTTGTTGCTTTAATAAATTACTAGAATTTATATACCTGCATCATGATTGAAGAATTTGAATCAAGGAAACTTAATCTTCTTCTGTCTGAAATGTCACCTGGTCTATTGTTGATTAAGTTTAAGTTTGTTCCTGGATATGTTTGTTGCATTTGTTCGTTAGATTGTACTGTAAAACTATAAGAGTTCTGTAAAGGAATCATAACAATGTTTGTGAAATGTATTCCTGTTAAACAACATAGAAATAGTATTTTATGGTTCTGAATTGGTCAAGGATTTGGGACCGTACATTAGTTGATAAGAAATACTGTGCATGGCTAAATATGATTTTCATGCCAACTTGAAATTTTAATGGAAGCATTGGTAATATATTACATAACTACAAAGATGAGATTTGGATTCAATGTTATATTTTATACATTTTAATAACCAGAAACAAATGAATACTTGGAAGGATGAACTTATGTGAGGCCTTTTCTTTTGCTGTTAGCAGACATGAGAAATCAGGTAATGAGCAGTTTTTGACCGAGCTTAGCAAATGGGTTTTCCATGAGAGAGGTCATCTTAAGGTGAGAGACATTTATTTTCTGTCTTGTGAATTCGGTTTTTTGTAGTTTTTGATTCTCTTGTTTATGTTGATTGTTTCAAAAATTAAACATGGAGGTCATTGGTTACTGACAATACTGTATGCTTCAACTCATTATTACTACATATAAGTTTGTTTTCTGCTGCATTTTATTAACTTGTTTTTTGATCTATAGGCTGTGAACGTCAGACACCACAAAGTTGGAGAATCAGATGAACCTGCAATTTATAGGATCAATGATGACTTGGTAATAAGTCTCTTTTTCCTCTTTTCTCCCTATTTAATCATAATTTCACTGAAAAGCATATGCTAGGTTTCCGCTGCTGCTAACATCTTTACTTGGTTGAAGGAATATTCGGTTGAGATTTATGAATGGTCTGGAACAAGCTGGGAACCGTATGTAGCAAATGATGTTCAAGTGCAGTTTTACATGATGAGCCCCTATGTTTTGAAAACCTTATCAAATGACAAGAAGGTATCTTATTTGATTACTGTGCTTATATGTTCATTAGATATGACCCTACTCTTTATGAAGTCGTATATCTCTAATCACATGTTCTGCAGGGTCTTTATTCTACATCATTTAAGGTTCCAGATGTTTATGGAGTTTTCCAGTTCAAGGTTGAGTACCAAAGACTAGGGTACACCAGTTTATCTCTGTCAAAACAGGTATTTCATTCTGTTGCTTATACATTATGGATATCATGCATATCAATTACTTCTGGTCAATCAGTTTACTAACTTGAAGGATCAACTTTTTAAGTATATCTTGATTCAGTTTGACCAGCAATTTAAGTAAATAATGTCACCATCTTCTTATACATCCATGATGAGATAAAGCAATTAAAAGAACTATATTTCATGCAAAATATTCCTATTCTTTTTTTTCCACTGCTTTCAGCATCATTTTATGAAAGATGCCCCAAATAAAGAAATAGCTTCTGGAGTAAAATATCTTACTTAGCACATTCCTGCAATGTGATTGCGTTCCCATCTTTATTTAATGTTCCAATTAGCAATTAAAAGTGCTTCTTGCTTTCTATTGTTGCACGTCCGCTTTTGTTCCTGTTCCATACAAAGCCTTTCTTAGTAATCTGCAACTCTTGAAACAAAACCCACTATTGATAAGGGATATATTAAGTTGAATATCCAAGGGTGCATGATATCTTTAAGTTGAATGAGTGAATGTTCCACTTTTTTGGGAACTCGAAACAAATCGAAGTTCATCTATTGATATGGGAGTTATTTAACTAGGGTAACAATGTTGGCAACTGTTGCTTAATCTGAATATTTATTTCTTTTCTGGCATATTTACATTATTTAAAAATAAATTTGCCACTAACATAGTTCCTTAGTTGGGTTTTGTACAACTGAATTGCAGATTCCGGTAAGGCCCTACCGACACAATGAATATGAAAGATTTATACCAACAGCTTATCCCTATTATGGAGCAGCATTCTCCATGGTATGGCACTTACTTTTCCCCCATCTCATCCTCTTATTCTTTCTTGACAAGAGATATCCATGGCATTTCTAATGCATTTTTTTTCTGTGGTTTCTAATGCAGATGGCTGGTTTCTTTGTCTTCACCTTTGTTCATCTTTATAGCAAGTAGAGCTTAAACTTTTTGATGGAAGAGAAAAGACACTGGACAAGGGATTAGATAATTTTGATTTAATTTAGACAGATCTTTATAACGTTATAAATACTTATCATTAAGTAGTATGAGAAATTCCTTTACTATAAGCTGTTTGATTTTTTTTTTTTTTTTTTTTTTTCGTATTAGTGATAATCACCCTCTTCAATCTCTTGCTTTCTACTTTAATATATGCAAAAATCTTTTCACAACTCTTGGTCTCTAAGCATTGGATGGTAAAAACCCAACCATCTACTGTTTCTGGGTCGATTAAATAGTAATTACAACTTCAAAATTACCCCAAATTTTAAAACCACCCAGATTGATTTTCCTTATTTTTCATAGGTGGGATTGAATGATTTTTCTTATTTCTTTATTCGAACCAATTTAGGTATATCTCAATTAATCTTTCGAGATTTTAAAGTTAACAACGATTAGGTAAACTGTAAACCTTATCGACCATCCCTATTAAAGTTAACAACGATTAGGTAAACTGTAAACCTTATCGACCATCCCTATTAACAGTTGAAAGGAATTGAATTCAAGACGTAATAGGCTAATACTCTCAACAATCTTTATCGTCCCGTCCGGCCACCCATGACCATCTCTCTTAACAACCCTCAGTTAATGATTGGTAACTCTTATTTAAGTTTTGTCCAGGCACCCAAAATTCAACCAACTTTATAGAACGCTGATACTAAACTCCTGGAAAAAATTTACCAATTCTAATAAACTTAAAATAACATTAGTGGTCATATTTGTGGTTGGCTTTTACAACTTCTAGTGTTGAAGTTTCCAGTTTCGAAATCATCAGATTTACTAAACAAGATCAGTTGACTAAAAACATTCTTAAAATTAGAACAATGAAGTTCAAGCAATCGATTGCTCATGCCGCATTTAATGGGGATTCATGGAAGTTAAAAGAAACACCCTTTCATCACCTGTAATATTAACCTCTATAAACGCAGAAGATTAAACCTGGTAATGGCGGTGACTTTCCAGAATCGAAGGGAAGCTATGAAGAAAGAAATCTGGCTTTTCAAACTCAACGGAATACCCATATTTATGTTGTATATTGTATGGTAAAGTTACTAATGAATGCCTTCAAGCGAGAATAGAAAAAAGGCATTATCAGCGAAACTTCCAGATTTACTCTTGGCCTCCCATGAATCAAATAAGCACTAACACTCAGCTTATTTGGGATTATGAAGGCCTCAACCCACCACCACGGCACCAGCACCCACCAAAAAAGGAAGAAAAAAAGTACATTAAAAATGAGAAAACTGAGCTCAAATTTGAACCAAACGGAGCATTTAAAGAAACATTTAACAATCAAAAACAGAAAAAAAAAAAAAAAAAAATACACAGATCTTGAAACTTCTTCTCAGTGACCCGTCTAGGGTTTCAATTTTAAGTCTACTGGACTTGCTTCCATCCTGTGATAAATAGTTCAGTTGAGAGTTGAGACGAAACAAAACCCTAGAGCGCGTTGAAGTAGCGCCCACTGTTACGAAACTCCGCTTCTTTAGAGATTAAATTTTTGGTCCTTCAGGTTTGGCCTAATCTTAAAGTAATGCTTAAGTCCTTGTTAAATGTAATGTTAATTGTCATTGTAGGGATTGGCACAAAGCCCGGCCCGTGGGGATCCACACCCGACCCGAATGGGGTGGATTTAATTAATTTTAATAATTAAATATTAATTTTAATATTTGAAAATCAATCATATATACTTATAATAATTTTAATATTTGAAAATCAATTTACATTATACAATGACAAATATAATTGACAAGTATTTTTGAAACTATATACAAATAGGTAATAAATAAAACTAGATTAAATATAATAATAATTATAAATATTTGTAATATATAATATATATATATATATATAATAATAATTTATTATATATATATATATATATATCTAATATATATATATATAATATGATAATGCTATGAAACTAAAGTTATACATTTGACATTATATATTATACATTATATATGGTATACATTTGACATTATATACATTATAAATTTTATATTATATATTATATATGGTATTTACCATATAAGTATAATGAATATAACATTATGAAACTATATACAAATAGTTAATAAATAAAACTAAATTAAATATAATAAATCATTATATATATATAATGTTATGAAACAAAAATTATACATTCGATGTTATATATTATACATTATATATGATATACATTTGACATTATACATTATACATTTTACATTGTATATTATATATGGTATACACTATATAAGTATGATGTATATAACATATATATGTTGTACATTATAATTTATACATAATATGCTATTATCTATAATCTTACGTTAATACAAAATATATATGTAATATATTATTTGTTGTTTTGATTGATTATAATGAATCAATAAATCATTATAATTTTTTTTTTTATCCCTCATTGAATCATTATTTCAATTCTATTACCTAATTGCCTTTGTTATATTGTGATAGCTATTTATTTAGAATTTATTATAATATATATGATAGTTATTTATTTAAAATTTATTATAATATATATGTATAATGTATCATATATAATACATTATATATTAAAGAGACATTATATATGTTAATACTTATTACTTAATACAATAATACATAATATTTTACTGTTAATATATAATATATTTATATATATGTATAATGTATTATAATTATCATTTTGATATTTGGATTCATTATAATCATTAATCATGGGCGGATCCAACATTTGTTGAGGGTGGGCATTTTAACAAAAAAATACTAATATGTATAGGTTCTGGATTTTGGCCTACCTTAACAGAATTGTTAATTGAAAAAAAAATATTAATGTGTAATTAGTTTTTATTTTGGCCTACCCTAACAGAAATTTTTGGATTCTCTATTAATTATAACAAATGTAAAAATCATTATAATTCTTTTTAATCATTATAATTTATAAATAAAATCCGTGACACCTTGTGGGTGTATGGACCAGGACCTTGTCCTTCGTTTTCAATGAATTTCAAATTTTCAATTCCATCTTTTCATTTCATAATTACCATTTTCCCTTGTTATGTTTTCATAATAACAATTTTGCCCTTCTTTATAAACACAAATTATGCCCAAATTCATTCAACTCACGAGGGACCCAGGTAATCAAAGTTTGAAAGTGAAACCCTAAATACCCAATCTTGAAAAAAGTTGCTGCCTGGTGTGCCTCTTCTCTTCATCGTCAAACCTTCACCGAAAATCCTGAATATCAGAATATCACCGCCTCTTCGCCGATTCCGGCCTCCACATTTCATCGGTGGCTCGTCACCTCTTCACCTCTTCTTTCTCCATACCCTTTGCATTAAGAAATCAAGATTCAAGAAAAATAGATTTGTTTTCCTTTAAAGTTTCAGGCTTTCATCAGTTTTGGTTCGTCTGAGTGAAGATTTTATGTGCCATTTAGATTGTTTGATTGAGTTATGCACTGTAGTTATACAGGAAAATTTTGTGTGGGGTTTAAGGGTTTAGATTAATTGAGTTAAGATTAAAGATTTTATGTGGGGTTTAAGGGTTTAGATTGGTTCATGTGATGTGATTAAAGATTTTATGTGCTTGAAAATTTAGTAATTGCAATTTATGTTTGCACCTGCTGTGCAGTGTGCAAAGTGCAAACTAAAGTGGAGTTTGCACAAGCAAATTGCAGTGCAGTTTATGTTTGCATGTAACGCCCCACTTGAGGTACGTTGCTAATGTTTCTTATTTCGCTCTTATTTGAGTCAGTTTTTATGAATAGTGGTTGGTTGGTCTTTGGTTGTATTGATATGTTGAGTATTTGCCTTGAATTGAGTCAAAATTAGAAGGTTTTTGTTGTTACAGGGTTCACCGGGGCGAAGAATAATCTTCGCCACGGCGAAGAGGTGTTAAGGCCACGGGGAAGCTGCTGGACAGTTTCGCCGCGACGAAGGAAGCTTCTTCGTCGCGGCGACGTGCCGGTTGAAAAGTTTATTGAGTTTTAGATATTTTTTTCCCTTAGGTAATATTTGACCATTTTACCCCTAATTAGCAGGAAAAGTGGGGAGTAAAATGTAAGGAAATTTCATGGAGAATATGTTAGTATGGGGGTGTGGTTGTAAAGAATCAAAGGATATGGATAGAATTTCTAAGAAAGAGCAAGGGCAAAATGGGAAGAATGAGTTTGTTAGGAGATATTTAGGGGGGTTTAGTCTTTGAGAACTTTTCATTTTCCCATTCCACCGCCTCCTCCATTCTCCAAATTCTCTCAAATTCCTTCAATCTTCCAATGATTTCCAAGAGCTTTTTGAGTAACTTTTAGTAGGGTTTTAATCTAAAGCATCCTAAGGTAAGGATTCTTGCTTTAGATGAGAGTTTTATTATGTTTTGATTAGAGTCTCATGTTGTTGGTTAAAGTTGTAGAGAGAAGGCAAGCTCCCAAAGGAAAGAAGAAGTGTTAAAGAAGCTATTTCTTCATAAAGTAAGTAAATTCAACCTAAGTTGAGATTTAAGAACTCTTTTGAGTAGAGTTATATATATAAATGTGTATTCATAAGGTTTGTTGAAATGAGATGAAAGAGATTAGTAGTTATGAATGAGTAATACACATAAATTGAGTTATGAGAAGTGTTTTATTTGCTTGATGTTGGGTTGAGTTTGATTGAAGTTGGAGGAAGTTTTGAGCAAGCTTATGGAAGTGTTTCTTCTTTTGACAGGAAATTTAGAGTTTGTGAGGGAGTTTCCTCCCATTTGGATGATTAAAGAAAAGAGAAAAGTTAGAGTTAGAGTAGAGTTTATATGCACATGAGTTGTTCGATGAAATGCTCAAGAGAAGCATAAGTAAGAGTAGAAAGCCTTAATTTTTACTACATGGCATAATTGTATTTCATAAATGCATTAATGAGTATGAGTCATTTATGTGCATTAACTATGCATTATTTATGCACTAGAGAAGAGAGTAGAGAAAGAGTAGAGACTTTTGAGTTTAAGCTACTCTAAGAGTAAAGAGAAAGAGAGAATAAGCACTATAGAGTAAAAGATAGAGTAGTGCTAAACAAGAGAATAGAGTGAGTTGTGCGATGGGGAACCTGTGAGTACGGGTAGAGTATTCCCACATGTACGCCGCTTTGAGAGAGCGGCATGAGTATCAGAGAGAGAAGTGGTGTAGCCCGTAGAGTACATGTGGATGAGGGCTATACCCGAGTTTACCCGAGAGATTCTATGCACTCACATGGCTAAAGGTTCCGAATCCATGCATAACCAAGTCCGGCCGGTTAGAATGAGTAAAAGTCACTGGGAGTGGGAGCGAGTCCCAGCCGTGCCTCCGGTCAGATGGGGCCGTGACTTACTAGAAAGAGAGTTAGTAGGAAATAGTTATGAGAAAGAGAAAACAGAGAGTTGTATAAGAGAAAGAGTAAATAAAAAAATTGTAGGGAAAGAATTAGAGAGAGAGTTATAGGGATAATTGAGTAGAGGGTTTACTTACTGAGCATTGTTTTGTGCTCATCCCGTTGTTCCTTATGTTTTTGTAGGTTCTAGATGAGGACACGGTCGGATGGACATTGGCACACGAAAAGAATTGGCTACACTGTCCACCCTATTTTGATAGTTTTGCATATGATACAAATCTTGTATATATTTGTATAAAGAATACATATGTTTAATAAAAGAAAATTTTGGGCCCAACTTTTTATGTTATTTTACATGTACTTTTACTATGCATATTTTTATGAGAAGGAGTCGTTACATTGCACCTGCACTGCAGTTTGCTTTTTCATTTGGCAAAGTGCAAACTGCATTGCAGTTTGCTTATGCAAAGCGTGAACTGCAATACACATTGCCAAGCAAACCGCATTGCAGTTTGCTTTTGCATCTGTTGTGCAGTTTGCACGTGCAAAGAGCAAATTGCACTATAGTTCGCACTTGTTTTAAAATGTTTATTATTATTATTTTTTTTTGTAATTGCAATTTTTTTTAACAAATTTGTAAACTGCTATAGGGGTTTTTTTGTAGTTATTTTTTAACATGTTTATTCTTTTGTGGGTGTTATCTGCAGGTTATTAATAGGTTACATTACACAATGTCAACATCGACCAAAAGAAGGGGTTTAGAAGAGGATGTGAACCGATCTTTTGAAGCATCCAAAAAAGTATCTATTGCAAGTTCCCACATGAATATTCCACCCGATGGGAATGACGAAGAACAATCTCCAGCTCAAGGAAATAACATACCAATCACGACCAATACACCTGGTTCAACCCTTCCCCCGCTTCCCCTAGAGGAAACTCATGTCACTGGAATTGGAAGGCCTAGGTAAGTTGTATGACAACATTTCAAAAAAGTCTTAGTTGATGGGAAGGAAAAGGCGAAGTGTAATTACTGTCATTGGCAGCTCGTCGGTGGTTCTAAAAATGGAACAAGACATTTGTATGATCATTATAAAATTTGTGCAAGGCGAAAGAATCAAGATGTATCACAAATGATGCTTGCGGGGATGCAAAAAAAAGATTCCATGAAGACATTAAGCAATTACCATTTAGATCAACAGGCACAGAGAGATGATCTTGCTAATATGATTATTCTTCATGAGTATATATCTATTGAGCATGGTTGACGATCTGGGGTTTAGAAAATTCTGCAACACTATTTCACCCTCCTTCAATATTGTCTCTAGGAGAACTATTAGGAGGGACATTATGAAGATGTATGAAGTTGAGAAGGAGAAGTCCATGAAAATGTTAAGCAAGAACTGGAGTAGAGTTGCCATTACTATTGATTTGTGGACTGCCAGCAACTAGAACAAAGGATATATGACTATCACAGCGTACTTTATCGATGATAATTGGGTATTGCATAATTAACTTTTAAGGTATTATGTTTTTTAATTTTTATGTTTCATTATTTTTATTTCTTTGTAAAATTTTAAGATAAATTAAAATATTAATTATCTACAATTTATATTGTAGATACATATGCGTTGCCCACATACTAGAGATGTGCTTTCTACGGCGTTGATGGACTGCTTTTATGAGTGGAGTATTGATTCAAAGCTGTCCGCATTGACGGTTGACAATTGCTCCACCAATGATGTGGTTGTCCAAGATATTTTAGGTGAGCTTCAACGTTGCACCCTTATGTTACATGGCGAATTTTTTCATATGCGTTGTTGTGCACATATTCTCAATTTAGCTGTTCAAGATGGATTATCGATTATTGGGGTAGTAATATCCAAAATCCGTGAAACTGTTTCCTATTGGATGACATCGCCTAAAAGGGAGCAAAAATTTGTGGAAATGGCACGTTGTGAAGCTAGGTCAAGACACGTTGGAATTCAACGTATTTGATGCTTCAAACAGCTTTCATTTATAATGGGTATTTAGGCATTTAAAGTTTCAAGATCCAAATTATAGATGTTAACCAAGTGATGAAGAATGGGAGTTTGCAGAAAATATAAGTGAGAAGCTAAAAATATTTTATGATACCACACTTGTATTCTCTACAACGGAAAAACTCTCTGCCAATTCTTATTTTCCAAAGATTTGTGAAATTAGACTTCATGTGACTAAAATGCTAACAGATGAGGATGATTTGGTGAGGAAGATGGCAACTCAGATGGATGAAAAGTTAAAAAAAATATTAGAGTGTGATTCATGGTGTCATGGGGATTGCAATGGTTTTAGGCCCTAGGTTTAAAACGAAGTTGTTAGATTTCTTTTTTCCTTTGCTCTATTGAGAGGATGGTGTAGATGAGATTATGAGGATCTGGAGATTATGTAATGATTTGTATGTTCAGTATTAGAGTAACCACCGAGGCTACCAAACACATCAATCTTATAGTTTCACTGTATCCTCTAGTAGTTCTTCTTAGACAGATTTTGAAAAGATGGGGGTAATGGCTAGTTTAGATAAATTTTTGCAAAAAGAATCTAGTATTGGCCAAGAAAAGTCTGAGTTGGATTCTTACTTAGAGGAGAAAATTATTCCTAGAACTCTAGGCTTTAATTTATTGACTTGGTGGTGACATTTGGGTCCAAATATCCTATCCTACAAAGGATTGCTCGAGATATTCTAGCTGTTCCGATGTCCACCATTGCTTCTAAGTCTGCATTAGCATTGCTGGCAACATGGTGAGTCTACATCGTAATAGGTTTCATTCTGATACAATAGAGGCATTGATGTGTCTAAGGAATTAGATATGGGCAGACAACAAAGGTAAAGAAAAAGAAATTTTTGTTTCTTCTACATTAAAAATTGAAAAAACCTATTAACATATGCTAGTTGTTAATGTTTATTTTCATTGTTATGTTAGGCCCGGGGCTAGGATATGGTTCATCAATTTATGATGATAGTGATGCAGACGATTTGGTATTATAGATTTGTATTTTGTAATATATTCTTTTCCGTTCCTCTTCTTTAATCATTTGTATGATAGTTAAAATTTGTGTACATGTTACTTAAATATCATCTAATTTATATTTTTCACTTGTTTAGGAGGAAATTGAAGTGGAATAATTTTGATGATATGGATACTTTTGGTGAAAAGTTTTGGATTTCATATGTGACAGGTTTATTTCTCCATATTTTAATTGTATGCAATTCGATATGGTTTAGATTTTTTTTAGGTTTGTAATAATCTCAAATTTGTCTATAGGTTGTTCGTGGGCTACACATGGAAATGGAATGTTAGGTGCTGTCTGTTGGTTGTTGAATCTTGATATTTGATATTGTAATGTATTGAATCTACTGAAGTACTGATGTGGATTGTGGGGTGGGTCTTTTTGGCAGCTCATTTTTTGAATCTTGATACTGTCATGTTTTGAATCTTTTGATTATAGATCTGTCACATATTGTAATATATTATCAATTTAGTATGATGGTTTTTATATTTAATATATACATTATAGATTTAATTTCTTTTTTGATGATATGATCTTTATGTTTAATATGTATATTATATATTCATTTTTTTTATTGGTTGGTATATATAATTTGGAGAAAAGGATAATAAAACTAATAAGGATATAAAAAGACAGAAAACCCCCAAACGAGGAACGGGCTTTTTTCAGGGATTCCTCGAATTCCCCAAACAGGCTTCGGGCTGGGAGCGGGGAATCCCCTTGGGCTTTCGGGCTGGGGCTGGAGACAAGGGTCCCCGACTCGTGCCCATTCCTAATTGTCAAGGACCTAAGTATTACTTTAAGATTCTTTTTTACCTAATTATACCTCAGGGACCAAAATATTTTAACCTATTTTAATCTTTTTTGGGGGGAAAATATATGTTGTTTTAAATTTGTGGATCTTAGAATAGAAAACTTGATGAGAATTCATAATTAATTTCACTATTTTTCTTATATGATTTTAAGACGTGTATGTGTGGGATAAGAGGAAGATCTTGACCAAAAAATACCATATTCGTCTTGATATGTTTGCTCATATTCTAATTAATAATTACTAATAAAATCTAGGATTGTGATATGTAAAATTCATAATTTAAATTCCATTTTCACCTTTGATTTGTCCACGGTAATTGGAATACGACCCTTTTGTTTAGTACAATAAATACTTATTAGGGTTTATGAACAAATCCTATATCTGAAAAAAAAAAAAGCAATGTTATGCTTACAACTACGGACAAAAAACAAATGATAAAGTAGTTATTTACATAAGTTTTGTATAATTTTTGTCTGTTTGTATGATTATGTTGTAAGCAAAACATTAATGAATTATATAAACTATTCCCTACAAACTGATATGACAACCCTGTATGTTTGACACATCGTCTCCTATAATTTGTTAAGTTTATCCCTAATTTAAAATCATCCTATCACATTTAAACACATCGGTTTGTATGGGTTATTACCTTTGGGTGATCGAGTGATTTGATAGGAACTTTTGGATGTATTACTCAAAAATGTCTTAAGTTCGAGTCCCTCTTCAGTTGCTAATAGCAGTAGCCATTGGAGCTCTTACCCTACCGGTAATTGCAGGGTCCCAAGGGATTAGTTGAGGTGCACGTACGTTGGTCCGAAAACCCCTGATCATTAAAAAAAAAAAAAAAAGTTTGTATGAGCATGAATTTTTCTTTCTTTCTTTTATTTTAATAAATTTCCCACTTTTGTTACCTCATATATACAACTTGGTATGATATTGTTGGCACTTAAAATTAATCCCAAAAATTAGTAAAAATTTACGAGAAAGTTAAACATTAAATCTAAACCCTTATAAGTTATAATTAAATGACACATGGCAAAACATAATTAAAACTTGAAATTCAAAGAGAAACAAGGGGAGGACTCTTAATCTTATCCATGTTTTAAAACTCTCCAATAATATGGTAAGAGAAATCTCATATTATAATTAGATAATTACCATATTTGAACTTTATATATATCAAGAAACGTTGAATCTAAAATTTTAGTTAACGTTCAATGTACCCAACTCAGAAAAAAAAAAAAAAAAAAAATCAAGAGCAAAATGGAGATTTTTTTATATATATCTATCAAACCAGAGCTCGTTTCTCCCATTAATTTAAATCTTCTCTACTCATATTCTCTTGTATCATAAATCCTTCAAACTCACAAAGAATTTAGGTGAGTCTCATCTATTTGATACTGCTTTTTCAATGGTATATACAGTTAGTTTTTATTGTCAATGTCTTGAAGTTTTTAACGTGCGGACTAAAGGTTAACAACTAGAAACCAATAGCTAACCATTGGTACGCTTTTGGTTTGCACATTAAAACTTTAGGATGTTGACACTTGAAAATTTTCGTGATTATATATATATGCATCGGCTTTAGGACTTTGATAAGTCTCTTGAATGTTTTCCAATTTTCATGCTAAATGTAGCTCTAGTCATGGGATCAAACCATGCATTGTGCTTTTTTTTTTTTTTTTGGTGATTGGGGTGTCTAGACCAGCTTGCGTACACCTCAACTAATTCTTAAGATCCTGAAGTTAATAGCTGGGTAAACCTCTAGTGGTCATCGAAGTGAATTGAATTCAAGACCTCTTGGGTAATACCCCAAGAGTCCATATTCAATCACTCGGCCACCCAAGAGTGGTTTGCATTGTGCTATTATTTCTTGATAAGATGATCTTTGTAATGGAATATTGTTATTGGAATTAATTAATTTATCTTGTTGTTTGACATTGTTGTAGTGAACATGAACTCCTCCGGAGTCGAGCTCAATAAGGTTATCTTCGTAATAGGGTCGACTGGTACGGGAAAGACCAGACTCTCCGTTGCCCTTGCTACTCAATTTTCGGCGGAGATTATCAATTCTGACAAAATCCAAGTTTACAAGGGGCTGGATATCATCACCAACAAAGTCTCTTCCCATGAAACTCGCGGTGTACCTCACCATTTGTTAGGGTTTCTGGACCCTGATGAAGATTTCACAGCTCAAGAATTTTGTCGACATACCATGATGACCATTCATCGTATTATAGAAAAGGGTCGTATCCCGATCATCGTAGGTGGTTCGAACAACTATATCAGAGCTCTCGTAGAAGATCCAACTATACAGTTTAGGAAAAACTTTGATTGTTGTTTTCTATGGATGGATGTATCATTACCTGTTTTGCACAGGTACGTAGGCAAACGGGTTGATAACATGGTTGAATTGGGGTTAGTGGATGAAGTCAGGGAAATGTTTGATCCTGAGGCAGACTATACGCGGGGAATCCGACGAGCTATTGGGGCTCCGGAGATGCACAAGTACCTGGAAATTGAAGGTCATGACATGGTTAATGAAACCACTAAAAAGATCTTACTCAATGCTGCTATCGAAGAGATCAAGGATAACACCTGTAAATTGGTGAATAGTCAGCTTGAGAAGATTCGAAGACTTAGAGATGAGCTCGGGTGGGAGATTCACCAGATTGATGCGACTTCTGTATTTCACAACAATGGGAAGAAAGAAGCAGAAGAAGCCTGGGAGAATGCAGTGATGAAACCTAGCTTGAAGATAGTTGGAAATTTTTTGAAAGAGAAGAAGAAGAGTCATCATGTTAAGTCTTCTACCTACTACTTTCAAGTCTTATTCTCGAGTTCGTCAGGGAATTTCAATGGCGAATTAGAAGGACAATGAGATAGGAATATCAGTCTCTCTATTATGTAATAACTTGTGAGCAATGAACGATGGATTCTTCCTGTCCTGTAATAAAAATGAAGTATGGTGTCTTCATTTAGTCCACAATAGCAATATATTTTATTTGGTTTGATATTATTTTCCTTAATTTCGGATATACACACATGCGCATTTTTTTATTTTTATTTTTATTTTTATTGGGGTTGTCCAGACCAGCTTGTATGCATCTTGAATAACTCCTAGGACCTAGAAGTTAATGACTCGATATACCTTCTAGCAGTTACGTATCTAGAATTTTTAGTAACTGGCTTTAAAACATTTAAGTTAATAAATTTACAATAAAATGTTGTAGGGTCAAATTGTAAATATTATAAATACATCCAAAACCTCCAATGTTCACCCTTATTAACAACTAAGAGGAATCGAATTCAAGACCTCTTGAGTAATACATCCAAAAGTTTCTATCGCTCCATCTTGTTACCCAGAGGTGGTTCACACACACACAGAGGTTATCATCCTTGCATGATTTTATGAAATACGAGAGGAGGTAATTGATAAATTCTAATATCTATAGAGTCTTGCTTATATTTCCTTAAACTTGAGGGTATACAAGAGACAATAAACCTAATAATTATGTGATAAACATATTATGAACACGTTATTTAATGTTGTTATTGAAGATATACTTGTAAATTACCTAAATAAATAATGTGATTTTTTGTTCCATATATGTATTTTTTATTTGGTTTAATATTATTTTCTTAATTTGGGATATGCCAGGTTTAAATGAAGAGTATATATAAAATAAAGGGGCCAAAACCGAATGTGCAATGTATCTAAATATCTATACATAATTTTATCATATTATACTCTTGAATTCTATTTGCTTTTACTTAAAAAGAAGCAAGTAATTTCCCATTAATTTGGACACCCTATATTTAAGGAATTTAATAGAGTATTATAATTGGTACTTATATTCATTAATTTATATTTTAATTGAAATACTTATATATAAAGATGAAATCTTTAAAGGGAAGAGTTAAATAAAAATTTAAAATTTTAAGAAAAATAATAGATACATATATGACTTTTTAGGTATATAAGATTTGTTTAAAACTTTCCTTGTAATTTGAATATGCCATTTTTTTAAATCTAATTTATTAATCATCATAATATGGGCAAACAAATCATGATGAAAAATGGAATTATATATATATATATATATANTTATATTCATTAATTTATATTTTAATTGAAATGCTTATATATAAAGATGAAATCTTTAAAGGGAAGAGTTAAATAAAAATTTAAAATTTTAAGAAAAATAATAGATACATATATGACTTTTTAGGTATATAAGATTTGTTTAAAACTTTCCTTGTAATTTGAATATGCCATTTTTTTTTTTAATCTAATTTATTAATCATCATAATATGGGCAAACAAATCACTGTTTTTTTTTCTTTTAACCAAGGTGTCCGAACCAGCTTACGCACACCTCGATCTATCCTCTAGACTAATCCTCGTGGGGGACTAGCGGCAATCGATTGTTACCGCCTCCACTTAAATCTTGGGAGTCAGGAGGATTCGAACCTGAGACTGTGCACCTTAACTACATCTCTCAACACTCATCCTACCACTTGAGCTGCCCAAGGGTGGGTTCACTAATCTTTTCAAAGCACAAAAAATTTAGGTAGTTATATCATTAGTCATTCTTTATTTTATTTTATTTATTTATTTTTGGTGTAGAGTAATTTTTTCTTAATTTTCAATTATATATAAATTATAATTGGGCATGACAAATTACATTTTTTTTTTTTTTTTTTTAAGGGTATTTGAGATATCCATACCTACATTGGAGTTTGCCTAGTCCTTAGGATCACGGAATACCCCACAAGCCCAATAGACCAAGGTAATTGGACAAATGTGGTAAACACCTCTCCTGCGACTCAAACACAAGACCCCCTGGGTATAGCTGACTCCAGTGGATAAAAGGTTTACTATCTGGCCACAAGGGGAGACTCTTTTGCAGTATTGTCTATATGGACTCCTTTAACGAAGGTCACAACAAGGTTATTTTTCTAAGGGGATCAACGGGCATTGGAAAAAACCAAACTTTCCATTTTGCTAGCCACTTATTTTCCAATGGAAATTATCAATTCTGACAAAATTTAAGTTTACAAAGGTCTTGATATTATCACCATTTATTAGGGTTTAGGTGTCTCACCACTTATTAGGGTTTTATAAACCCTAATGTAGATTTCATAGTTCAAGAGTTTTGTCGCCTTAACCCTAATGACCATTCATTGTATTATACAAAACTGTTGTATCCCGATCATTGGAGATGGTTCCAACAACTATATACAGAGCTCTCATAGAGGATCTCAGTTGTATTCTCTGGTTGGATGTCGTTTTACCAACTTTTGTAGCGAAAACGAGTTGATCAGTGGTGGAATTAGGGTTAGCTGATGAAGTCATCAGAGAGGTGTTTCATCCAAAAGCCACATCTATGTTTGATAAAAGTGGCCGGGAAAGAACAAAGAAGGCTGGGAGAAAATGGTGATGGAAACCTAGATTATAGTTTATTATTGGCGAATTCTTGAAGAATGATGTGGGATCTAATGGGCCAGGCTTTGAAGCTCATGAAACATGCGATCTTAGAGGCGGTTGGTTTACGTGGCTTCAACTTCAACTTATACGACACACAGATGGCAGAGGGCAGTTTGAAAGTTGGAGATCAGCCGCCATAAAAATTGGTGATGTCATAAGTCTCAATTCGGAATTTTATTTTATTTTTTATTATTATTAGAGTAAATGACTTTTTCCCACCCAAGGTTTTCCTTAGCAACACTTTCATATCCAAAAAGTTTCAAAGTACTATTTTTTTCACCCAATAGTAAGATTTTGTTACTACCCAAAGTCGATTCCGATGTCAAAAATTCTCCTTCTCATCACATTTAAACTTCTAATCTCCTCTTTAGAAAACCCCTCTTACCATGACATCTGATTTTTCATCGATTGTCAACCACCGTAAAGCTAGGGTTTCATGTTCTTAGCTGATTTCTGGCTAAGTCCGAGGGCGAGCATTCAATCGACCACGACCATTTGATCCGCCGGCCTCCACTCTATAAAAACCCTCTCACCCTGACTTTTGGTAACTCAAATGCTGGTTGAGAAAGTGGAGTGTATTTTGAATATTAATGGAATATAAATATTGGCTGGGAAAGTGGTATTTTGAAACTTTTTGGGTGGGAACGTGTCATTAACACAAATCTTGCGTGGGAAAAAGGCGTTTACTCTTATTATTATTGTAAAATGGAGTATTTAAGAGTTGAGACATCCTTTTACGTAAACATAATATTAAAATTAAAATAAATAAATAAATAAATAATTATTTATTGGCTTCTAACTTATTAGTGCAAGTTGATATATATAAGCTTGAAAAACCTCTCTCACTACGGCATCTGATTTTTCGTCGATTGTCAACCACCGCAAAGCTAGGGTTTCATGTTCTTAGCTGATCTCTAGCTGATTCCGAGGGCAAACATTCAATCGACCACCACCATTTGATCTATCGGCCTCCATTCTACAAAAACCCTCTTACCCTGGCTTTTGGTAACTCATTGAATGGTGGCTGAGAAAGTTGAGTGTATTTTGGATATTAATGAAATATAAATATTGGGTGGAAAAGTGATATTTTGAAACCTTTTGGGTGGGACCGTGTCATTAATGCAAACCTTAGGTGGGAAAAAGATGTTTACTATTATTATTATTGTAAAATGGAGTATTTAAGAGTTAAGTCATTCTTTTACGTAAACATAATATTTAAATTAAAATAACGTAGATGCAAAAATCTGCGGTTACAAAAAGAAGGACTGATCCCGTGAGATTGAGGTCATTAGCAATCTGCTACACTTGCACATGTGAGAAAACAAGCGTGAAGCATACGGAAAACACTAGGATGGTGTTTGTCTCCTGGTGTTTTCCGTAGGCACTTCGACGCTCAAGTCAGCAAGGTTGAGTAAGGCTAGTTTAGTGAGGGTTAGGGAAATGAAAAGTTATCGAAAGCCTAGTCGGGGACTGTGACTACGATGCGAAGTTCTTAAGTGGGAACTCCAGGGTCTGAAGGTATAATGTTTCTATCCCTTGTGAGAGGGCTGGCCTCTGTTTAAATAGTGACTGTATGGTCTTCGAATCCTGGTTGGACTGGGAGTCCTAGTAGTGGTAATCCTCTCAAAGGGTGTAGCCTTTGGCTCCCTTATCTCAGCACGAAAGGGAGTTCGAGTGTGCCTCGGATACAGACCTTAGAGGGATTGGGATAGTAATTGACTTCCTTATCAGAGTTCAAGTAGGAGTGTAATTTGTAGGCGACTGTGGGCTCTGAGTTGATCGTAAGCCCAGTAGGTGTTCCAGGATTAGGAGGTTTGGGTCTAGATGGTTAGAAGCTGGAAGAGCATACCGAGTGGGCCTCATCTACAGAATTATGATTTGGGCCCCGTTGGAATTGGGCCTGAGCTTTCATCTTTGTCGGAGGTGTCTCCGTCTTTGGGCCTATTTGGGTCGAGGACATTTTTTGGCCCTAACAAATAAATAAATAAATAATTAATTATTGGCTTCTAAATTATTAGTGCAAGTTGAGTTTAATATATATATATATATTATAGATATAATACTATATATATATATATTATATATATATATATATATATATATATATATATATATAAATATATCCATTCCCCCCAGTTTAGGCTTAACAAAGTAATGTAGAGTGAAACACAATATGTTGTAATGATAAGATGACAGGATAAATAGACAGTAATATGGAAGATCTAACAAAATTTTAGAGCCACATATTAGTTGATTATCACATTGCATGGCCAACAGAAGGAATAGGGAAAAAAAAGGGATTAAAAGAAATTTTTGCAAGTTAATCCCAAAAATTAGTCAAAATTTAAGAGAAAGTTAACATTAAATCTAGACCCTTAAAAGTTATAAGTAACTGACACATGGCAAAACTAATTAAAACTTGAAATTCAAAGAGAAACAAGGAGAGGACTCTTAATCTTATCTAGTTTTAAAACTCTCCAATAATATGGTAGAGCAATCTCATATTATAATTAGATAATTACCATATTTGATTTAATGAAATGTGTATATATATATATATATAATATATATAAGAAACATTGAATCTAAAATTTTATTTAACATTCAATGTACCCAACCAGGAAAAAAAAAAAAATCAAGAGCAAAATGAGATTTTTGTATATATATATCTATCAAACCAGAGCTCGTTTCTCCATTAATTTATCTTCTCTACTCATATTCTCTTGTATCATTAATCCTTCAAACTCACAAAGAATTTAGGTGAGTTGCATCTATTTGATACTACTTTTTCAATGGTATATACAGTCAGTTTTTATTGTCAACGTCTTAAAGTTTTTAATGTACGGAATAAAGGTTAACAACTAAAACCAATATAACCATTGTACGCTTTTGGTTTGCACGTTAAAACTTTAGGACGTTGACACTTGAAAATTTTTGTGATTATATATATATATATATATATATAATATATATATATATATATATATAATATATATATTATATATATATATATATATATATATATGCATCAACTTTAGACTTCGATAAGTTTCTTGAGTGTTGTCCAATTTCATGCAATGTAGCTCTAGTCATGGGATCAAACCATGCATGTGCTTTTTTTTTTTTTTTTTTTTTTGGTGATTGGGGTGTCCAGACCAGCTTGCGTACACACTCAACTATTCTTAAGGTCCCTGAAGTTAATAGCCGGGTAAACCTCTAGTGGTCATCGAAGTGAATTGAATTCAAGACCTCTTGGGTAATACCCCAAGAGTCCATATTCAATCACTCGGCCACCCAAGAGTGGTTTGCATTGTGCTATTATTTCTTGATAAGATGATCTTTGTGTCAAAGTTTGAGATTGAAGGTGGCAAAAGAGGCAGAAGATTGCCGAAGAATGCCTACAAAGGAAGCTTGATAAAAGGGCATAAATGAAGACCAAAGAATATCAAGCAAAGAGAGAAAATTTGTAATTGTATTTCTTGTATTGTAATGAGTACATCAGCCAATTTATATAGTGACTTTGAATACAGTAAAGGTAATGAAATAATACAGTAAAGGAAATGCAATAAGCTCTTAATTACAAAATATTACAATAATCAATCAAATAATTGTAAATCAATAATTGCTTGATTCCAGCATAAATATCTTTAGCATTCCATATTTCATCACTCCCCCTCAAGTTGGTGGTTTGTAGATGTCGCAAACCCCAAGCTTGTGTAATAAATAAGAATGCTGATGACTACATAAAGGCTTTGTGAATATGTCTGCTGGTTGTTCCGATGTTCGTATGTGCCTAGTCCTGATAATCCCTTCCTGAATTTTCTCCTTGACGAAAAGACAGTTAATTTCTATATGTTTGGTTCTTTCATGGAAAACTGGATTTGCCGCGATATCATTAGCAGCTTTGTTATCGTAGTATAAAGTGACTGGTTTTCCTGTTTTCACTCCCAAATCTTTGACTAATCCAAGAATCCAGACAATCTCACAAGTTGTTTTTGCCATTGCTCTATATTCTGCTTTAGCTGAGGAAAGTGATATTGTTGATTGCCTTTTTGTTTTCCATGATATAAGGGATCCTCCAATTTTAATGCAAAATCCTGTAAGAGACTTTCTAGTCATAGGACAGATACCCCAATCTGAATCGCAGTATGTTGTGATGTCGAAATTCCTATCTCGAGGTAAAAGAAGTCCTAATCCAGGACATCCTTTTAAATACTTAAGTACCTTGATTGCCGCGTCCATATGAGATTGTTTTGGTTGATGCATGAACTGACTTAGTATATCGATTGCATAACTTATGTCAGGTCTTGTCATGGTGAGATAGATGAGTCTTCCTACGAGTCTCTGATAAAGAGATGGGTCTTGTAACAGAGGATCATTTTCTGAAGAGGCTGTCTCATGTCATATTGTTGTGATGTGAGTTTGATGTTTGTTCCACAAGAATGATGCTCGGTTTGCATGTTGATAAACCAGAGTCGGACACAAGTTCTAAAACATATTTCCTTTGACTTAGAGAAATACCTACCGCGGATCGTGCAATCTCGATGCCCAAGAAATACTTTGGTTCCCCCAAATCTTTTATACGGAAATATTTGTTGATATGCTCTTTTAAGGTCTGAATGCCATTCTCATCGTTCCCAGTGATTAGAATATCAACAACATAAATAATAAGAGCAATGATAGTGGTACCTTTGTGCCATGTGAAGAGAGAGTAGTCATGCTTGGATTGAGTGAATCCCATGTTTGTTAGAGCCTTTGTGAATTTTACGTTCCATTAACGAGATGGTTGTTTCAAACCATATAAGGACTTGCATAAACGACAAACCATATTCTCCCCTTGTCTACAAAGTCCAGGAAGAAGGTCCATATAAATTTCTTCATGAAGATCTTCGTGAAGAAAGGAATTATGGACATCCTTTTGATGAAGGGACCCGTCACATATGGCAGCAATGGACAAGAAAGTCCGAACAGTGACATGCTTGGCTACTAGACAAAAGGTGTCTTGGTAATCAAAACCTTCTCTCTGGGTGAAACCTTTAGCAACGAGACGAGCCTTGTAACGCTCAATGGATCCATCAGCACGGTGCTTGATCTTATAAATCCATTTGTAACCAATGGGTTTCCTGTGAGAAGGACGAGCAGCAAGATCCCAGGTATGGTTCTAAAAGAGAGCACTGAGTTCATTGGCCATGGCTTGAAGCCAATGTAAATGGGGAACAACTTCAGAGTAACAAGAAGGCTCTTGTTGGGCAGAAATCTGATTGATACAAATCCTGTGGGCAAGAGATAGTCGATCATAAGTAACATAGTTGGAAGCAGGGTAAGTAGTACCTGTGGTAGTCTGGATGGTAGGATAGACATAATCTTCTGTCCAATAGGTGGGCGAGTGACCCTTGTGGAACGTCTCTAAGGAGGAACAAGAACAATAGGAGTATTATCTAGTGGAGGTGGATTGGGAAGCTGGTTCTCTAGAGATGGATTAGGAGATGGACTAGGAAGCTGCTTCTCTGCGAAAACTAGTTCAGAGGTCAACTTGGAGGGTCCCATATCTTGAATGGGATGCATGGTATAATAGGGTCTTGATAGGTCCGCTATTGAAGGATCTTCCAAAAAAGGTGGAGACTGCGAGGATTCATTAGAGGGGGACCTGTCTAAAAAAGGAAAGGAATCTTCATGAAAAACCACATCCCTAGAAACCAGGAATTTCCCTGAGGTGATATCATATAGTCGATAACCTTTCTGATGCATTGGGTTACTTATAAAAACACATGAAATAGCCCGAGGAGAAAATTTATCATGCCCCCTTAAATTTGTAGAGTAGCATAAACACCCAAACACTTGGAGGTGATCAACTGTAGGTGGTTTACCAAAAAGAACTTCATAGGGTGTTTTGCCATCTAGAACCCGACTCGGCATCCTATTAATCAGGTAGGTGGCCGTGACCACACATTCGCCCCAAAGGGTAGTAGGGATGTTGGCTTGGTGTTTAAGGGCACGAGCGACCTCTAAAAGATGTCAATGTTTCTGTTCAACTATGTCATTCTGTTGAGGGGTATAGACACAAGAACTTTCATAGATAATACCAAGAGAGGAAAAAATATCTGAACATTGAGTGTTGAAAAAATCCCTAGCATTACCAGTTCGAATTCATTGAACTGAAAGATTAAATTGGGTTTTGACCATGGACAAAAAATGTCTGATGTGAGTGAGTGTCTGGGTTTTAGATTGCATGAGGTAGACCCAAGTTCCTTGAGAGTAATCATCAACGATGGTAAGAAAATATCTAGAGCCATCGTGATTGGCTGTGTGATATGGACCCCATATGTCCATATGAACTAAGGACCCCATATGTCCATATGAACTAAGAAAAATTTATGGGTTGTGGAAGGCATGTGTTTGGAAAATTTTGTGCGGGACTGTTTTGTAAGGGGATAAATAGGACAATTGGGTTGCGAAATAAAGGCACTATGACCCAAACGTTGATACAAAATAAAAGAAGTTTTATTAATGTTTGTATTAAAAGAACTTTTATTTTTAGTAATACAAGATACTGAGTTTGTAGCATCAGAGGCATTATCCAATAATAAAGGCCTTGGTGAACTTTACCCGAGCCCATCAGATTCCTAGTCAAACGGTCCTCAAATTCACATTTGTTAGGAAAAAATTTTAAGACAGAGATGAGATTGAAATGGAAAGTAGGAACAAACAAGACATTATGAAGGATTAAATGTGTATTTAGATGAACAGTTCCTAATTGGGTGGCTGGTGCATGTGTACCATTTAGCATGCAGACTGATGGGTAGGGTATAGGTGATGTGTGGGAAAAATGTTTGGGATCACAAACGATGTGGTCACTGGCCCTTGAATCAATTATCCAAAAATTTTCTTTTGTAATATTAGAACAAAAAGATGTACCTGCATAAGATGTTGCATTGGCCTGTGGACTTTGATTTAGCATTTGCAGGATTTGACGATACTGTTCTTGGCTAAACATAAGGACCGCAACGTTATTCTCAGAACTGACAGGGTGACTTACTTGATTGGCAATGGCCAATCCAGATCGTTGATTTTGGTGGCGACCATGTAGTTTCCAACAAGTGTCTCTCGTGTGGTTTCTCCTCTTGCAAAAATCGCAATAACGATTTTTGTTGGACTTGAATGGCCCATGAGAGGAATTAAAATTTGTGGAGTGGATTGGGCTATTTCCCGAATTTGGGCCAGCTGTAAAACTTGGGACATTTCTGGAATTTGGGCTAGCAACCAAATTTGAGCGCAAACTGTTATTAAGCCCATTTGATTGTGAGCCATTGGATAAGAAGGTGAGATCTGGGCCATTAACTCCTCTATACAAAAGATGGCTTTCCTTGTCAGATTGCCCTTCTTTTCATTTCCATGTTTCATCTCTGGTGGTCTAGTTTGCCGCCGTTAGGGATTGACTATGAAAGCAGCAGCTTCATTATTGGGTTGGGATTCAGATGAAGTCGATCTCTAGCTTTTGTCTTGCATGGCCAATTGGTAGGTGCGTTGGAGAGATGGCGTTGGTGATGTAGCCAACATCTGTGTTTGAAAAGCCAAAAAACTATCATTCAAACCAATAAAAAAATGTACTAACTTGTTTTGATCTTTTAGGTGCTTGATTTGGTGAAGAATCTTGAAGGGCCCTTCAATCGGTTCTTCAACAGCATCGAGCTCATTCCAAATCGCCGAAAGGCGATTGAAATAAACTGTGACTGGCAGGTTGAGTTGTTTGATTTCAAGAAGATTTTTACGCAAAGTAAAAATCTTTGCGAGATCAAGTTTACCGTACATCTCTCTGATGTTTGTCCATATTTCATGTGCGTTTTCTGTCTGAGGCAAGCCAGTAGCAATCTCCTGGGTTAAGGAGTTGCTGATCCAGGTGCGAACGAGAGTATTGCGCTGAATCCAGTGCTGGATCAGATGCGGTTCAGTGGGTAATTTTGAGATCTGGCCAATGGTTGTTTGACGAGCACAAGTTTAGAGCCATCGAAAACCGACGAGAAAAGGGCATCCCCTGGTTCCGGTCAACCGGTGGAGGCTGGAAGGATTTGGAAGATCGGGTAGGGATTTTGACCTGTCGGGTTAGGGTTTTGACCCATAAACACGAATGGAAATGGGCCAGGTTGAAAATTGAATCCAAGTTGTTCGTTGGGCTCTGGTGGATGATTTGGACCAGTGTGGATGTTTGGGCCTGTTGGAGTTTGGTTGTGTGGGCCTTTATTTGTGGCTTTAGATTCTGAGTCTAGTTCAATTGGTGTTTTGGTTGGCTCCATTTTGTGATGTTTGAAAAATCTAATCCTATTGCCTTGGTTTGTAGGTTTAGAGAAACAATGGCTTAGAGAGGATTGTAGCGGAAGCAAAGGTTAGCTCTGATACCATGTCAGAGTTTGAGATTGAAAGTGGCAAAAGAGGCAGAAGATTGCCGAAGCATGCCTACAAAGGAAGCTTGATAAAAGGGCATAAATGAAGACCAAAGAATATTAAGCAAAGAGAGAAATTTTGTAATTGTATTTCTTGAATTGTAATGAGTACATCAGCCAATTTAGGGGGTGTTTGTCTAAGCTTATAAGCTGATCAAATTAGCTTATAAGCTCTAAAATTAAACTGATCTGTTTGTTTATAACTTTTTTAAGCTTATAATTTGAGCTAGAAGCCAAAAAAAAAAAAAAAAAAAAAAAAAAGTTGGGGGAGGTATATATTATAATATATTTTGCTTATAAGCACTCTGCTTATAAGTAGTTTGACCAAGTATATTACTACATTATCTTTGTTTAATTTTAAAATTCTGTAATACGCTTATTTAATGTAGTACTTTTTTAGTAATTTTATAATAAAATGTACTTATAAACCACTTTTACCAAACACGTCAACTATTATCAGCCACTTATAAGTACTTTAACCAAACACTTAAATTTCAAATGGTTATAAACACTTGTGCTTTAAACTAATTTTCATAAGCTAAGACAAACACCCCCTTAGAATATAATAAAGGTAATGAAATAATACAGTAACGGAAATGCAATAAGCTCTTAATTAAAAAATATACAATACAATCAAATAATTGTAAATTAATAATTGCTTGATTCATCATAAATATCTTCTGCTCCATATTTCATTACTTTGCAATGGAATATATGTTATTGGAATTAATTAATTTATCTTGTTGTTTGACATTGTTGTAGTGAACATGAACTTCTCCGGAGTCGAGCTCAAAAGTATCTTCGTAATGGGGTCGACCGCTACGGGAAAGACCAGACTCTCCGTTGCCCTTGCTACTCAGTTTTCGGCGGAGATTATCAATCTGACAAAATCCAAGTTTACAAGGGGCGGATATCATACCAACAAAGCTCTTCCCATGAAAATCGTGGTGTACCTACCATTTGTTAGGGTTCTGGACCCTGATGAAGATTTCACAGCTCAAGAATTTTGTCGACATACCATGATGACCATTCATCGTATTATAGAAAAGGGTCGTATCCCGATCATCGTAGGTGGTTCGAACAACTATATCGGAGCTCTCGTAGAAGATCCCACTATACAGTTTAGAAAAACTTTGATTGTTGTTTTCTGGATGGATGTATCATTACCTGTTTTGCACAGGTCGTAGGCAAACGGGTTGATAACATGGTTGAAATGGGGTTAGTGGATGAAGTCAGAGAAATGTTTGATCCTGAGGAGACTATACGCGGGGAGTCCGCGAGCTATGGGGCTCCGGAGATGCACAAGTACCTGGAAATTGAGGTCATGACATGGTTGATGAAACCACTAAAAGGATCTTACTCAATGCTGCTATCGAAGAGATCAAGGATAACACCTGTAAATTGGTGAACAGTCAGCTTGAGAAGATTCGAAGACTTAGAGATGAGCTCGGGTGGGAGATTCACCGGATTGATGCGACTCCTGTATTTGACAACAATGGGAAGAAAGAAGCAGAAGAAGCATGGGAGAATGCAGTGATGAAACCTAGCTTGAAGATAGTTGGAAATTTTTTGAAAGAGAAGAAGAAGAGTCATCATGTTTGAGTCTTCTACCTACTACTTTCAAGTCTTATTCTCGAGTTCGTCAGGGAATTCCAATGGCGAATTAGAAGGACAATGAGATACGAATATCAGTCTCTCTATTATGTAATAACTAGTGAGTAATAAATGATGGATTCTTCCTGTCCTGTAATAAAAATGAAGTATGGCGTCTTCATTTAGTCCACAATAGCAATATATTTTATTTGGTTTAATATTATTTTCCTTAATTTCAGATATACACACACGCGTGGTTTTTTTTTTTTTCTATTGGGGGTGTCCGATTCAGCTTGTGCGTATCTTGAATAATCTCCTGGGACCTTGAAGTTAATGACCCGATATCCTTCCGACAGTTATGTATCTAGGATTTTTAGAGAATGGCTTTAAAACGTTTAAGTTAATAAATTTACAATAAAATGTTGTGGGGTCAAATTGTAAATATTATAAATACATCCAAGACCTCCAATGTTCACCTTTATTAACAATCTAGAGGAATCGAACTCAAGACCTCTTGAGCAATACATCCAAGGGTCCCTATCACTCCATCATGTCACCCAGAGGTGGTTCACACACACAAGGGTTATCATCCTTGCATGATTTTATGAAATATGAGAGGAGGTAATTGATAAATTCTAATATCTATAGAGTCTTGCTTATATTTCCTTAAACCTGAGGGTATACAAGAGACAATAAACCTAATAATTATGTGACAAACATATTATGAACATGTTATTTAATGTTGTTATTGAAGATATACTTGTAAATTACCTAAATTAATAATGTGATTTTTTGTTCCATATATGTATTTTTTATTTGGTTAATATTATTTTCTTAATCTGGGATATGGCAGGTTTAAATGAAGAGTAATATAAAATAAAGGGGCCAAAACCGAATGTTCAATGTATCTAATTATCTATACATAATTTTATCATATTATACTCTTAAATTCTAGTTGCTTTTACTTAAAAAGAAGCAGGTAATTTCCCATTAATTTGGGCACCCTAATTTTAAGGAATTTAATAACGTATTATAATTCGTACTTATATTCATTAATTTATATTTTAATTGAAATGCTTATATATAAAGATGAAATCTTTAAAGGGAAGAGTTAAATAAAAATTTAAAATTTTAAGAAAAATAATAGATACATATATGACTTTTTAGGTATATAAGATTTGTTTAAAACTTTCCTTGTAATTTGAATATGCCATTTTTTTTTTTAATCTAATTTATTAATCATCATAATATGGGCAAACAAATCACTGTTTTTTTTTCTTTTAACCAAGGTGTCCGAACCAGCTTACGCACACCTCGATCTATCCTCTAGACTAATCCTCGTGGGGGACTAGCGGCAATCGATTGTTACCGCCTCCACTTAAATCTTGGGAGTCAGGAGGATTCGAACCTGAGACTGTGCACCTTAACTACATCTCTCAACACTCATCCTACCACTTGAGCTGCCCAAGGGTGGGTTCACTAATCTTTTCAAAGCACAAAAAATTTAGGTAGTTATATCATTAGTCATTCTTTATTTTATTTTATTTATTTATTTTTGGTGTAGAGTAATTTTTTCTTAATTTTCAATTATATATAAATTATAATTGGGCATGACAAATTACATTTTTTTTTTTTTTTTTTTAAGGGTATTTGAGATATCCATACCTACATTGGAGTTTGCCTAGTCCTTAGGATCACGGAATACCCCACAAGCCCAATAGACCAAGGTAATTGGACAAATGTGGTAAACACCTCTCCTGCGACTCAAACACAAGACCCCCTGGGTATAGCTGACTCCAGTGGATAAAAGGTTTACTATCTGGCCACAAGGGGAGACTCTTTTGCAGTATTGTCAATATGGACTCCTTTAACGAAGTTCAAAACAAGGTTATTTTTCTAATGGGATCAATGGGCATTGGAAAAAACCAAACTTTCCATTTTGCTAGCCACTTATTTTCCAATGGAAATTATCAATTCTGACAAAATTTAAGTTTACAAAGGTCTTGATATTATCACCATTTATTAGGGTTTAGGCGTCTCACCACTTATTAGGGTTTTATAAACCCTAATGAAGATTTAATAGTTCAAGAGTTTTGTCACCTTAACCCTAATGACCATTCATTGTATTATACAAAACAGTTGTATCCCGATCATTAGATGGTTCCAACAACTATATACATAGCTCTCATGGAGGATCCAAGTTGTATTCTCTGGTTGGATGTCGTTTTACCAACTTTTGTAGCGAAAACGAGTTAATCAGTGGTGGAATTAGGGTTAGTTGATGAAGTCATCAGAGAAGTGTTTCATCCAAAAGCCACCTCTGTGTTTGAGAAAAACGATCGGGAAAGAACAAAGAAGCAGAAGAAGCCTGGGAGAAAATGGTGATGGAAACCTATATTACAGTTCATTATTGGTGGATTCTTGAAGAAAGATATGGGATCTAATAGGTCGGGCTTTGAAGCCCATGAAACACACGATCTTAGAGGCGGTTGGTTTACGTGGCTTCAACTTCAACTTATACGACACACAGTCGGCAGAGGGAGGTCTAAAAGTTGGAGATTAGCTGCCACAAAAATTGGTGACGTCATAAGTCTCACTTCGGAATTTTATTTTATTTTTTATTATTATTAGAGAAAACAACTTTTTCTCACCCAAGGTTTGCCTTAATGACACCTTCCTACCTAAAAAGTTTCAAAATACTATTTTTTCACCCAAAGTTAAGATTTCGTTGCTACCTAAAGCCGATTCCAATGCCAAAAATGCTCCTCATCATCACCATTTAACCTTCTGATCTCTTCTCTAGAAAACCTCTCTCACTACGGCACCTGATTTCTCGTTGATTGTCAACCACCGCAAAGCTAGGGTTTCATGTTCATAGCTAATTTTTGGATGATTCCAAGGGCGAACATTCTATCAACCACTACCATTTGATCCATTGGCATTCACTCTACAAAAACCCTCTTACCCTGTCTGTCTTTTGTTGTTTTATTAGTTATTACCACTCTTCTTGGAGCTCAAGCTTCCAACTTCCTTACCTCTCTAAACTTTTATAGTTAAAAAAAAAAAAAAAAAAAAAGTAAAATCACTTTCTCCAATTTTGTAACCATTTCATTGAGTATATTTAAACGATACAGTTATCTTAATGTGTATCTTTAGAGCAAATATATACATATATATTTTGTGACCGAAGGTGTCCAAACTAGCTTACACATACTTCAAATAATCCTCTGGAGTTGTAAAGTTAACTACTAGTAGACTTTCCAGTGGCCACTCCTATTAGTAACTAAGGAGAATCGAAAACCTCTTCAGTACTACATCATGTTAACACCACAAAGGAAAAAAAGAGAAAAGATTATTTTCATACATTTTATTTATAAACAGATAGTAAAACCTAATTTAAGATGTATTGATGCAATTAATTTTTTGTTAGTTTGTAGTCTCGGTGTCTACTTCTAATATTAGATTCTATTTAACCACCATTGGATGACCCAACGATCAACTAGGAGTCTTGAGTGTATTACTTAAGAGGTTTTGAGTTTGATCTATCTGAGTTGCTAATAGAGATGACCATTGAGGGGATTTACTTGGCTGTCAATTTCAAGACCCCGAGGGATTAGATGAGGTATGCGTAAGTTGGCCCAGACACCCGTGATCACCAAAAAATATATATATATATATATTAGATTCCATCTTTCTGTATATTAATATCCTTGTTAAGGATATTAACCACGTCAAAAAAATGTTACAAAATTTTATATTTTCATAAAATTTAACCTAATAAATTAAATTACTTTCACGTTGTTTTTGCTTTTGACAATGTAAAAGCACTTTTTAGAAAAAGTGCCTTCTTTCATTCTTTCTGTCTGGCTAGTTATAGCTAGTGGTTTTGGTTTGGTAATAGTTGCTTAGCCCTTTGAAACTGCAAAAGAAAAGAGGTACTCTAGAGAGAGAGTGAAAGAAACATATTGCTTTCCGCGTTTTCCACCATGTCCATCCATATATATATATATATATATATATATACAAATACCTTCCCATTTCACCATTTCTCTCATGCTTGCAAGCTATTCTCAAATCTCGATAATTTCGAACATTAATTCTTGGCCCTTAGCGGTTTTAAATCTCTTTAAGCTTCTTCGTTCACCTCTTGTTTCTCTTCCTTCCCTTTTTATCAACCATTTTGCTTCTCTAATCTTTCCCAAACTTTTCTCTCGTCTTCTTCTTCTTCTTCTCACTTATCTCTCTCTCTCTCTGGGTTTTGTTTTTGATCCAAGCTATGGGGGGCAATATGAGCAAGAAGCCCGCTGAAGCTTCTTCTTCCCAATTCACAACTGAACTCATCTCCTATGAGGCCGCTTGCCGTCTTGACGCCGACTTGCAGACCTTCGACACCATCTTGCAGGCGCGAACCAGTCACGTAATCAATACTCTCACCGTTGGCGTTGAAGTTTGGGCTCTATCATTTGATTCTCTGAAGGAGATTACTGAGTGTCTTCTGGAGATGAACCAGGAGGTGGTTAAGGTTATCTTGGAATGTAAGAAAGACATTTGAAGAGTCAGGAGTTGTTCGAGCTGGTCGAGGAGTATTTCGAGAGTAGCCTGCAGACGCTGGATTTCTGTACTTCATTGGAGAAGTGCTTGAAGCGCACTCGGGATAGCCAGTTGCTGATTCTGGTGGCCCTGCAACAATTCGAGGAGGAGAATAATGAGATGGGAGCTGGGTAGAGGTATGTGAGGACTCTTGAGGAATTGAAGAATTTCAAGGCTGTTAGGGATCCTTTCACTGAAGATTTCTTCCAGATATTTCAATCTGTTTATAAGCAACAGATATCGATGCTCGAGAAACTGCAACAGATATCGATGCTCGAGAAACTGCAATTGAGGAAGAACAAGCTTGATAAGAAGCTGAAATACATCCATTCTTGGAGGAAGGTTTCAAGTATAATATTTGTTGCTACTTTTGCTACTGTGTTGATTTGCTTAGTCGTGGCTGCCCCACCTGTTGTAGCAGCGCGTGCAGCTACTAGTTCTATCCCTCTAGGTTCAATGGGGAAATGGATTGATTCTCTATTGAAAAACTATGAGAATGCATTGAAAGGACAGAAGGAGGTGATCACTTCAATGCAAGTGGGTACTTATATAGCTATCAAGGACTTGGACAACATTCGGGTTCTAATCGATCGAATAGAGATAGAGATTGAATCTCTTCTGCAGAATGTGGACATTGTGATCGAGGAAGAAGCTGTGAAGATAGGAATCGAGGAGATCAAGAAGAAGCTGGGTGTGTTCATGAAGAATGTTGAAGATCTGGGAGTGCAAGCTGATACATGCAGCCGCGATATTCGAAGGGCGAGAACAGTGGTTCTCCAGAGGATCATAAAGCATCCTAACCATTGAATCTGCTGGTAGGTGGTGTTCTTCTCCCTGGACAGATTTCTAATTTCCATATGTTGTATAATAACAAGAAGATGCTGAATTTCATTGATTCTTAGACTGCATGTTGGATACACATATCTGGATCTAGAAAAAAATAATAATGCAAGATTGCTACGTTATTTGTTTTTGTTATGCCTAGAAAAATAGAGCTGACGCAAAGTCTTGTTAGCATGGGTAGTTAGAACTTAAGAAGGTTCTACGACCGCTCAGATGAAAAGCCTGACCAACCGAAAATAAGTTCAGAGTCTTAATGGGCGAATAGCGGCTCTCAATCGCTTCATATCAAAGGCAACAGATCGCTGTTTTAATATACTCAAGGCCAACAGGAAGTTCGAATGGACTCTCGAGTGCGAACAGGCATTCCAAAGCATAAAAGAGCACCTCGGAAAGCCACATCTTCTGTCCAAACCTCAACCTCAGGAAATTCTCCTATTGTATCTGTCCGTCTCTAATTCGGGAAGAAGATAGGGTCCAGTGGCCAGTATATTACGTGAGCAAGCGTCTGCTAGACGCCGAAGTGCGGTATCCAGAAATGGAGTGATTAGATTATGCCCTACTGATTGCCTCCAAGAAGTTGCGACCTTATTTCCACGCCTACATAATCCATGTATTGACCAACTATCTGCTCAAGCAAGTCCTCCAGAAACCGGAGGCTTCAGGTAAATTGCTCAAGTGGACTATGAAACTGAGTCAGTTCGATCTGCAGTACAGACCGAAAGAAACCATTAAAGGGTAGGCTATTACCGATTTCATTTCGAAATTCTCGTATCAACTGGTTAAGGAATCCGAGCAACCAACAACAAGGCTGAGTATGAAACTCTGTCGACTTGGAGCCTCTATGTTGATGGATCCTCGAACAAGAAAAGGGTAGGGGCAGGCCTTCTCCTCCTTAGTCCCAAAGGGACTTGCATCCATGGCATTCTTTGATTTGGGTTCCAAGCAACCAACAACAAGGCTGAGTATGAAACTCTGCTCGCTGGTCTGCTGTTGGCAAGAGAAATGGGATCAACCGCGATCAGCATTCAGAGCGACTCCATGTTGGTTGTTAACCAGATCTTGGGGGAATATCAAGCCAAGGAAGAAAACATGATCAGTTATCTAAAGAAAGCTAAGGTCGCGCTCGAGCCATTCAAGCACTTCAAGACCACACAGATCCCTAGAGACAGTAATTCTGTCGCGGATGCCTTGGCAAAGATAGCCTCGTCACTGGACTCAGATGCACCAGAAAGTATTCCTGTTCGGTTCATAGAGATCCCTAGTATCAGGTCGCCTGAACAGGCCGTGAATATGACCGAGTCAGTTTTCTGGATGACCCCAATTATTTAGTATCTCCGAGATGGGACCTTGCCCAACGAAAAGATTGAGGCAAGAACCATGCAAACTAGAGCTGCTCATTACACACTTATAGGAGATCAATTGGGCAAGCGCAGCGCCCCTCTCCTCCGATGTGTAACCAATGAGGAAGCAGACTATATCATGAGGGAGATACATGAAGGGATCTGCGGTAATCACACTGTCGCTTGATCCCTCACCAACAAAGTTGTTCGTCAAGGGTATTACTGGCCCCTACTCCAAGAAGATACCTTCAACTTTATGAAAAAGTGTGACAAGTGCTAGCGGTTTGCGAACATACACCGAGCTCCTTCCCACGAGTTGATAACTATGACCAGCCCCTGGCCATTCTCCATGTGGGGAATCGATCATATTAGACCCATGCCAGTTGGTAGGGGAGGAGTCAAGTATGCGGTGGTCGCAGTGGATTACTTCACCAAGTAGGCCGAGGCCAAACCCTTGATCGCGATCACTACCAAAAAGCTCAAGGACTTCATCTTAAAAAACATAGTGTGCCACTATAGAATTCCTCATACCCTCATCTCTGATAATGGGAAGTAGTTCAATAACGAGGAATTCAAGCAGTTTTGCGATGAGCTGTGAATCCATAAAAAGTTCGCTTCAATCGCAAGACCGCAAGCAAATGGTCAGGTTGAAGCTGTCAACAAGACCATCAAGCATACTTTGAAAGCTAAACTTGGCGCTGCCAAGGGTAATTGGGCCGACGACCTCCTTGAAGTCCTATGGGCATACAGGACAACTCTGAGAATCTCTATTTCAGAAACACCTTTCTCGCTAGCATATGACTGCGAGGTGATGATCCTTGTGGAGGTAGAACCTGGTTCACTTCGGAGATACCTGTTCAATGAAATAGACAATGAAGTGCTTATGAGCGCAAATTTGGATTTAGTTGAAGAACGTCTCAACAAGCCTCAGTTAAGGATAGCAGCCTACCAACAGTGCGCGAAAAGGTTCTTCGACTCTAAGGTTAGAAGAAAAGACTTCTAGGTCGACGACCTTGTTCTAAAAGAAGTCCTTCTCGGTACAAGAGAAGCAAGTGCGGGAGTATTGGGGCCAAATTGGGAAGGCCCATACAACATTGCTAAAGTGATAAGATCGGGGACTTATCACCTTAAAAGGCTGAACGGTTCCGAAGTACCGCGAGCTTAAAATGCTGAACATCTTTGCCTCTATTATCAGTAATTCCGAACTCGTTTTCTAATTTTCTTGTAAAGACTTACTCTTTTAAGCCTTGTAAAAAAAATAAGCTCTAAAGTAATATTGTTTCTCGCATGTGTGCCGTTCTGTTCGTGTATATCATTTGTGCAAATACTATTGCAAATAGTTAGAAAAGCGACCTTGTGTCCACATGCAATGTTTGTGAAGTACAAAAAATTATAAGTACTCATGAGCGATTAAAGAAATAATTTCTTTATTTATTGTAAATTAAAAAAGAAAGTACAAATTTGCGAGCACAGGGATAGTTATAGAAAGCAGAAGCAGAAGCCATTATTGGCCTTCGTTCCCAGGCCTCGAAGGCGCGACCTCAATATCTCCAGGTTGGTCGCCGATCACCTGGTCGGCTATCGGTTCCACCGGGACGTACTCCTCCGGATCAAGCCCTTGACCTTCCTCCTCATCATCAGCATGCGCCATGGAAGCGAGGATCCTTTGGTAATCGTTCAAGAGGTCGGGAGGTCTATATTCGGATTCTTTGGTCGAAAGGCATAGATGGACTAGATTGACCAGTTGACGGCCCTCCTCTCAATTTCCAGCTCTTGTCGTTTCATCTCTTTAGTTAATGGAGCGACACGTCCCTGGGAAAATTGGAGTTCTTCCTCAAGTGCCCACCTCTGGTTCTCGGAGGTTTCCCACAGCTGCGCTTTGTCTTGCTCTGCTTGCAAGGAGTTCGCTCGTAGCTCCAACTCTTTCTCGCTAGCCTGTTTGGTGAGCCTGTCCACTGTCCTTTGGAGGTCTTTAACTTCTTTTCCTCTCTTCTCCAGCTTGGCCTTCTAGAAATCCACTGTGTGGAGCATAGCATTCCTCTCCGACAGATATTGGTTCATCTGAATGGTGGATAGGTTCATCTCTGCTGTGCGGCTTCTAAGTCTCGTTTCAGCTACACGTTTTCTTCTCTCAACTCGACAAGCCCCTCAGCGGTCCCCAATTGAGTCTTTTGTTGAGCCAGGTGCATGGCAAGCAGGACTGCATAGCGAAGAGAACAGGGGTTAAATTCCTTCTCATTAAAAAAGTAAGGAAATGTAAGAAAGTCGTCAGAGAGGACAAACCCTTTTACCTGGCTCTACAGCTGAAATGTCATGGTCATCAAGTCCACGGGGTTAGAAGCCACGAACTGCTCAAATGCCTCTGCGAGCTGGCACTCTAACAGGGTAAACATCATCGACTACAAATGCTTAGGGAGTTGCCCCATAGAGTCCAGCACGGAAGTGCCTATTCCCGCAGCAGGTGGCACCTCGCCCGCTCTCCTCCTAGGAGTCGCGACCTACCCTTGCCCCCCCGTACGGACCCTCAGGGGCAAGTGTAATACCGATCATTCCACCGGAGGGCCTTCCCGAGCGGAAGGCCTAATAAGGTTGCAACCCCCTAGGCTAAATGCCTAAGCCCTCCGGCTCGGACTCTAACTCCTCTATCCGAAGCTGCTTCCTCTTCTTCGATTTCTGGGCCACAGTTTTCTGCTTAGGTCGGGCAGCCACAGGTTGGGGAGCATCCGCTGCTTGAGCCGGCACCCCTGCTGATGTTCCTCTGACGAGGGGACTGGTGGGGGCTGCCTCGACTGGTCCCATGGCACCGACCCGAGGAAAGGTGAACCGTCTAGCTCTCAGCGACCTGGGTACCTTCGGTGTCATGGTCACTGCATGCATACATCGTTAGCAAAATAGTTCGCTACATGCAAACAACAAAGTTGGCTAAGGATACGGATACTTACTCGGTAAGGATTCCAAGGTTGCTTCGGGGTTGAAGAAGTCGTATTTCTGCAAGTTTGCTATTGTCATGAGCAGTCTCGCATCGTGACTCTATTCAGACAGAAGACCAAAGGCAGTTATTCTGTTGAAGTCAGTGAGAGCCAATAACCTTGTTGTCTTGTTTACTGCAAAGAAGCAAAAAAGTTCATTAGTGAAGATTAAAAGAAAGAAAATTCGTTAAGTAAAAGAAAGGAAGACATACTCAGCTCCCTAAAGTGGCAAATGCCATCATAATGAAAAAAGAAAAATTTCGTCTCATACGCCCTGACATTACTGGGGTAATTGTGTATCCCTCCCTCGATCGTAGATCACTTCGAGAGGTAAAAAGAGTCATTGTCTTTACTATTCTTTAAGTAATACAAGCAGCCGAGCTCTAGCATGGTCAGCTCACCAAGACCATTCTCGCTGCATGCGATATACATAGCCATTGTTATCATATACGCATTTGGTGTCAGTTGTAACGGTGCGACCCCGACGTGAACAAGGATCGACCTTATAAAAGGGTGGAAGGGAATCAGTGCTGCACATTTGAATGTGTTATTTTAAATACATGGATCCTTAGAATAGAAAACTTGATGAGAATTTGTAATTAATTTTACTATTCTTTCTTATATGATTTTAAGACTTGTGCGTGTGGGATAAGAGGAAGACCTTGACAAAAAAAAAAAAGCTCGAATGAGATGGGTGTGTTCACAATTTTAATAAAAACTAACCTAAACTTTGTTTTAGAAACAACAATGTCATATTTAGTATGCGAGGTAAATATGCCAAATTCATCACTAAAATACCATAGTCGTCTTGATATGTTTGCTCATATTCTAATTAATAATTATTAATAAAATCTAGGATTGTGATATGTAAAATGCATAATTTAAATTCCATTTTCAGCTTTGATTTGTCCGCGGTAATTGGAATACGACCCTTTTGTTTAGTACAATAAATACTTATTAGGGTTTATGAACAAATCCTATATCTAAAAAAAAAAAAGCAATGTTATGCTTACAACTAAATCATACAAACAAATGATAGAGTAGTCATTTACATAAGTTTTGTACAATTTTTGTCTGTTTGTATAACTCAATTGTAAGCAAAACATTATTGAATTATATAAACTATTCCTTACAAACAGATATGATAGCCTTGTATGTTTGACACATCGTCTCCTCTAATTTGTTAAGTTTATCACTAATTTAAAATCATCCGATCAGATTTAAACACATCGATTTGTATGAGTTACTACTTTTGGGTGACCGAGTGGTTTTATAAGGGCTCTTGGGTATATTACTCAAGAGGGTCTTGAGATCGAGTCCCTCTTCAGTTGCTAATAGTGGTAGCCACTGGAACTTTTACCCAATAGGTAATTACAGGGTCCCAAGGGATTAGTTGAGGTGCACGTACGTTGGTCTGAATACTCCTGATCATTAAAAAAAAAAAAAAAAAAAAGTATGTATGAACATAATTTTTTTTTTCTTTCTTTCTTTTATTTTTAATAAATTTCCCATTTTTGTTACCTCATATATACAGTAAAAGTTCTCTATAGTGATACTCTATATGGAATAAACTCTACATAGTCATAAAAAATTATATTCCCAATTTGGGATAATTATAAATAAGAATAAACTCCACATTGTAATAAGTTATAATTTTTCTAATTCCCGTTTTAAGGAAAGTTGCCTCCATATAGTAATAATTATCTGTATATTGCAAAAAAATATATGATATGTTACATTTAAGGCTTAAGATGAAATAAAATATTTATATGAAGTTGTTTGGGACAATAATTTATGCTATTATCTTCATAATTATTTCATTTCTCTTCTTGTTTAATTGTGGAAATGATTTCTTCTTTTGTTAAAGCATACATGACTTGTTATTCATTTGGATGATTAAGGAAGACACTAATATTTATTCGATTAGTGTAGTGAAGTTGTAGAATCTAATCATTCAATTCTATAATGACTTTTTATTCTTCTTATTTACTTCATTTGTAACTTGCAATTTAATCCCAAAAATTAGTAAAAATTTAAGAGAAAGTTAAACATTAAATCTAGACCCTTAAAAGTTATAATTAACTGACACATGGCAAAACATAATTAAAACTTGAAATTCAAAGAGAAACAAGGAGAGGACTCTTAATCTTATCCATGTTTTAAAACTCTCCAATAATATGGTAAGAGAAATCGCATATTATGATTAGATAGTTACCATATTTGATTTAATGAAATGTATGTATATATACATATATATGAAGAAACATTGAATCTAAAATTTTAGTTAACGTTCAATGTAGCCAACTCAGGAAAAAAAAAAAAAAAAAACCAAGAGCAAAATGGAGATTTTTGTATATATATCTATCAAACCAGAGCTCGTTTCTCCCATTAATTTACATCTTCTCTACTCATATTCTCTTGTATCATAAATCCTTCAAACTCACAAAGAATTTAGGTGAGTTTCATCTATTTGATATTGCTTTTTCAATGGTATATACAGTCCGTTTTTGAAACTGCAAAGAAAAGAGGTACTCTAGAGAGAGAGAGAGTGAGAAACATATTGCTTTCCGCGTTTTCCACCGTCCTCCATATATATACAAATACCTTCCCATTTACACATTCTCTCATGCTGCAACTATTCCAAATCTCGATAATTTCAACATTATTCTTGGCCCTTAACGGTTTTAATCTCTTTAAGCTCTTCTTCGTTCACCTCTTGTTTTTTCTCTTCTCCTTTTATCAACCATTTTGCTTCTCTAATTTCCAAACTTTCTCTCGTCTTCTTCTTTCTTTTCTTCTTCTCCTATCTCTCTTGGGTTTTGTTTTTGATCCAAGCTATGGGGGGCAATATGAGCAAGAAGCCCGCTGAAGCTTCTTCTTCCCAATTCACAACTGAACTCACTCCTATGAGGCCGCTTGCCGTCTTGACGCCGACTTGCAGACTTCGACACCGTGCAGGCGCGAACCAGTCACGTAATCAATACTCCCGTTGGCGTTGAAGTTGGGCTCTTCTTTGATTCTCTGAAGGAGTTACTGAGTGTCTTCTGGAGATGAACCGGAGGTGGTTAAGGTATCTTGGAATGTAAGAAAGAATTGAAGAGTCGGAGTTGTTCGGCTGGTCGAGGAGTATTCGAGAGTAGCCTGCAGACCTGGATTTCTGTACTCATTGGAGAAGTGCTTGAAGCGCTCGGGATAGCCAGTTGCTGATTGGTGGCCCTGCAACAATTCGAGGAGGAGAATAAGAGATGGGAGCTGGGCAGAGGTATGTGAGGACTCTTGAGGAATTGAAGAATTTCAAGGCTGTGGGATCTTTCACTGAAGATTTCTTCCAGATATTTCAATCTGTTTATAAGCAACAGGTATCGATGCTCGCTGAAACTGCAATTGAGGAAGAACAAGCTTGATAAGAAGCTGAAATACATCCATTCTTGAGGAGGTTTCGTTAATATTTGTGCTACTTTGCTACTGTGTTGTTTGCTAGTCGTGCTGCGCCATGCTGCCCCGCCTGGCAGCAGCGCTGCAGCTCTAGTTCTATCCCTCTGGTTCAATGGGGAAATGGATTGATTTCTATTGAAAACTATGAGAATGCATTGAAAGGACAGAAGGAGGTGATCACTTCAATGCAAGTGGGTACTTATATAGCTATCAAGGACTTGGACAACATTCGGGTTCTAATCGATCGAATAGAGATGAGATTGAACTCTTCTGCAGAATGTGACTTGTGATCGAGGAGAAGCTGTGAAGATGGAATCGAGGAGATCAAGAAGAAGCTGGGTGTGTTATGAAGAATGTTGAAGATCGGGAGTGCAAGCTGATACATGCAGCCGCGATATTCGAGGGCGAGAACTGGGTTCTCCAGAGGATCATAAAGCATCCTAACCATTGAATCTGCTGGTAGGTGTGTTCTTCTCCTGGACAGATTTCTAATTTCATATTGTGTATATAACAAAAGATGCTGAATTTCATTGTCTTAGACTGTAGTTGGATACACATATCTGGATTAGAAAAAAAAAAGATAAGAGCTACGTTATTTGTTTTTGTTATGCCTAGAAAAATAGGGCTGATGCAAGTCTTGTTAGCATGGGTAGTAGAACTTAGAAGGTTCTACGACGCGTCAGATGAAAAGCCTGACCAACCAAAATAAGTTCAGAGTCTAAGGGCGAATACGGCTCTCATCGCTTCATATCAAAGGAACGATCGATGCTGATCTTTAATATACTCAGGCAACAGGAAGTTCGAATGGACTCTCCAGTGCGACAGGCATTCCAAAGCATAAAAGAGCACCTCGGAAAGCACACTCTTCTGTCCAAACCTCAACCTCAGGAAATTCTCCTATTTATCTGTCCGTCTCTAATTCGGAAGAAGAAAGGGTCCAGTGGCCAGTTTTACGCGAGCAAGCGTCTGCTAGACACCGAAGTGCGGTTTCCAGAAATGGAGTGATTAGATTATGCTATTGACCGCTCCAGAAGTTGCGACCTTATTTCAAGCCCCTATAATCCTGTATTGACCAACTATCCGCTCAAGCAAGTCCTCCAAAACGAGGTTCGGGTAAATTGTAAGTGGACTATGAAACTGAGTCAGTTCATCTGCGTACAGACCGAAAGAAACCATTAAAGGGAGCTATTGCCGATTCATTTCGGAATTCTCGTATCAACGGTTAGGATCTAAGCAAAACCAACAAGCACTAGAACGTTAGAATCTGTCGACCTTGGAGCCTCTATGTTGATGGATCCTCGAAAGGAAAACAGGGAGGGGCAGGCCTTTCTCCTCCTTAGTCCCAAAGGGACTTGCATCCATGCATTCTTGATTTGGGTTCTAAGCAACCAAACAAAGGCTGAGTATGAAACTCTGCTCGCTGGTCTGCTGTTGGCAAGAGAATGGGATCAACCCGCGATCAGCTTCAGAGCGACTCCATGTTGGTTGTTAACCAGATCTTGGGGAATATCAGCCAAGGAGAAAACATGATAGTTATCTAAGAAAGCTAAGGTCCGGCCGAGCCATTCAAGCACTTCAAGACACGAGATCCCATAGAGACAGTAATTCTGTCGCGGATGCCTTGGCAAAGATAGCCGTCGCTAGACTCAGAGCGCAGAAGGATTCCTGTTGCGTCATAGAGATCCCTAGTATCAGTCCCGAACAGGACGGTGAATTGACCGAGCAGTTTTGATGACCCCAATTATTTAGTATCTTCGAGATGGGACCTTGCCCAACGAAAGATGAGGCAAGAAACATGCAAACTAGAGTGCTCATTACACACTTATGGAGATCAATTGAAGACAGCAGCGCCCCTCTCCTCCGATGTGTAACCAATGAGGAAGCAGACTATATCATGAGGGAGATACATGAAGGGATCTCGGTAATCACATGTCGCTGATCCCTACCACAAAGTTCTCAAGGGTATTACTGGCCCCTACTCAAGAAGATACCTTCACTTTTGAAAAAGTGTGACAAGTGCTAGCGGTTTGCGAACATACCGAGCTCCTTCCACCAGTGATAACCATGACAGCCCCTGCTTCTCCATGTGGGGAATCGATCTATTAGACCCATGCCAGTTGGTAGGGGAGGAGTCAAGTATGCGGTGGTCGCAGTGGATTACTTACAAGTAGGCCGAGGCCAACCTTGTCGGATCACTACCAAAAAGCTAAGGACTTTATCTTAAAAAACATAGTGTGACTATGAATTCCTCATACCCTCATCTCTATAATGGGAAGTAGTTCAAACGAGGAATTCAAGCAGTTTTGCGATGAGCTGGAATCCAAAAAGTTCGCTTTCAATCGCAAGATAGCAAGCAAATGGTAGGTTGAAGCGTCAACAAGACCATCAAGCATACTTTGAAAGCAAACTGGCGCTGCCAAGGGTAATTGGGCGACGACTCCCTGAAGTCCTATGGGCATACAGACACCTCGAGAATCTCATTTCAGAACACCTTTCTCGCTAGCATAGACTGCGAGGATGATCCTTTGGAGGTAGAACTGTTCACTTCGGAGAACCTGTTCAATGAAACAGACAATGAAGTGCTTATGAGCGCAAATGGATTTGAGTGAAGAACATCTCACAAGGCTCAGTAAGGATAGCAGCCTACCAAAGTGCGCAAAAAAGTTCTTCGACTCTAAGGTTAGAAGAAAAGACTTCTAGGTCGAGACTTGTCTAAAAGAAGTCCTTCTCGGTACAAGAGAAGCAAGTGGGGGAGTATTGGGGCCAATTGGGGGCCCATACCACATCGCTAGTGATAAGATCGGGGATTATCACTTAAAAGGCTGAAGGTTCGAAGTACCCGAGCTTAATGCTGAACATCTTTGCCTCTATTACAGTAATTCCGAACTCTTTTCTAATTTTCTTGTAAAGACTTACTCTTTTAAGCCTTGTAAAAAAATAAGCTCTAAAGTAATATTGTTTCTGCATGTGTGCAGTTTTGTTCGTGTATATCATTTGTGCAAATACTATGCAATAGTTAGAAAAGCGACCTGTGTCCACATAATTTGTGAAGTACAAAAAATTTAAGTACTCAGAGGATTAAGAATAATTTCTTTAATTGTAAATAAAAAGAAAGTACAAATTTGCGAGACAGGATAGTTATAGAAAGCAGAGCAAAGCCATTATGGCCTTCGTCCAGGCCCGGACGGCGGACCTATATCTCCAGGTTGGTCGCCGACTACCTGGTCGCGATCGGTTCCACGGACGTACTCCTCCGATCAAGCCCTTGACCTTCTCCTCATCATCAGCATGCGCCATGGAAGCAGGATCCTTTGGTAATCTCAAGAGTCGGTGAGGTAATATCGATTCTTTGGTCGAAAGGCATAGTGGACTGATGAACAGTCGGTGGCCTCTTCTCAATTTCCAGCTCTGTCGTTTATCTCTTAGTTAATGAGCGACAGTCCCTGGGAAATTGGAGTTCTCTCTCAAGTGCCCACCTCTGTTCTCGGAGGTTTCCCACAGCTGCGTCTGTTTGCTCTGCTGCAAGGAGTTCGCTCGTAGCTCCACTCTTTCTCGAGCCTCTTTGGTGAGCCTGCACTGTCCTTTGGAGTCTTTAACTCTTTCCTCTCTTCTCCAGCTTCGCCTTCTAGAAATCCACCGTGGGAGCATAGCATTCCTCCGACAGATATTGGTTCACGAATGTGGGATAGGTTCATCTATTCTCGGCTTCTAAGTCTCGTTTCGCTGCACCGTTTCTTCTCTCACTCGAAGACCCTCGCGGGCCCCAATGGTCTTTGTTGAGCCAGTGCATGGCAAGAGGACTGCATACGAAAAGAAAGGGGTTAAATTCCTTCTCATTAAAAAAGTAAGGAAATGTAAGAAAGTCCTCGAGAGGACAAACCTTTTACCTGGCTCTACAGTGAAAGTCATGGTCATCAAGTCCACGGGTTAGAGCCAGACACGCTCAAATGCCTCTGCGAGCTGGCACTCTAACAGGGTAAACATCACTGTACAAATGCTAGGGAGTTGCCCCAGCGTATAACAGGAAGTGCTATTTCCCACGAGGTGGCACCTCGGCTCTCCTCCCCAGGAGTGCGACCTACCCTTGCCCGCGGAACCCTCAGGGGCAAGGTAAGTCCGTTCCACGGAGGGCCTTCCCAGCGGAAGGCTAAGGTTGAAACCCTGCTTAATGCCTAAACCCTCCGGCTCGGGCTCTAACTCCTCTACCGAAGCTGCTTCCTCTTCTTCATTTCTGGGCCAAGTTTTTGCTTAGTGGGCAGCACAGGTTGGGGAGCTCCGCTGCTTGAGCCGGCACCCGGCATGTTCCTCCTACGAGGGGACGGTGGGGGCTCCCAACTGGTCATGGCACGACCGAGAAAGGTGAACGTCTAGCTCTCAGAACTGGGACCTTCGGTGTCATGGTCACTGCATGCGTACATCGGTAGCAAAAACAGTTTGCTACATGCAAACAAACAAAGTTGGCTAAGGATGACGGATCTACTCAGTAAGGATTCCAAGGTTGCTTTGGGTTGAAGAAGAACCGTATTTATGGCCATGAGTTTTATTCACCTAGGTTGTTAATAGAGATAATCACTGAGGTGATTTACTTGACTGTCAATATCAAGGTCCCGAAAAATTTATTGAAGTGTGGTCCACCGGTTAATTAGAACTCTTGGATGTATTATTTAAGAGGTTATAAGTTCGATCTGCCTAGGTTGTTAATATGGATAATCACTGAAGGGATTTTTCCCACTGTTAATTTTAAGATTCTAGAGAATTTATTAAAATGTATGTAAAATAACTCCAACACTGATAAAAAAAAAAAAAATTAAATAAAATAAATAAATAAATTGATGATGAAGACAAAGATCATTCACGTGACTTATGGAGATAAGCAACAGAGCAGGGGGTGTTACCAAGCACGTGATGGGAAACAGATTCTTCTGTGTGAGGTACGTAGCGTGAAATCTATTATATTGTCTTTCACAAATGGCGGCCTCAATTCCCAACCATTACATTTCCGCCACGTGTTGCCAAATTTGTGACGTGTCAACCTGGCTGTGACTCGGCAAAACGCACGCGGAGAATCATAAATAACTTCGCTTTCGTTTAGGCTTTTATAAAAGGCTATCTGATCTCATGAGTCTCCGTATAAACGCCCCTGGATTTCGTCACTAATTACATAACTGCCACTACATTCAAACACTTTCCGGATTTAACATTAATTTTAATTAAGCACATAATTAAAAAAAAAAAAAAAAAATTAGAAATAATTTGATTCGTCTACGTCAAAATTAGTGCATGATATTATTTTAATTATTTATTAAAATTTTAATTAAATTTCTTGGTTAGCAAGTTTCTATATCAAGTTCATAATAATATATATTTCTATTAGTTCTTGAATTGTTTTGACATATTTATTTTGGTGAATTTTTTCAATGACTCTATTACAGTAAACATCGATCAAATCAGATATATTCTTCTTATTTCTTGATTATTTTTATGATTTTTACGTAATATGTAATCATTTGTGTTCTATTATAGTTTAAGTATTTTAATTTCCGAAAAGAAAAATAATTTCTAAACTATCCACCCATGGATAGTCCAACGATAAAGGCCAATCAAGGGAACTGTATAGGACTTCAACTTAAGATGTAATACCTTTACCCATAATTTACCTAGAGGGTCCCGATAGTGGGTTGCTATAAAATAGCTTCCTTTAAGGATTAATTACCAAAATTTACAGGTTATGTATTTATTTTATGTTGATATATTTTAATTTTTTGCTATTATTTTGCAATGCAGGCTCTTTTATCTCATGTTCTGTACATTAAAATTTGTCATAGTATAGTAATAATATCAAGCTAATTTTCAGTAAAAAAAAAAAAAATTAAGATATTGAAATTTATCATTATAATAAAGTTTTTAAAACTCATAGTTTAATATTATTTTGCATGCTTAATTAAATTACGTAATTAAGAATAAAAGACCCAACATGCAATTAATAATACGTAATAGCTTGGATTAGGTTATGGGTAAGTTGGATTAGCTTAATTTAATTGACTACTAGGAATAAATTAGTGGATATGGCTTGACCACATATAAGGGTATTATCGTCGTTTGGAAAAAAAATCCCGGCTGTCTTTTGTTGTTTTATTAGATATTACCACCCTTCTTGGAGCTCAAGCTACCAACTTCCTTACCTCTCTAAACTTTATTGTTAAAAAAAATCACTTTCTCCAATTTTGTAGCCATTTCATTAAGTTATCTTAAGCTGTATGAAATGGCTACAAAATTGGAGAAAATGATTTTTTTTTTTTTTTTTGATTGAAAGTGTTCGAACCAGTTTGTATGCATTTTGAATAATCCCTCAGGGTCTTAAAGTTAACGACAGAATAAACTTTTTAATGACTACCTATATTAGTAACTAAGGAAAATTGAAAACCTCTTCAGTAATATATTATGTCAACACCACAAGTAAAAAAAAGAAAAGATTATTTTCATACATTTTATTTATAAACAGATAGTAAAACCTAATTTAAGATGTATTGATGCAATTAATTTTTTGTCAGTGTGTAGTCTCGGTGTGTACTTTTAAAATTAGATTCCATTTAACCACTATTGGATGACCCAACAATCAATTAGAATTCTTAAATGTATTACTCAAGAGGTTTTGAGTTTGATTCACCTGAGTTGTTAATAGAGATGGTCATTGAGGGGATTTACTTGACTGTCAACTTCAAGACCCCAAAGGATTAGTTGAGGTATGTGTAAACTGACCCGGACACTCTTAATCACCAATATATATATATATATTAGATTCCATCTTTCTATATATTAAAATCCTTGTTAAGGATATTAACTACATCAAAAAATTTTACAAAATTTTATATTTTCATAAAATTTAACCTAATAAATTAAATTACTTTCAGGTTGTTTTTGCTTTTGACAATGAAAAAGCACTTTTTAGAAAAAGTGCTTTCTTTCTCTTTTTTCCTGTCTGGCTAGTTACATCTTGTGGTTTTGGTTTGGTAATAGTTGCTTAGCCCTTTAAAACTGCAAAAGAAAAGAGGTATTCTAGAGAGAGAGAGAGTGAAAGAAATATATTGCTTTCCGCGTTATATATATATATATATATATATATATTACAAATACCTTCCCATTTCACCATTTCTCTCATGCGTGCAAGCTATTCTCAAATCTCGATAATTTCCAACATTAATTCTTGGCCCTTAACGGTTTTAATTCTCTTTAAGCTTCTTCCTTCTTCATTCACCTCTTGTTTCTCTCTTCCTTCCCTTTTTATCAACCATTTTGCTTCTCTAATCTTTCCCAAACTTTTCTCTCGTCTTCTTCTTCTTCTCACTTATCTCTTTATCTGGGTTTTGTTTTTGATCCAAGCTATGGGGGGCAATATGAGCAAGAAGCCCGCTGAAGCTTCTTCTTCCCACTTCACAACTGAACTCATCTCCTATGAGGCCGCTTGCCGTCTTGACGCCGACTTGCAGACCTTCGACACCACCTTGCAGGCGCGAACCAGTCACGTAATCTATACTCTCGCCGTTGGCGTTGAAGTTCGGGCTCTGTCGTTTGATTCTCTGAAGGAGGTTACTGAGTGTCTTCTGGAGATGAACCAGGAGGTGGTTAAGGTTATCTTGGAATGTAAGAAAGACCTCTGGAAGAGTCAGGAGTTGTTCGAGCTGGTCGAGGAGTATTTCGAGAGTAGACTGCAGACTCTGGATTTCTGTACTTCATTGGAGAAGTGCTTGAAGCGCGCTCGGGATAGCCAGTTGCTGATTCTGGTGGCCCTGCAACAATTCGAGGAGGAGAATAACGAGATGGGAGCTGGGCAGAGGTATGTGAGGACTCTTGAGGAATTGAAGAATTTCAAGGCTGCTGGGGATCCTTTCACTGAAGATTTCTTCCAGATATTTCAGTCTGTTTATAAGCAACAGATATCGATGCTCGAGAAACTGCAATTGAGGAAGAACAAGCTTGATAAGAAGCTGAAATACATCCATTCTTGGAGGAAGGTTTCGAGTATAATATTTGCTGCTACTTTTGCTACTGTGTTGATTTGCTCAGTCGTGGCTGCCGCCATGGCTGCCCCGCCTGTTGCAGCAGCGCTTGCAGCTGCTAGTTCTATCCCTCTGGGTTCAATGGGGAAATGGATTGATTCTCTGTTGAAAAACTATGAGAATGCATTGAAAGGACAGAAGGAAGTGATCACTTCAATGCAAGTGGGTACTTATATAGCTATCAAGGACTTGGACAACATCCGGGTTCTAATCGATCGAATAGAGATAGAGATTGAAGCTCTTCTGCAAAATGTGGACTTTGTGATCGAGGAAGAAGCTGTGAAGAGTGGAATCGAGGAGATCAAGAAGAAGCTGGGTGTGTTCATGAAGAATGTTGAAGATCTGGGAGTGCAAGCTGATACATGCAGCCGCGATATTCGGAGGGCGAGAACAGTGGTTCTCCAGAGGATCATAAAGCATCCTAACCATTGAATCTGCTGGTAGGTGGTGTTCTTCTCTCTGGACAGATTTCTAATTTCCATATGCTGTATTATAACAAGAAGATGCTGAATTTCATTGATTCTTAGACTGTATGTTGGATACACATATCTGGATCTAGGAAAAAAAAAAAATGCAAGACTGCTACGTTATTTGTTTTTGTTATGCCTAGAAAAATAGGGCTGATGCAGAGTCTTGTTAGCATGGGTAGTCAGAACTTAAGAAGGTTCTACGACCGCTCAGATGAAAAGCCTGACCAACTGAAAATAAGTTCAGAGTCTCAATAGGCGAATAGCGGCTCTCAGTCGCTTCATATCAAAGGTAACAGGTCGATGTTTGCCATTCTTTAATATACTCAGGGCCAACAGGAAGTTCGAATGGACTTCCAAGTGCGAACAGGCATTCCAAAGCATAAAAGAGCACCTCGGAAAGCCACATCTTCTATCCACATCTTCTATCCAAACCTCTACCTCAAGAAATTCTCCTATTATATCTGTCCGTCTCTAATTCAGGAAGAAGACAGGGTCCAACGGCCAGTATATTACACGAGCAAGCGTCTGCTAGGCACCAAAGTGCGGTTTCCAGAAATGGAGTGATTAGATTATGCCCTACTTATCGCCTCCAGGAAGTTGCGACCTTATTTCCATGCCCACATAATCCATGTATTGACCAACTATCCGCTCAAGCAAGTCCTCCAAAAACCGGAGGCTTCGGGTAAATTGCTCAAGTGGACTATGAAACTGAGTCAGTTCAATCTGCAGTACAGACCGAAAGAAACCATTAAAGGGCAAGCTATTGCCGATTCCATTTCGGAATTCTCGTATCAACCGGTTAAGGAATCTAAGCAACAGACCAACGAAGTCACCTAGAAAACCGTTCAGAATCTGTCAACTTGGAGCCTCTATGTTGATGGATCCTCGAACAGGAAAAAGGCAAGGGCAGGCCTTCTCCTCCTTAGTCCCAAAGGGACTTGCATCCATGGCATTCTTCGATTTGGGTTCTAAGAATCCAACAACAAGGCCGAGTATGAAACTCTGCTCGTTGGTCTGCTGTTGGCAAGATAAATGGGATCAACCGCGATCAGCATTCAGAGTGACTCCATGTTGGTTGTTAACCAGATCTTGGGGGAATACCAGGCCAAGGAAGAAAACATGATCAGTTATCTGAAGAAAGCTAAGGCCGCGCTCGAGCCATTCAAGCACTTCAAGATCACGCAGATCCCCAAAGACAGTAATTCTGTCGCGGATGCCTTGGCAAAGATAGGCACGTCGCTAGACTCAGATGCGCCAAAAAGTATTCCTGTTCGATTCATAGAGATCCCTAGTATCAGGTCACCCAAACAAGCCGTGAATGTGACCGAGTCAGTTTTCTGGATGACCCCAATTATTTAGTATCTTCGAGATGGGACCTTGCCCAACGACAAGATCGAGGCAAGAACCATGCAAACTAGAGCTACTCATTACACACTTATAGGAGATCAATTGTACAAGCACAGGTTTAGCGCCCCTCTCCTCCGATGTGTAAACAATGAGGAAGCAAACTATATCATGAGGGAGATACATGAAGGGATCTACGATAATCACATTGTCACGTGACCCCTCACCAACAAAATTGTTCATCAAGGGTATTACTGACCCCTACTCTAAGAAGATACCTTCAATTTTGTGAAAAAGTGTTATAAGTGCTAGCGGTTCGTGAACATACCGCGAGCTCCTTCCTACCAGCTGATAACCATGATCAGCCCCTGGTCGTTCTTCATGTGGGGAATCAATCTTATTAGACCCATGCCAGTTGGTAGGGGAGGAGTCAAGTATGCGGTGCTCGCAGTGGATTACTTCACCAAGTAGGCCGAGGCCGAACCCTTGGTCGCGATCACTACCAAAAAGCTCAAGGACTTTATCTTAAAAAATATAGTGTGCCGCTATGGAATTCCTCATACCATCATCTCTGATAATGGGAAGTAGTTCGATAACGAGGAATTCAAGCAGTTTTGCGATGAGCTGGGAATCCATAAAAGTTCGCTTCAATCGTAAGATCGCAAGCAAATGGTCAGGTTAAAGCTGTCAACAAGACCATCAAGCATACTTTGAAAGCCAAACTTGACGCTGCCAAGGGTAATTGGGCTGACGACCTCCCTGAAGTCCTATGGGCATACAAGACAACTCCAAAAACCTCTATTTCAGAAATACCTTTCTCGCTAGCATATGACTGCGAGGCAATGATCCTTGTGGAGGTAGGAACTGGTTCACTTCGGAGAGACCTATTCAATGAAACAGACAATGAAGTGCTTATGTACGCAAATCTGGATTTAGTTGAAGAACATCTCAACAAGGCTCAGCTAAGGATAGCAGCCTACCAATAGTGCACAAAAAGGTTCTTCGACTCTAAGGTTAGAAGAAAAGACTTCTAGGTCGATGACCTTGTTCTGAAAGAAGTCATTCTCGGTACAAGAGAACCAAGTGCGGGAGTATTGGGGCCGAATTGGGAAGGCCCATACCACATCGCTAAAGTGATAAGATCGGGGACTTATCACCTTAAAAGGCTGAACGGTTCTGAAGTACCACGAGCTTGGAATGCTGAACATCTTCGCCTCTATTATCAGTAATTCCGAACTCATTTTCTAATTTTCTTGTAACGACTTACTCTTTTAAGCCTTGCAAAAAAAGATAAGCTCTAAAGTAATATTGTTTCTCGCATGTGTGCAGTTTTGTTCGCGTATATCATTTGTGCAAATACTATTGCAAATAGTTAGAAAAGCGACCTCGTGTCCACATGTAATGTTTGTGAAGTACAAAAAATTATAAGTACTCATGAGTGATTAAAGAAAAGAGACCTCGTGTCCATTACTGGCCTTCGTTCCCGGGCCCCGAAGGCGTGACCTTAGTATCTCCAGGTTGGTCGCCGATCACCTGGTCAGCTATCGGTTCCACCAGGACGTACTCCTCCTGATCAAGCCCTTGACCTTCCTCCTCGTCATCAGCATGCGCCATGGAAGCGAGGATCCTTTGGTAATCATCCAAGAGGTCGGTGAGGTCTATATTCGGATTCTTTGGTCGAAAGGCATAGATGGACTAGATTGACCAGTCGGTGGCCTTCTTCTCAATTTCCAGCTCTTGTCGTTTAATCTCTTTAGTTAATGAAGCGACACGTCCCTGAGACAATTGGAGTTCTTCCTCAAGTGCCCACCTCTGCTTCTCGGAGGTTTCCCACAGATGCGCTCTGTCTTGCTCTGCTCACAAGGAGTTCGCTTTGTAGCTCCAACTCTTTCTCGCTAGCCTCTTTGGTGAGCCTAGCCACTGTCCTTTGGAGCTCTTTAACTTCTTCTCCTCTCTTCTCCAGCTCGACCTTCTAGAAATCCACCGTGCGGAGCATAGCATTCCTCTTCGACAGATATTGGTTCATCTGAATGGTGGATAGGTTCATCTCTATCTGTGCGGCCTCTAAGTCTCGTTTCAGCTGCACGTTCTCTTCTCTCAGCTCGACAAGCCCCTCGGTGGCCCCCAATTGAGTCTTCTGTTGAGCCAGGTGCATGGCAAGCAGGGACTGCATAACGAAAAGAATAGGGGTTAAATTCCTTCTCATTAAAAAAGTAAGGAAATGTAAGAAAGTCCTCGACAAGGACAAACCCTTTTACCTAGCTCTACAGTTGAAATGTCATGGTCATCAAGTCCACAGGGTTAAAGGCTATGAACTGCTCAAATGCCTCTGTGAGCTGGCACTCTAACAGGGTAAACATCATCGGTTACAAATGCTTAGGAAGTTGCCCCATAGACTCCAACACGGAAGTGCCTGTTCCCACAGTAGGTGGCACCTCGCCCGCTCTCCTCCCAGGAGTCGCGACCTACCCTTGCCCCTCGTGCGGACCCTCAGAGGCAAGTGTAATGTCCCCCGGAGGGCCTTCCCAAGCGGAAGGCCTGATAAGGTTGCAACCCTCTAGGCTGAATGCCCAAGCCCTCCGGCTCGGACTCTAACTCCTCGACCTGAAGCTGCTTTCTCTTCTTCAATTTCTGGGCCACAGTTTTCTGCTTAGGTCGGGCAGCCACAGGTTGGGAAGCATCCGCTGCTTGAGCCGGCACCCCTGTCGATGTTCCTCTGACGAGGGGACCGATAGGGGCTACCCCAATTGGTCCCGTGGCACCGACCCGAGAAAAGGTGAACTGTCTAGCTCTCAGCAACCTGGGCACCTTCGGTGTCATGGTCACTGCATGCGTACATCGTTAGCAAAACAGTTTGCTACATGCAAACAACAAAGTTGGCTAAGGATGCGGATACTTACTCAGTAAGGATTCCAAGGTCGCTTCAGGGTTGAAGAACCCGTATTTCTGCAAGTTTGCGGTTGTCATGAGCAGTCTCGCATCGTGACTCTGTTCGGGCAGAAGACCAAAGGTAGTTATTCTGTTGAAGTCAGCGAGAGCCAACAACTTGGTTGTCTTGTTTACTGCAAAGAAGCAAAAAAGTTCATTAGTGAAGATTAAAAGAAAGAAAATTCGCTAAGTAAAAGAAAGGAAGACCTACTCGGCTCCCTAAAGTGGCAAATGCCATCGTAATGAAAAAAGAAAAATTTCGTCTCATATGCCCTGACATTACTGGGATAATTGTGTATCCCTCCCTCGATCGTAGATCGCTTCGAGAGGTAAAAAGACTCATTGTCTTTACTATTCTTTAAGTAATAAAAGCAGCCGAGCTCTAGCATGGTCAGCTCGCTGAGACCATTCTCGCCGCATGCGATATACATAGCCACTATTATCATGTACGCATTTGGTGTCAGTTGTAACGGTACGACCCCGACGTGAACAAGGATTGACCTTATAAAAGGGTGGAAGGGAATCAGTGTTGCACATTTGAATGTGTTATTTTAAATACGTGGATCCTTAGAATAGAAAACTTGATGAGAATTTGTAATTAATTTTACTATTCTTTCTAATATGATTTTAAGACTTGTGCGTGTGGGATAAGAGGAAGACCTTGACAAAAAAAAAAAAAAAAGCTCAAATGCAATGGGTGCGTTCGCAATTTTCATAAAAACTAACCTAAACTTTGTTTTAGAAACAACAATGTCATACTTAGTATGCGAGGTAAATATGCCAAATTCATCACTAAAATACTATAGTCGTCTTGATATGTTTGCTCATATTCTAATTAATAATTATTAATAAAATCTAGGATTGTGATATGTAAAATGCATAATTTAAATTCCATTTTCAGCTTTGATTTGTCCGCGGTAATTGGAATACGACCCTTTTGTTTAGTACAATAAATACTTATTAGGGTTTATGAACAAATCCTATATCTAAAAAAAAAAAAGCAATGTTATGCTTACAACTAAATCATACAAACAAATGATAGAGTAGTCATTTACATAAGTTTTGTACAATTTTTGTCTGTTTGTATAACTCAATTGTAAGCAAAACATTATTGAATTATATAAACTATTCCTTACAAACAGATATGATAGCCTTGTATGTTTGACACATCGTCTCCTCTAATTTGTTAAGTTTATCACTAATTTAAAATCATCCGATCAGATTTAAACACATCGATTTGTATGAGTTACTACTTTTGGGTGACCGAGTGGTTTTATAAGGGCTCTTGGGTATATTACTCAAGAGGGTCTTGAGATCGAGTCCCTCTTCAGTTGCTAATAGTGGTAGCCACTGGAACTTTTACCCAATAGGTAATTACAGGGTCCCAAGGGATTAGTTGAGGTGCACGTACGTTGGTCTGAATACTCCTGATCATTAAAAAAAAAAAAAAAAAAAAGTATGTATGAACATAATTTTTTTTTTCTTTCTTTCTTTTATTTTTAATAAATTTCCCATTTTTGTTACCTCATATATACAGTAAAAGTTCTCTATAGTGATACTCTATATGGAATAAACTCTACATAGTCATAAAAAATTATATTCCCAATTTGGGATAATTATAAATAAGAATAAACTCCACATTGTAATAAGTTATAATTTTTCTAATTCCCGTTTTAAGGAAAGTTGCCTCCATATAGTAATAATTATCTGTATATTGCAAAAAAATATATGATATGTTACATTTAAGGCTTAAGATGAAATAAAATATTTATATGAAGTTGTTTGGGACAATAATTTATGCTATTATCTTCATAATTATTTCATTTCTCTTCTTGTTTAATTGTGGAAATGATTTCTTCTTTTGTTAAAGCATACATGACTTGTTATTCATTTGGATGATTAAGGAAGACACTAATATTTATTCGATTAGTGTAGTGAAGTTGTAGAATCTAATCATTCAATTCTATAATGACTTTTTATTCTTCTTATTTACTTCATTTGTAACTTGCAATTTAATCCCAAAAATTAGTAAAAATTTAAGAGAAAGTTAAACATTAAATCTAGACCCTTAAAAGTTATAATTAACTGACACATGGCAAAACATAATTAAAACTTGAAATTCAAAGAGAAACAAGGAGAGGACTCTTAATCTTATCCATGTTTTAAAACTCTCCAATAATATGGTAAGAGAAATCGCATATTATGATTAGATAGTTACCATATTTGATTTAATGAAATGTATGTATATATACATATATATGAAGAAACATTGAATCTAAAATTTTAGTTAACGTTCAATGTAGCCAACTCAGGAAAAAAAAAAAAAAAAAACCAAGAGCAAAATGGAGATTTTTGTATATATATCTATCAAACCAGAGCTCGTTTCTCCCATTAATTTACATCTTCTCTACTCATATTCTCTTGTATCATAAATCCTTCAAACTCACAAAGAATTTAGGTGAGTTTCATCTATTTGATATTGCTTTTTCAATGGTAGTTAGTCTGTTTCAGCTGCACGTTCCTTTCTCAGCTCGATAAGCCCCCGGCGCCCCCAATTGAGTCTTCTGTTGAGCAGTGCATGGCAAGTGGGACTGATAACGAAAAGAATAGGGGTTAAATCCTTCTCATTAAAAAAGTAAGGAAATGTAAGAAAGTCCTCGACGAGGACAAACCCTTTTACCTGGCTTACAGTTGAAATGTCATGGTCATCAAGTCCACAGGGTTAGAGGCCACGAACTGCTCAAATGCCTCTGCGAGCTGGCACTCTAACAGGGTAAACATCACTGGTTACAAATGCTTAGGGAGTTGCCCATAGAGTCTAACATGGAAGTGCTATTCCACCGAGGTGGCACCTCGTATGCTCTCCTCCCAAGAGTTGCGACCTACCCTTGCCCCTCATGCGGACCCTCAGGGGCAAGGTAATGTCGGTGTTCCCCCGGAGGGCCTTCCCAAGCGGAAGGCTTGATAAGGTTGCAACCTCCTAGGTGAATGCCCAAGCCCTCCGGCTCGGACTCTAACCCTTGACCCGAAGCTGCTTTCTCTTCTTCAATTTCTGGCCACAGTTTTCTGCTTAGTCGGGCAGCCACAGGTTGGGAGCGTCCGCGCTTGAGCCGGCACCTTGCCAATGTTCCTCCAACGAGGGGACCGGTGGGGGCTACCCAACTGGTCCAGTGGCACGACACCGAGAAAAGGTGAACTGTCTAGCTCTCAGAACCTGGGCACCTTCGGTGTATGGTCACTGCATGCGTACATCGTTAGCAAAACAGTTTGCTACATGCAAACAACAAAGTTGGCTAAGGATACGGATACTTACTCAGTAAGGATCCAAGGTGCTTTGGGGTTAGAAAGGAGTATGAAACTCTGCTCGCTGGTCTGCTGTTGGCAAGAGAAATGGGATCAACCGCGATCAGCATTCAGAGCGACTCCATGTTGGTTGTTAACCAGATCTTAGGGGAATATCAGGCCAAGGAAGAAAACATGATCAGTTATCTGAAGAAAGCTAAGGCCGTGCTCGAGCCATTCAAGCACTTCAAGATCACGTAGATCCCCAGAGACAGTAATTCTGTCGCGGATGCCTTGGCAAAGATAGCCACGTCGCTAGACTCAGATGCGCTAGAGAGGATTCCTGTTTGATTCATAGAGATCCCTAGTATCAAGTCACCCGAACAGGCTGTGAATGTGACCGAGTCAGTTTTCTGAATGACCCCAATTATTTAGTATCTTCGAGATGGGACCTTGCCCAACGACAAGATCGAGGCAAGAACCATGCAAACTAGAGCTGCTCATTACACACTTATAGGAGATCAATTGTACAAGTATGGGTTTAGCGCCCCTCTCCTCCGATGTGTAAACAATGAGGAAGCAGACTATATCATAAGGGAGATACATGAAGGGATCTACGGTAATCACATTGTCGCGTGATCCCTCACCAGCAAAGTTGTTCGTCAAGGGTATTACTGGCCCCTACTCTAAGAAGATACCTTCAACTTTGTGAAAAAGTGTGATAAGTGCTAACGGTTTGCGAACATATCGCGAGCTCCTTCCTACCAGCTGATAACCATGACCAGCCCCTAGTCGTTCTTCATGTGGGGAATCAATCTTATTAGACCCATGCCAGTTGGTAGGGGAGGAGTCAAGTATGCGGTGGTCGCAGTGGATTACTTTACCAAGTAGGCCGAGGCCGAACCTTTGGTCGTGATCACTACCAAAAAGCTCAAGGACTTTATCTTAAAAAACATAGTGTGCCGTTATGGAATTCCTCATACCCTCATCTCTAATAATGGGAAGTAGTTCGATAACGAGGAATTCAAGCAGTTTTGCGATGAGCTGAGAATCCATAAAAGTTCGCTTTAATCGTAAGATCGCAAGCAAATGGTCAGGTTGAAGCTGTCAACAAGACCATCAAGCATACTTTGAAAGCCAAACTTGGCGCTGCCAAGGGTAATTGGGCCGACGACCTCCCTGAAGTCCTATGGGCATACAGGACAACTCCGAGAACCTCTATTTCAGAAACACCTTTCTCGCTAGCATATGACTGCGAGGCAATGATCCTTATGGAGGTAGGAACTAGTTCACTTCGGAGAGACCTGTTCAATGAAACAGACAATGAAGTGCTTATGCACGCAAACCTGGATTTAGTTGAAGAACATCTCAGCAAGGCTCAGCTAAGGATAGCAGCCTACCAATAGTGCGCAAAAAGGTTCTTCGACTCTAAGGTTAGAAGAAAAGACTTCTAGGTCGATGACTTTGTTCTGAAAGAAATCCTTCTCGGTACAAGAGAACCAAGTGCGGGAGTATTGGGGCCGAATTGGGAAGGCCCATACCACATCGCTAAAGTGATAAGATCGGGGACTTATCACCTTAAAAGGCTGAACGGTTCTGAAGTACCACGAGCTTGGAATGCTGAACATCTTTGCCTCTATTATCAGTAATTCCGAACTCATTTTCTAATTTTCTTGTAAAGACTTACTCTTTTAAGCCTTGTAAAAAAAGATAAGCTCTAAAGTAATATTGTTTCTCGCATGTGTGCAGTTTTGTTCGCGTATATCATTTGTGCAAATACTATTGCAAATAGTTAGAAAAGTGACCTCGTGTCCACATGTAATATTTGTGAAGTACAAAAAAATTATAAGTACTCATGAGTGATTAAAGAAATAATTTCTTTATTTATTGTAAAGTAAAAAAGAAAGTACAAATTTGCGAGCACAGGGATAGTTATAGAAAGCAGAAGCAAAAGCCATTACTGGCCTTCGTTCCCAGGCCCCGAAGGCGTGACCTCAGTATCTCCAGGTTGGTCGCCGATCACCTGGTCAGCTATCGGTTCCACCAGGACGTACTCCTCCTGATCAAGCCCTTGACCTTCCTCCTCGTCATCAGCATGCGCCATGGAAGCAAGGATCCTTTGGTAATCATCCAAGATGTCGGTGAGGTCTATATTCAGATTCTTTGGTCGAAAGGCATAGATGGACTAGATTGACCAGTCGGTGGCCTTCTTCTCAATTTCCAGCTCTTGTCGTTTAATCTCTTTAGTTAATGAAGCAACACGTCCCTGAGACAATTGGAGTTCTTCTTCAAGTGCCCACCTCTGCTTCTCGGAGGTTTCCCACAGCTGCGCTCTGTCTTGCTCAGCTCGCAAGGAGTTCGCTTTGTAGCTCCAGCTCTTTCTCGCTAGCCTCTTTGATGAGCCTGGCCATTGTCCTTTGGAGCTCTTTAACTTCTTCTCCTCTCTTCTCCAGTTCGACCTTCTAGAAATCCACCGTGCGGAGCATAGCATTCCTCTCCGACAGATATTGGTTCATCTGAATGGTGGATAGGTTCATCTCTATCTGTACGGCTTCTAAGTCTCGTTTCAGCTGCACGTTCTCTTCTCTCAGCTCGATAAGCCCCTCGGCGGCCCCCAATTGAGTCTTCTGTTGAGCCAAGTGCATGGCAAGTAGGGACTGCATAACGAAAAGAATAGGGGTTAAATTCCTTCTCATTAAAAAAGTAAGGAAATGTAAGAAAGTCCTCGACGAGGACAAACCCTTTTACCTGGCTCTACAGTTGAAATGTCATGGTCATCAAGTCCACAGGGTTAGAGGCCACGAACTGCTCAAATGCCTCTGCGAGCTGGCACTCTAACAGGGTAAACATCACTGGTTACAAATGCTTAGGGAGTTGCCCCATAGAGTCTAACATGGAAGTGCTTATTCCCACAGCAGGTGGCACCTCGTCTGCTCTCCTCCCAAGAGTTGCGACCTACCCTTGCCCCTCATGCGGACCCTCAGGGGCAAGTGTAATGTCGGCTGTTCCCCCGGAGGGCCTTCCCAAGCGGAAGGCTTGATAAGGTTGCAACCTCCTAGGCTGAATGCCCAAGCCCTCCGGCTCGGACTCTAACTCCTTGACCCGAAGCTGCTTTCTCTTCTTCAATTTCTGGGCCACAGTTTTCTGCTTAGTCGGGCAGCCACAGGTTGGGGAGCGTCCGCTGCTTGAGCCGGCACCTCTGCCAATGTTCCTCCAACGAGGGGACCGGTGGGGGCTACCCCAACTGGTCCAGTGGCACTGACCCGAGAAAAGGTGAACTGTCTAGCTCTCAGTAACCTGGGCACCTTCGGTGTCATGGTCACTGCATGCGTACATCGTTAGCAAAACAGTTTGCTACATGCAAACAACAAAGTTGGCTAAGGATACGGATACTTACTCAGTAAGGATTCCAAGGTCGCTTTGGGGTTGAAGAAGCCGTATTTCTGCAAGTTTGCGGTTGTCATGAGCAGTCTCGCATCGTGACTTTGTTCGGGCAGAAGACCAAAGGCAGTTATTCTGTTGAAATCAGCGAGAGCCAACAACTTGGTTGTCTTGTTTACTGCAAAGAAGCAAAAAAGTTCATTAGTGAAGATTAAAAGAAAGAAAATTCGCTAAGTAAAAGAAAGGAAGACCTACTCGGCTCCCTAAAGTGGCAAATGCCATCGTAATGAAAAAAGAAAAATTTCGTCTCATATGCCCTGACGTTACTGGGATAATTGTGTATCCCTCCCTCGATCGTAGATCACTTCGAGAGGTAAAAAGAGTCATTGTCTTTACTATTCTTTAAGTAATAAAAGCAGCCGAGCTCTAGCATGGTCAGCTCGCCAAGACCATTCTCACCGCATGCGATATACATAGCCATTGTTATCATATACGCATTTGGTGTCAGTTGTAACGGTGCGACCCCGACGTGAACAAGGATTGACTTTATAAAAGGGTGGAAGGGAATCAGTGTTGCACATTTGAATGTGGTATTTTATATACATGGATCCTTAGAATAGAAAACTTGATGAGAATTTGTAATTAATTTTACTATTCTTTCTAATATGATTTTAAGACTTGTGCGTGTGGGATAAGAGGAAGACCTTGACAAAAAAAAAAGCTCAAATGCGATGGGTGTGTTCGCAATTTTAATAAAAACTAACCTAAACTTTGTTTTAGAAACAACAATGTCATACTTAGTATGCGAGGTAAATATGCCAAATTCATCACTAAAATACCATAGTCGTCTTGATATGTTTGCTCATATTCTAATTAATAATTATTAATAAAATCTAGGATTGTGATATGTAAAATGCATAATTTAAATTCCATTTTCAGCTTTGATTTGTCCGCGGTAATTGGAATACAACCCTTTTGTTTAGTACAATAAACACTTATTAGGGTTCATGAACAAATCCTATATCTAAAAAAAAAAGCAATGTTATGCTTACAATTGAATCATACAAATAGACAAAAAACAAATGATAGAGTAGTTATTTGCATAAGCTTTGTACAATTTTTGTCTGTTTGTATAACTCAATTGTAAGCAAAACATTATTAAATTATATAAACTATTCCTTACAAACTGATATTACAGCCCTGTATGTTTGAAACATCGTCTCCTCTAATTTGTTAAGTTTATCACTAATTTAAAATCATCCAAACACACTTAAACACATCGATCTGTATGAGTTATTACTTTTGGGTGACCAAGTGGTTTTATAAGGGCTCTTGGGTATATTACTCAAGAGGGTCTTAAGATCGAGTCCCTCTTCAGTTGCTAATAGTGGTAGCCACTGGAACTTTTACCCGATCGATAATTACAGGGTCCCAAGGGATTAGTTGAGGTGCACATACGTTGGTCTGAATACCCCTGATCATTAAAAAAAAAAAAAAATGAGCATAATTTTTCTTTCTTTTATTTTTAATAAATTTCCCATTTTTGTTACCTCATGTATACAGTAAAACCTCTCTATAGTGATACTCTATATGGAATAAAATCTATATAGTCATAAAAAATTATATTCCCAATTTGGGATAGTTATAAATAAGAATAAACTCCACATTGTAATAAGTTATAATTTTTCTAATTCTCGTCTTAAGGAAAGTTGCCTCCATATAGTAATAATTATCATTATATTGCAAAAAAAATATATGATATGTTACATTTAAGATTTAAGATGAAATAAAATATTTATCTGAAGTTGTTTGGGACAATAATTTATACTATTATCTTCATAATTATTTTCTTTCTTTTCTTGTTTAATTGTAGAAATGATTTCTTCTTTTATTAAAGCATACATGACTTGTTACTCATTTGGATGATTAAGGAAGACACTAATATTTATTCGATTAGTGTAGTAAAGTTATCGAATCTAATCATTCAATTCTATAATGACTTTTTTATTCTCCTCATTTACTCCATTTGTAATTTGCAATTTAATCCCAAAAATTAGTAAAAATTTAAGAGAAAGTTAAACAATAAATCTAGACCCTTAAAAGTTATAATTAACTGACACATGGCAAAACATAATTAAAACTTGAAATTCAAAGAGAAACAAGGAGAGGACTCTTAATCTTATCCATGTTTTAAAACTCTCCAATAATATGGTAAGAGAAATCGCATATTATGATTAGATAATTACCATATTTGATTTAATGAAATGTATGTATATATACATATATATGAAGAAACATTGAATCTAAAATTTTAGTTAACGTTCAATGTAGCCAACTCAGGAAAAAAAAAAAACCAAGAGCAAAATGGAGATTTTTGTATATATATCTATCAAACCAGAGCTCGTTTCTCCCATTAATTTACATCTTCTCTACTCATATTCTCTTGTATCATAAATCCTTCAAACTCACAAAGAATTTAGGTGAGTTTCATCTATTTGATATTGCTTTTTCAATGGTATAAACAGTCCGTTTTTACTGTCAACGTCCTGAAGTTTTTAACGTGCGGACTAAAGGTTAACAACTAGAAACCAATAGCTAACCATTGATACGCTTTTGGTCTGCACGTTAAAACTTTAGGACGTTGACACTTGAAAATTTTCGTGATTATATATATATGCATCGACTTTAGGACTTCGATAAGTATCTTGAATGTTTTCCAATTTTCATGCTAAATGTAGCTCTAGTCATGGGATCAAACCATGCATTGTGCTATATATATATATTTTGGTGATTGAGGTGTTCGGACCAGTTTGCGTACATTTCAATTAATTCTCGAGGTCCTGAAGTTAATGGCCGAGTAAACCTCCAGTGGCCATCGAAGTGAATTGAATTCAAGACCTCTTGGGTAATACTCCAAGAGTCCATATTCAATCACTCGGCCACCCAAGGGTGGTTTGCATTGTGCTATTATTTCTTGATAAGATGATCTTTGTAATGGAATATATGTTATTGGCATTAATTAGTTTATCTTGTTGTTTGACACTGTTGTAGTGAACATGAACTTCTCCGGAGTCGAGCTCAATCAGGTTATCTTTGTCATGGGGTCGACTGCTACGGGAAAGACCAGACTCTCCGTTGCCCTTGCTACTCAATTTTCGGCGGAGATTATCAATTCTGACAAAATCCAAGTTTACAAGGGGCTGGATATCATCACCAACAAAGTCTCTTCCCATGAAACTCGCGGTGTACCTCACCATTTGTTAGGGTTTCTGGACCCTGATGAAGATTTCACAGCTCAAGAATTTTGTCGACATACCATGATGACCATTCATCGTATTATAGAAAAGGGTCGTATCCCGATCATCGTAGGTGGTTCGAACAACTATATCAGAGCTCTCGTAGAAGATCCAACTATACAGTTTAGGAAAAACTTTGATTGTTGTTTTCTTTGGATGGATGTATCATTACCTGTTTTGCACAGGTACGTAGGCAAACGGGTTGATAACATGGTTGAATTGGGGTTAGTGGATGAAGTCAGAGAAATGTTTGATCCTGAGGCAGACTATACGCGGGGAATCCGACGAGCTATTGGGGCTCCGGAGATGCACAAGTACCTGGAAATTGAAGGTCATGACATGGTTGATGAAACCACTAAAAAGATCTTACTCAATGCTGCTATCGAAGAGATCAAGGATAACACCTGTAAATTGGTGAACAGTCAGCTTGAGAAGATTCGAAGACTTAGAGATGAGCTCGGGTGGGAGATTCACCGGATTGATGCGACTCCTGTATTTGACAACAATGGGAAGAAAGAAGCAGAAGAAGCATGGGAGAATGCAGTGATGAAACCTAGCTTGAAGATAGTTGGAAATTTTTTGAAAGAGAAGAAGAAGAGTCATCATGTTTGAGTCTTCTACCTACTACTTTCAAGTCTTATTCTCGAGTTCGTCAGGGAATTCCAATGGCGAATTAGAAGGACAATGAGATACGAATATCAGTCTCTCTATTATGTAATAACTAGTGAGTAATAAATGATGGATTGTTCCTGTCCTGTAATAAAAATGAAGAATGGTGTCTTCATTTAGTCCACAATAACAATATATTTTATTTGGTTTAATATTATTTTCCTTAATTTCGGATATACACACGCGCGCCGTTTTTTTTTTTTTAATTATTATTAGGGGTGTTCAGACTAATTTGTGTGCATCTTGAATAATCTCTTGGGATCCTGAAGTTAATGACTCGGTATACCTTCCAGCAATTACGTATCTAGGATTTTTAGAGAGTGAGTTTAAAACATTTAAGTTAATAAATTTACAATAAAATTTTGTGGGGTCAAATTGTAAATATTATAAATACATCCAAGACCTCCAATGTTCACCTTTATTAACAATCGAGAGGAATCAAACTCAAGACCTCTTGAATAATACATCCAAGAGTCTTTATCGCTCCATCATGTCACCCAGAGGTGGTTCACACACAAAGGGGTTATCATCCTTGCATGATTTTATGAAATACGAGAGGAGGTAATTGATAAATTCTAATATCTATAGAGTCTTGCTTATATTTCCTTAAACCTGAGGGTATACAAGAGACAATAAACCTAATAATTATGTGACAAACATATTATGAACATGTTATTTAATGTTGTTATTGAAGACATACTTGTAAATTACCTTGATTAATAATGAGATTTTTTGTTCCATATATGTATTTTTTATTTGGTTTAATATTAGTTTCTTAATCTGGGATATGCCAGGTTTAAATGAAGAGTATATATAAAATAAAGGGGCCAAAACCGAATGTTCAATGTATCTAATTATCTATACATAATTTTATCATATTATACTCGTAAATTCTATTTGCTTCTACTTAAAAAGAACCAAGTAATTTCCCATTAATTTGGGCACCCTAATTTTAAGGAATTTAATAAAGTATTATAATTGGTACTTATATTCATTAATTTATATTTTAATTGAAATACTTATATATAAAGATGAAATCTTTAAAGGGAAGAGTTAAATAAAAATTTAAAATTTTAAGAAAAATAATAGATACATATATGACTTTTTAGGTATATAAGATTTGTTTAAAACTTTCCTTGTAATTTGAATATGCCATTTTTTTTTTTATCTAATTTATTAATCATCATAATATGGGCAAATAAATCACTGTATTTTTTTCTTTTAATCAAGGTGTCCGGACCAGTTTACAAGCACCTCGACCTATCCTCTAAACTAATCCTCGTGGGGGACTAGCGGCAACCCATTGTTACGACCCCTACTTAAATCTTGGGAGCTAGGGGGATTCGAACTTGAGACTGTGCCTCTTAACCATATATCCCAACACTCATCCTACCACTTGAGCTACCCAAAGGTGGGTTCACTAATCTTTTCAAAGCACAAAAAATTTTGGTTAGTCTCTTCCATGCAATATATTTTATTCTCTTATATCATTAGTCATTCTTTATTTTATTTATTTATTTTTTGGTGTAGAGTAATTTTTTCTTAATTTTCAATTATATAAAGATTATAATGTGGGCATGGCGAATTACTTTTTTTTTTTTTTTTTTTAGGGTATTTGAGGTATCCAGACCCACATTGGAGTTTGTCTAGTCCTTAGGGCCCCGGAACACCCTACAAGCTTAATGGATCAAGGTAATTGCACAACTGTGGTAGGCACCTCTCCTGCGACTCAAACACAAGACCCCCTGGGTATAGCTGACTTCAATGGCTAAAGGGTTTACTATCCAGCCACAAGAGGAGACTCTTTTGTAGTATTGTCAATATGGACTCCTTTAACGAAGGTCACAACAAGGTTATTTTTCTTATGGGATCAACGGGCACTAGAAAAAAACCGAACTTTCCATTTTGCTAGCCACTTTTTTTCCAATGGAAACTATCAATTCTGACAAAATTTAAGTTTGCAAAGGTCTTGATATTATCACCATTTGTTAGGGTTTAGGTGTCTCACCACTTATTAGGGTTTTATAAACCCTAATGAAGATTTCATAGTTCAAGAGTTTTGTCACCTTAACCCTAATGACCATTCATTGTATTATACAAAACGGTTGTATCCTGATCATTGGAGATGGTTCCAACAACTATATACAGAGCTCTCCTAGAGGATCCAAGTTGTATTTTCTGGTTGGATGTCGCTTTACCAACTTTTTGTAGCGAAAACGAGTTGATCAATGGTGGAATTAGGGTTAGTTGATGAAGTCATCAGAGAAGAGTTTCATCCAAAAGCCACCTCTGTGTTTGATAAAAGTGGCCGAGAAAGAACAAAGAAGCAGAAGAAGCCTGAGAGAAAATGGTGATGGAAACCTATTTTACAGTTTATTATTGGCGGATTCTTGAAGAAAGATGTGGGATCTAATGGGCCGGGCTTTGAAGCCCATGAAACACGCGATCTTAGAGGCTGTTGGTTTACATGGCTTCAACTTCAACTTGTACGACACACATCGGTAGAGGGCGGTCTAAAAGTTGGAGATCAGCCGCCACAAAAATTGATGACGTCATAAGTCTCACTTCGGAATTTTATTTTATTTTTTATTATTATTAGAGAAAACAAATTTTTCTCACCCAAGGTTTGCCTTAATGACACATTCCTACCTAAAAAGTTTCAAAATACTATTTTTTCACCCAAAGTTAAGATTTTGTTACTACCCAAAGCCGATTTCGATGCCAAAAATTCTCCTCATCATCACCATTTAAACTTCTGATCTCCTCTCTAGAAAACCCCTCTCACTACGGCACTTGATTTCTCGTCGATTGTCAACCACCGCAAAAATAAGGTTTCATGTTCTTAGCTAATTTCTGGATGATTCCAGGGGCGAACATTCAATCGACCACCACCATTTAATCCACCGGCCTCCATTCTACAAAAACCCTCTTACCTTGACTTTTGATAACTCATCGAACACTGATTGAGAAAGTGAAGTGTATTTTGGGTATTAATGAAAATTAAATATTGCGTTGGAAAGTAGTATTTTGAAACTTTTTGGATGGAAAAGTGTCATTAAGGTAAACCTTGGGTGGGAAAAAGACGTTTACTCTTATTATCATTGTAAAATGGAGTATTTAAGAGTTAAGACATTCTTTTACGTAAACATAATATTTAAATTAAATTAATTAATTATTGGCTTCTAATTATTAGTGCAAGTTGAGTTTTATATATATATATATATATATATCACTTGCGCCACACCTGGATGGGTGTGTGTGTGTTCTTTAGCAAAGTTACCAAACAGATTCCAAGAATGTGGTAGAATTTTTGCATAATAACAGGAACCATTATCCATAATTCCAAGGATGAAGATGGTGACGAAGAAAAAGATGAAGACGGAGATCGTTCACGTGACTTTAACGATCACTAGGTGGTCCATGTTAATATGACCTTGGATGTATTATTTAGAGGTTATGAGTTTACCACCTAGGTTGTTATAGGGAATAATCACTGAGGTGATTTACTCGGCTTCAATTTCAAGGTCCTGAAAAATTTATTAAGGTGGTGTTAAGTGATCAATTAAGATTTTTGGATATTATTTAAGAGGTTATGTTCGATCTACCTAGGTTGTTATAGGATAATAACTGAGGGGATTTATCCGACTATTAATTTTAACTGAGGGAAATGATTCTTTTGTCTAAGGTGACGTAGTGTGGAATCAAAATCTATTATATTTTCTCTCACAAATGGCAGCCTCAATTCTCACACATTACATTTGCGCCACGTGTTGCCACGCTTGTGATGTGTCAACCTACTTGACTCGGCAAAAACACATGCGGAGAATATAAATACTTCGCTTTCGTTAGGCTTTTATAGAAGCAACAAAGCTACGGACATCGAATATTTTGCACCGAAAAGTTGTACCGGCCTACGTGTACACTGACTCACACCAGCAGTCCGACGCCTGATTTTTTTATAAATATTTTCTAGTGAACGGCCGTCTATCAAATAGACCCGTTCATCACATGACTCTCGTCCATATTTGATGGACGGGGGTCCATTTACTACAGATGGACGTCCTCATTTAAAGGATGCCCGTCCATAGTAAATGGATAAGTTTTTTTTTATAAAAATTAGGGACGGCTGTTCATCCGTTATGGACGTTCGTCCCTTCATCCGTTATGGATGGTCATCCCTTCATTTTGGATGGGTGCCCGCAAATAAGGGACCCCTGTCCTTAACCAAAATATAAAAATTAAAAAAAAAAAATTTAGGGATGGCCGTACAAAATTTGAGGACAGCCGTCCTTAACCAAACTGAAAAAAAAAAAAATTTGGGGACGGCCGCCCTTATGTTTGGACGGGCGTCCATACTTTAAAAAAAAAAAAAACATTCTAGTCCATACATTAAAAAAAAAAGAAATTCTAAACACCTCTCTTCTTCGCTCTTCTTTGCCAAGCCAAAAACCACAGCAACATCTCTCACAACATAGCTCATTGATCTCCATGGATTCTTAACCCAACAATGCTTAGGAATAGCCGCTCTAATATCAGATAATTTAAAAGGAGGAGGCGCAGCAAGTCAAACTCACACCATCTTCTGCTTCTCTAACTCCATTGATTTTCTCCTCCCTTAAAATCTCTGTCCGCTCAATGGAACACTCACAGTCATGACCACTTTTTCATTAAACCCATTTGACACCTTAATTAAGAAGAAAAACTGTGAGTTTAAATCTCTCTATCTTTTAGCTTGAGAGATTCACATTTTTGTTAGGGTCTTATCAGAATGTGGCGTAAAACTCCGCTAAGAATCTATGCAAAACCCGAACTGGATTCTCAAAGTTTAGATCATTTCAAGTTGCTAAAACTCACAGTTTTTCTTCTTCTTTAAGGTGTCAAATGGTTTAATGACAAAAATGGTCATTGAAGTGAGTGTTCCATGACGGACAAGAGATTTTAAGGGAGGAGAAAATCAATGGAGTTAGAGAAGAAGAAGATTGGTGAGTTTGACCCTGCTGCGCCTCCTCCTTTAAATATCTGATATTAGAGTAGCTATTCCTAAGCATTGTTGGGTTAAGAATCCATGGAGATCAATGAGCTAGTGTGAGAGATATTGCTGTGGTTTTTGGCTTGGCGAAGAAGAGCGAAGAAGAAGAGGGTTTAGAATGTTTTTTTTTTAAAAGTATGGACTAGAATGTTTTTTTTTTTTTTTTTTAAAAGTATGGACGTCAGTCCAAACGTAAGGGACGGCCGTCCAAAATTTATGGATGCCGTCCTACTTTTTTTTTTTTTTTCATATTTTGGTTAAGGACGGGCATCCCTTATTTGCAGGCGCCCGTCCAAAATGAAGGGATGACCGTCCATAAAGGATGAACGGCCGTCCCTAATTTTTATAAAAAAAAATTATTCCATTTTACTTATGGAGACCCCCATCCGTAGTAAATGGACCCCCATCCATCAAATATGGACGGGAGTCCATGTGAGTGAACGACCATTCATATTTGATGGACGACCGTTCACTAGAAAAATATTTATAAAAAAATCAGGCGTCTGAACTGCTGGTGTGAGTCACGTGTAGCCGTAGGCCGATACACATTTTCGGTGCAAAATATTCGGTGTCCATAGCTTTGTTGTTTATAGAAGGCTATCCGATCTCATGAGTCTCTGTATAAACGCCCCTGGATTTTGGCACTAATTACATATTTGCCACTACGTTCAAACAGTTTCCGGATTTAACATTAATTTTAATTAAGCACATAATTAAAAAAAAAATTTAATAATTTGTTTCGTCTACGTCAAAATTAGTGCATGATATTATTTTAATTATATAATTTTATTATTTATTAAAATTTTAATTAAATTTCTTGGTTAACAAGTTTCTATATCAAGTTCATAACAGTATATATTTCTATTAGTTCTTGATTTGTTTTGACATATTTATTTAGGTGAATTTTTTCAACGACTATCGCAATAAACATCGAACAAATCAGGTATATTCTTCTTATTTCTTGATTATTTTCATATTTTTTACGTAATGTGTAACAATTTGTGTTCTATTATAGTTTAAGCATTTTAATTTCCGAAAAGAAAAATGACTTCTAAACTATCCACGGTAGTCCAACAAAAAAGGCCAACCAAGGAGACTGTGTAGGACTTCAACTTACAGTCCCCAGGTTTAGTTCCCTCCTAAACGTAATACTTTTGTTCATAATTTACCTATAGGGTCACGATGGTGGGTTGCTATGGAATAGCTTCCTTTAAGGATTAATTATCAAAATTTACAGGTTATTTATTCATTTTATGTTGACATATTTTAAATTTTTGCTATTATTTTTGCAATGCAGGCTCTTTTATCTCATGTTCAGTACATTAAAATTTGTCATAGTATAGTAATAATATTAAACTAATTTTGAGTTAAAAAAAAGTTAAGATATTGAAATTTATCGTTATAATAAAGTTTTTAAAACTCATACTTTTATATTATTTTGCATGCTTAATTAAATTACGTAATTAAGAATAAAAGAACCAACATGCAATTAATAATACGTAATAGCTTGGATTAGGTTATGGGTAAGTTGGATTAGCTTAATTTAATTGACTACTAGGAATAAATTAGTGCATATGGCTTGACCACATATAAGGGTATTATCGTCATTTGGAAAAAAAAATTCCGGCTGTCTTTTGTTGTTTTATTAGTTATTACCACTCTTCTTGGAGCTCAAGCTTCCAACTTCCTTACCTCCCTAAACTTTTATAGTTAAAAAAAAAACAAAATAAATAAATAAAAAAAGTAAAATCACTTTCTCCAATTTTGTAACCATTTCACTAAGTATATTTAAACAATGTGTTATCTTAACGTGTATCTTTAGAACATATATATTATGATCGAAGATGTCCAAACTAGCTTACACGTACTTCAAATAATCTTCTAGAGTTGTAAAGTTAATGACCGATAAACTTTTCAGTGGCCACTCCTATTAGTAACTAAAGAGAATCGAAAACCTCTTCAATACTACATCATGTTAACAACACAAAGGGAAAAAAAAAAAAAAAAAAAAAAGATTATTTTCATACATTTTATTTACAAACAGATAGTAAAACCTAATTTAAGATGTATTGATGCAATTAATTTTTTATCAATTTGTAGTCTCAGTGTGTACTTCTAATATTAGATTCCATTTAACCACCATTGGATGACCCAATGATCAACTAGGAGTCTTGAGTGTATTACTCAAGAGGTTTTGAGTTTGATCCACTTGAGTTGCTAATAGAGATGACCATTGAAGGGATTTACTTGGCTGTCAACTTCAAGATCCCGAGGGGTTAGTTAAGGTATACGTAAGTTAGCCCGGACACCCTTGATCATCAAAATATATATACATATATTAGATTCCATCTTTCTATGTATTAAAATCCTTGTTAAGGATATTAACTACATCAAAAAATTTTACAAAATTTTATATTTTCATAAAATTTAACCTAATAAATTAAATTACTTTCAGGTTGTTTCTTTCTTTCTGTCTGGCTAGTTACAGCTTGTGGTTTTGGTTTGGTGATAGTTGCTTAGCCCTTTGAAACTGCAAAAGAAAAGAGGTATTCTAGAGAGAGAGAGAGTGAAAGAAATATATTGCTTTCCGCGTTTTCCACCATGTCCATCCATATATATAAATATACAAATACCTTCCCATTTCACCATTTCTCTCATGCGTGCAAGCTATTCTCGAATCTCGAGAATTTCCAACATTAATTCTTGGCCCTTAGCGGTTTTAAATCTCTTTAAGCTTCTTCCTTCTTCGTTCACCTCTTGTATCTCTCTTCCTTCCCTTTTTATCAACCATTTTGCTTCTCTAATCTTTCCCAAACTTTTCTCTCGTCTTCTTCTTCTTCTTCTCACTTATCTCTCTATCTGGGTTTTGTTTTTGATCCAAGCTATGGGGGGCAATATGAGCAAGAAGCCCGCTGAAGCTTCTTCTTCCCAATTCACAACTGAACTCATCTCCTATGAGGCCGCTTGCCGTCTTGACGCCGACTTGCAGACCTTCGACACCACCTTGCAGGCGCGAACCAGTCACGTAATCAATACTCTCGCCGTTGGCGTTGAAGTTCGGGCTCTGTCGTTTGATTCTCTGAAGGAGGTTACTGAGTGTCTTCTGGAGATGAACCAGGAGGTGGTTAAGGTTATCTTGGAATGTAAGAAAGATATCTGGAAGAGTCAGGAGTTGTTCGAGCTGGTCGAGGAGTATTTCGAGAGTAGCCTGCAGACTCTGGATTTCTGTACTTCATTGGAGAAGTGCTTGAAGCGCGCTCGGGATAGCCAGTTGCTGATTCTGGTGGCGCTGCAACAATTCGAGGAGGAGAATAACGAGATGGGAGCTGGGCAGAGGTATGTGAGGACTCTTGAGGAATTGAAGAATTTCAAGGCTGCTGGGGATCCTTTCACTGAAGATTTCTTCCAGATATTTCAGTCTGTTTATAAGCAACAGATATCCATGCTCGAGAAACTGCAATTGAGGAAGAACAAGCTTGATAAGAAGCTGAAATACATCCATTCTTGGAGGAAGGTTTCGAGTATAATATTTGCTGCTACTTTTGCTACTGTGTTGATTTGCTCAGTCGTGGCTGCCGCCATGGCTGCCCCGCCTGTTGCAGCAGCGCTTGCAGCTGCTAGTTCTATCCCTCTGGGTTCAATGGGGAAATGGATTGATTCTCTGTAGAAAAACTATGAGAATGCATTGAAAGGACAGAAGGAGGTGATCACTTCAATGCAAGTGGGTACTTATATAGCTATCAAGGACTTGGACAACATTCGGGTTCTAATCGATCGAATAGAGATCGAGATTGAAGCTCTTCTGCAGAATGTGGACTTTGTGATCGAGGAAGAAGCTGTGAAGATTGGAATCGAGGAGATCAAGAAGAAGCTGGGTGTGTTCATGAAGAATGTTGAAGATCTGGGAGGGCAAGCTGATACATGCAGCCGCGATATTCGGAGGGCGAGGACTGTGGTTCTCCAGAGGATCATAAAGCATCCTAACCATTGAATCTGCTGGTAGGTGGTGTTCTTCTCTCTGGACAGATTTCTAACTTCCATATGCTGTATTATAACAAGAAGATGCTGAATTTCATTGATTCTTAAACTGTATGTTGGATACAGATACCTGAATCTAGAAAAAATAATAATGCAAGACTGCTACGTTATTTGTTTTTGTTATGCCTGGAAAAGTAGGGTTGACGCAGAGTCTTGTTAGCATGGGTAGTCAGAACTTAAGAAGGTTCTACGACCGCTCAGATGAAAAGCCCGACCAACCGAAAACAAGTTCAGAGTCTCAATGGGCGAATAGAGGCTCTCAGTCGCTTCATATCAAAGGCAACAGATCGCTGCTTGCCATTCTTTAATATACTCAGGGCCAACAGGAAGTTCAAATGGACTCCCGAGTGTGAACAGGTGTTCCAAAGCATAAAAGAGCACCTCGGAAAGCCACCTCTTCTGTCCGAACCCTACCTCAGGAAATTCTCCTATTGTATCTGTTCGTCTCTAATTCGAAAAGAAGACAGGGTCCAGTGGCCAGTATATTCGCGAGCAAGCGTCTACTAGACATCGAAGTGCGGTATCCACAAATGGAGTGATTAGATTATGCCTTGCTGATCGCCTCCAGGAAGTTGCGACCTTATTTCCACACCCACATAATCCATGTATTGACCAACTATCCGCTCAAGCAAGTCCTCCAAAACCGAAGGCTTCGGGTAAATTGCTCAAGTGGGCTATGAAACTGAGTCAGTTTGATCTACAGTACAGATCAAAAGAAACCATTAAAGGACAGGCTATTACCGATTTCATTTTAGAATTCTCGTATCAACCGGTTAAGGAATCCGAGCAACAGACCAATGAAGTCACTTAGGAAACCATTCAGAATCTGTCAACCTGGAGCCTCTATGTTGATGGATCCTTGAATAGGAAAAAGGTAGGGGCAGGTATTTTCCTCCTTAGTCCCAAAGGGACTTACATCCATGGCATTCTTCGATTTGGGTTTCAAGCAACCAACAACGAGGTTGAGTATGAAACTCTGCTCGCTGGTCTGCGGTTGACAAGAGAAATGGGATCAACCGCGATTAGCATTCAGAGCGACTCCATGTTGGTTGTTAACCAGATCTTAGGAGAATATCAGGCCAAGGAAGAGAACATGATCAATTATCTGAAGAAAGCTAAGGCTGCGCTCGAGCCATTCAAGCATTTCAAGATCACGCAGATCCCCAGAGACAGTAATTCTGTCGTGGATGCCTTGGCAATGATAGTCTCGTCGCTGGACTCAGATGCGCCAGAAAGTATTCCTATTCGGTTTATAGAGATCCCTAGTATCAGCTCGCCCGAACAGGCTGTGAATTTGACCGAGTCAGTTTTCTGGATGACCCCAATTATTCAGTATCTCCGAGATAGGACCTTGCCCAACAACAAGATCGAGGCAAGAACCATGCAAACTAGAGCTACTCATTACACGCTTATAGGAGATCAATTGTACAAGCGCGGGTTTAGCGCCCCTCTCCTCCAATGTGTAACCAATGAGGAAGTAGACTATATCATGAGGGAGATACATGAAGGGATTTGCGGTAATCACACTGTCACGTGATCCCTCACCAATAAAGTTGTTCGTCAAGAGTATTAATGGCCTCTACTCCAAGAGGATACCTTCAACTTTGTGAAAAAGTGTGACAAGTGCCAACAGTTCGAGAACATACCGCAAGCTCTTTCCCACCAGCTGATAACCATGACCAGCCCCTGGCCATTCTCCATGTGGGGAATTGATCTTATTAGACCCATGCTAGTTGGTAGGGGAGGGGTCAAGTATGCGGTGGTCGCAATGGATTACTTCATCAAGTAGGCCGAGGCCGAACCCTTGGTCGCGATCACTACTAAAAAGCTCAAGGACTTCATCTTCAAAAACATAGTGTGCCGCTATGGAATTCCTTATACCCTCTTCTCTAATAATGAAAAGTAGTTCGATAACGAGGAATTCAAGCAGTTTTGCGATGAGTTAGGAATCCATAAAAAGTTCACCTCAGTCGTAATTGGGCTGTCAACAAGACCATCAAGCATACTTTGAAAGCCAAACTTGGCGCTGCCAAGGGTAATTGGGCCGACGACCTCCCTGAAGTCTTATGGGCTTACAGGACAACTCCGAGAACCTCTATTTCAGAAACACCTCTCTCGCTAGCATATGACTACAAGGCGATGATCCTTGTGGAGGTAGAAATTAGTTCACTTCGGAGAGACCTGTTCAATGAAACAGATAATGAAGCGTTATGCGCGCAAGTCTGGATTTAGTTGAAAAAGATCTCAACAAGGCTCAGCTAAGGATAGTAGCCTACCAACAGTGCGCTAAAAGGTTCTTCGACTCTCAAGTTAGAAGAAAAGACTTATAGGTCGACGACTTTGTTATGAAAGAAGTCATTCTCGATACAAGAGAACCAAGTACGGGAGTATTGGGGCCGAATTGGGAAAGTCCATATCACGTCGCTAAAGTGATAAGATCGGGGACTTATCACCTTAAAAGGCTGAACGGTTCCGAAGTACAGCGAGCTTGGAATGCTGAACATCTTCGCCTCTATTATCAATAATTTCGAACTCATTTTCTAATTTTCTTGTAAAGACTTACTCTTTTAAGCCTTGTAAAAAAAGATAAGCTCTAAAGTAACATTGTTTCTCGTATGCGTGCCGTTCTGTTCGCATATATCATTTGTGCAAATACTATTGTAAATAGTTAGAAAAGTGACCTCGTGTCCACATGTAATGTTTGTGAAGTACAAAAAATTATAAGTACTCATGAGTGATTAAAGAAATAATTTTTTTATTTATTGTAAATTAAAAAAGAAAGTACAAATTTGTGAGCACAGGGATAGTTATAGAAAGCAGAAGCAAAAGCCATTACTGGCCTTCGTTCCCAGGCCCCGAAGGCGCGACCTCAGTATCTCCAGGTTGGTCGCCGATCACTTGGTTAGCTATCGGTTCCACCAGGACGTACTCCTCCGGATCAGGCCCTTGACCTTCCTCCTTATCATCAGTATGTGCCGTGGAAGAGAGGATCCTTTGGTAATCGTCCAAGAGGTCGGTGAGGTCTATATTTGGATTCTTTGGTCGAAAGGCATAGATGGACTAGATCGACTAGTCGGTGGCCCTCCTCTTAATTTCCAGCTCTTGTCGCTTTATCTCTTTAGTTAACGAAGCGACACATCCCTGGGACGATTGGAGTTTTTCCTCAAGTGCCCACCTCTGCTTCTCAAAGGTTTCCCACAACTGCGCTCTGTCTTACTCTGCTCGCAAGGCCCGCTCGGAGTTCATTCATAGCTCTAGCTCTTTCTCGCCAGCCTCTTTGGTGAGTCTGGCCACTGTCCTTTAGAGCTCTTTAACTTCTTCTCCTCTCTTCTCCAGCTCGGCCTTCTAGAAATCCACCATGCAGAGCGTAGAATTTCTCTTCGACAAATATTGGTTCATCTGAACGGTGGATAGGTTCATCTCTGTCTGTGCGGCTTCTAAGTCTCGTTTCAGCTACACGTTCTCTTCTCTCAGCTCGACAAGCCCTTCGGTGGCCCCCAATTGAGTCTTCTGTTGAGCCAGGTGCATGGCGAGCAGGGACTGCATAGCGAAGAGAACAGGGGTTAAATTCCTTCTCATTAAAAAAGTAAGGAAATGTAAGAAAGTCCTTAACGAGGACAAACGCTTTTAGCTGGCTCTATAGTTGAAATGTCATGGTCATCAAGTCCACGGGGTTAGAGGCCACGAACTGCTCAAATGCCTCTGCGAGTTGACACTGTAACAGGGTAAACATCACTGGCTACAAATGCTTAGGGAATTGCCCCATAGAGTATAGCATGGGAGTGCCTGTTCCCGCAGTAGGTGGCACCTTGCCCGCTGGCTCCTTGCCCGCTCTCCTCCGAGGAGTCGCGACCTACCCTTGCCCCCCGTGCGGACCCTCAAGAGCAAGTGTAATGCCAGTCGTTCCCCCGGAGGGCCTTCCCGAGCAAAAGGCCTGATAAGGTTGTAACCCCCTAGGCTGAATGCCCAAGCCCTTCGGCTCGGACTCTAACTCCTCGACCCGAAGCTGCTTCCTCTTCTTCAATTTCTGGGCCACAGTTTTTTGCTTAGGTTGGGCAGCCACAGGTTAGGGAGCATCAGCTGCTTGAGCCGGCACCCCTGTCGATGTTCCTCCGACGAGGGGAATGGTGGGGGCTGCCCTGGCTAGTCCCGTGGCACTGACTAGAGGAAATGTGAAATGTCTAGCTCTCAGTGACCTGGGCACCTTCGATGTCATGGTCACTGCATGTGAACATGGTTAGCAAAACAGTTCGCTACATGCAAACAACAAAGTTGGGTAAGGATACGGATACTTACTCGGTAAAGATTCCAAGGTCGCTTCAGGGTTGAAGAAGTCGTGTTTCCGCAAGTTTGCAGTTGTCATGAGCAGTCTCACATCGCGACTCTGTTCTGGCAGAAGACCAAAGGCAGTTATTCTATTGAAGTCAACGAGAGCCAACAACTTGGTTGTCTTGTTTCTGCAAAGAAACAAAAAAGCTCATTAGCGAAGATTAAAAGAAAGAAAATTCGCTAAGTAAAAGAAAGGAAGACCTACTCAGCTCCCTAAAGTGGCAAATGCCATCGTAATGAAAAAAGAAAAATTTCATCTCATATGCCCCGACATTACTAGGGTAACTGTGTATCCCTCCCTCGATCGTAGATTTTTTCGAGAGGTAAAAAGAGTCATTGTCTTTTCTATTCTTTATGTAATACAAGCAGCCGAGGTCTCGCATGGTCAGCTCGCCAAGACCATTCTCGCCGTATGCGATATACATAGCCACTGTTATCATATACGTATTTGGTGTAAGTTGTAACGGTGCGACCCCGACGTGAATGAGGATCGACCTTGTAAAAGGGTGGAAGGGAATCAATGCTGCATATTTGAATATGCTCTTGGAGATCGCAACCATTCCCTCTGGCAGACTCCGAGTTGTATACGTCCTATGCTAGTAGACATCGACGCTAATTGCGTATTGGTCTACCACTTTTTGAATTTCCTCTACTATGGCTATTGATAGGATTTCCTGTGAGGGACCCGTTGGGGTGTCCTGCACCGGCGAGCTCGTTCCCTCATCTGTTCTGGTCGCTAAAGGATCCATTTCTTCTGCGGTCTAAAAAAGGGCGAAGTGCAGGAATTACTCAGTCGTCATACAAAGTTTCATACAATGACATGAAAGAAAATATAAATACTATCTTCCTTAAACCCTAGAAAAACCCTAAGAATCCTTGGAGGCCACCCCTAAAGACTCAAACCCTAGAGGAAAGCCTATTCTCCGATCAACCACCCGCAAACGCCCATCGTTATCACATGGTTATCATCAAAACAGAAAAAGGAAAGTAATGAAAGAATCATCCTTACCTCTTGAGTGTGAAGATTGGACTACCTTCTGTGATCGTCAAGTGCGCACCAATCTGAAAGATGAAAAATCTAGTCTCACAAACGCTTCTTGCTTTTTCTGAAAAAGTGAATATTGTGACATTGCTTAAGGTGAGCCTGGGATTTTATAGTGAAGGAAGTGGCGATTGATTTTCCCAAAGCCAAGCGACGTTTGGATGAAAGTCATCTCTCGCCGTTGATCGTGACCACGTGTCGTCAATCAATGGAAGGAGTAATTGTCACACTTCGAGAAATCAAATCGTCGCTTCCCTCAGTTGAAATAATCGAGCGACAGCTCGTTTCCCTTCTCCACATTAAATGCACCCTCAACCTCATTTAATACCCTGAAAATGAATGTCGCTTCAGCATGGCTAGCACTTATTGCACATAGGACAAGTCTGTCAGAGCAAAAGGTATCTCATTAATGGATTAGCTGCCAAAGCACAACGGATAACATCTGAAGAGGTAGTTAGATAAAACACTCTTCATCACATGTCGGTTGTGAAGCGATGTGACGGTTAGTTGCGAAACGATGTGACTCCTTGCCTTCAGCAAAAAATACGCTAAGTATAACCAAGTCGCGGACCTCGGTCAAGATAAGAGGCGCATTAATACGGCATTGAATAAGGTCTGGTCCAGGTCGTAGACCTTGCAAAAGGAGACCACTTCAGGTCGCTCTTATGGAAACGTCTTGCGACCTCTTTGTAGCCAGGTTGGATCGATTTGGCATCATTTGGAACATATCAAATCAAGGCATAATTGTGAAGTTCTCAAGGTTTGATTTTCAAACCTCAAAAACTAGGGGACTTCTGTTATGCCTGGAAAAGTAGGGCTGACCGAGAGTCTTGTCAGCATGGGTAGTCAGAACTTAAGAATGTTCTACGACTGCTCAGATGCGACCGCGTCACGTGATTATGTGAGTAGCATGCTCCTGCCAGTGTAGTGGGTGTACGCCAGGTTGGCAAATGGTTGGAAGTGGTCCACATGTCCAACCCCTACACAAGTCGAGGAAATCACTCGGGTAGATGAGCAATGGGATGCAGAGAAGGATTTGCACAGTATCCATTCCGCTCACAGATTTAGTAATCATTACCTTGATTCATCCCACTATAAATAGAGTTCTTCTCTCCCATTTGTGGGATTGGCTAATTTCACTCTGGAATAGCATACTCTCTCTCTCTCTCTCTTTCTCTCTCTCTCTCTCTCTCTCTCTCTCTCTCTCTTGTATCCTCAACGTTGTAACTCAGCTCACTGAACACAACTTGACTTTACTCATTAATACAATATCAGTGGACGTAGGATTGGCCTTGTGAGCATCCGAACCACTTTAAACATTATTCTTCACCCTTTATTCAACTAAATACTTCCATAACCACATGTGACTTTTAAGCCTGCTTAGTATTTCTCACGTGCAAATAGTTGGTGTCAAAATCCAGCATCAACAGTTTTTATTATTTCCTAGGCAATAGATGTTTACAGATTCTAGCTTGACATTGTGTATTGTAATCATCAATTGTAGTAGATTACTGATTTGATCTAAATTCTTAAATTCTTTTTTGATTCCAGTCTCTGTTTAATGTAGTTGACTACTCATGGCAATATCATTAATGTGAGATTTTAAATTCGGATTTTAAGCTTTCGATTACTATAGAATGAAACAGAATATGTTGTAATGATAAGATGACAGGATAAAATAGAGAGTAATATGGAAGATCTAACAAAATTTTAGAACCAAATATTAGTTGATTATCACATTGCATGGCCAACAGAAGGAATAAGGGGAAAAAAGAAATTAAGCGAACTCAGCCAAATCCAACTATCTGACATATATGAGCTGACAGACAAGCATAAGCTTAGGCCCCTTGTAACAACGGATTTGACTCGTGTTCTTAATGTGTAACTGTTTTAGTGTTTCATGCCTGTCCAATATACCATTGCGTGACTTTTTGTAGATTAAAAATAAAAATACTATATGTTATTTTAAATACGTGGATCCTTAGAATAGAAAACTTGATGAGAATTTGTAATTAATTTTACTATTCTTTCTTATATGATTTTAAGAATTGTGCGTGTGGGATAAGAGGAAGACCTTGACAAAAAAAAAGCTCGAATGAGATGGGTGTGTTCGCAGTTTGAATAAAAACTAACCTAAACTTTGTTTTAGAAACAACAATGTCATACTTAGTATGCGAGGTAAATATGCCAAATTCATCACTAAAATACCATAGTCGTCTTGATATGTTTGCTCATATTCTAATTAATATGTTTGCTCATATTCTAATTAATAATTATTAATAAAATCTAGGATTATGATATGTAAAATGCATAATTTAAATTCCATTTTCAGCTTTGATTTATCCACGGTAATTGGAATACGACCCTTTTGTTTAGTACAATAAATACTTATTAGGTTCATGAACAAATCCTATATCTAAAAAAAAAAGCAATGTTATGCTCACAACTGAATCATAAAAACGGACAAAAAACAAATAATAGAGTGGTCATTTACATAAGTTTTGTACAATTTTTGTATTTTTGTATGACTCAATTGTAAGCAAAACATTATTGAATTATATAAACTATTTCTTACAAACTGATATGACAGCCCTGTATGTTTGACACCTCGTCTCCTCTAATTTGTTAAGTTTATCACTAATTTAAAATCATCCGATCACATTTAAACACATCGATTTGTATGAGTTACTACCTTTGGGTGACCGAGTAGTTTTATAAAGGCTCTTGGGTATATTACTCAAGAGGATCTTGAGATCGAGTCCCTCTTCAGTTGCTAATAGCGGTAGTCATTAGAACTTTTATCCGATCAGTAATTGCAGGGTCCCAAGGGATTAGTTGAGGTGCACATACGTTGGTCTGAATACCCCTGATCATTAAAAAAAAAAAAAAAAAAAGTTTGTATGAGCATAATTTTTCTTTCTTTCTTTTATTTTTAATAAATTTCCCATTTTTGTTACCTCATATATACAGTAAAACCTCTCTGTAGTGATACTCTATATGGAATAAACTTTATATAGTCATAAAAAATTATATTCCCAATTTGGGATAGTTATAAATAAGAATAAACTCCATATTGTAATAAGTTATAATTTTTCTAATTCCCGTCTTAAGGAAAGTTGCCTCCATATAGTAATAATTATCTGTATATTGCAAAAAAAAAATATGATATGTTACATTTAAGGTTTAAGATGAAATAAAATATTTATCTGAAGTTGTTTGGGACAATAATTTATGCTATTATCTTCGTAATTATTTCCTTTCTCTTCTTGTTTAATTGTAGAAATGATTTTTTCTTTTGTTAAAGCATACATGACTTGTTACTCATTTGGATGATTAAAGAAGACACTAATATTTATTCATTAGTTCTTTTGTCAAATCTAATCATTCAATTCTATAATGACTTTTTGATTCTCCTAATTTATTTTATTTGTAACTTACAATTTAATCCCAAAAATTAGTAAAAAATTAAGAGAAAGTTAAACATTAAATCTAGACCCTTAAAAGTTATAATTAACTGACACATGGCAAAACATAATTAAAACTTGAAATTCATGGTCAGAGAAATCGCATATTATGATTAGATAATTACCATATTTGATTTAATGAAATGTATATATATATATATATATATGAAGAAACATTGAATCTAAAATGTTAGTTAACGTTCAATGTAACCAACTCAGGAAAAAAAAAAAAAAAATCAAGAGCAAAATGGAGATTTTTGTATATATATCTATCAAACCAGAGCTCGTTTCTCCCATTAATTTACATCTTCTCTACTCATATTCTCTTGTATCATCAATCCTTCAAACTCACAAAGAATTTAGGTGAGTTTCATCTATTTGATATTGCTTTTTCAATGGTATAAACAGTCAGTTTTTACTGTCAACGTCCTGAAGTTTTTAACATGCGGACTAAAGGTTAACAACTAGAAACCAATAGCTAACCATTGGTACGCTTTTGGTATACACGTTAAAACTTTAGGACTTTGACACTTGAAAATTTTCGTGATTATATATATATGCATCGACTTTAGGACTTCGATAAGTCTCTTGAATGTTTTCCAATTTTCATGCTAAATGTAGCTCTAGTCATGGGAGCAAACCATGCATTGCGCTATTTTTTTTTTTTTTTTTTTTTTTTTTTAGTGATTGGGGTGTCTGGACCAGTTTGCGTACATCTCAATTAATTCTCGATGTCCTAAAGTTAATGGCCGGATAAACCTCCAGTGGCTATTGAAGTAAATTGAATTCAAGACCTCTTGAGTAATATCCCAAGAGTCCATATTCAATCACTCGGCCACCCAATGGTGGTTTGCATTGTGCTATTATATCTTGATAAGATGATCTTTGTAATGGAATATATGTTATTGGAATTAATTAATTTATCTTGTTGTTTGACATTGTTGTAGTGAACATGAACTTCTCCGGAGTCGAGCTCGATAAGGTTATCTTTGTAATGGGGTCGACTGCTACAGGAAAGACCAGGCTCTCTGTCGCCCTTGCTACTCAATTTTCGGCCGAGATTATCAATTCTGACAAAATCCAAGTTTACAAGGGGCTGGATATCATAACCAACAAAGTCTCTTCCCATGAAACTCGCGGTGTACCTCACCATTTGTTAGGGTTTCTGGACCCTGATGAAGATTTCACAGCTCAAGAATTTTGTCGACATACCATGATGACCATTCATCGTATTATAGAAAAGGGTCGTATCCCGATCATCGTAGGTGGTTCGAACAACTATATCAGAGCTCTCGTAGAAGATCCAACTATACAGTTTAGGAAAAACTTTGATTGCTGTTTTCTTTGGATGGATGTATCATTACCTGTTTTGCACAGGTACGTAGGCAAACGGGTTGATAACATGGTTGAATTGGGGTTAGTGGATGAAGTCAGAGAAATGTTTGATCCTGAGGCAGACTATACGCGGGGAATCCGACGAGCTATTGGGGCTCCGGAGATGCACAAGTACCTGGAAATTGAAGGTCATGACATGGTTGATGAAGCCACTAAAAAGATATTACTCAATGCTGCTATTGAAGAGATCAAAGATAACACCTGTAAATTGGTGAACTGTCAGCTTGAGAAGATTCGAAGACTTAGAGATGAGCTCGGGTGGGAGATTCACCGGATTGATGCGACTCCTGTATTTGAAAACAATGGGAAGAAAGAAGCAGAAGAAGCTTGGGAGAATGCAGTGATGAAACCTAGCTTGAAGATAGTTGGAAATTTTTTGAAAGAGAAGAAGAAGAGTCATCATGTTGAGTCTTCTACCTACTACTTTCAAGTCTTATTGTCGAGTTCGTCAGGGAATTTCAATGGCGAATTAGAAGGACAATGAGATAGGAATATCAGTCTCTCTATTATGTAATAACTAGTGAGTAATAAATGATGGATTATTCCTGTCCTGTAATAAAAATGAAGTATGGTGTCTTCATTTAGTCCACAATAACAATATATTTTATTTGGTTTAATATTATTTTCCTTAATTTCGGATATACACACACATCTTGCGGTTTTTTTATTTTTTTAATTATTGGAGGTGTCCAGACTAGCTTGTGCGCATCTTGAATAATCTCTTGGGATCCTGAAGTTAATGACTCGGTATACCTTCTAGCAGTTACGTATCTAGGATTTTTAGAGAGTGAGTTTAAAACATTTAAGTTAATAAATTTACAATAAAATTTTATGGGGTCAAATTGTAAATATTATAAATACATCCAAGACCTCCAATGTTCACCTTTATTAACAATTGAGAAGAATCAAACTCAAGACTTCTTGAATAATACTTCCAAGAGTCTCTATCGCTCCATCATATCACCCAGAGATGGTTAACACACACAAGGGTTATCATCCTTGCGTGATTTTATGAAATACGAGAGGAGGTAATTGATAAATTCTAATATCTTATATTTCCTTAAACCTGAGGGTATACAAGAGACAATAAACCTAATAATTATGTGACAAACATATTATGAACATGTTATTTAATGTTGTTATTGAAGATATACTTGTAAATTACCTTAATTAATAATGTGATTTTTTGTTCCATATATGTATTTTTTTATTTGGTTTGATATTATTTTCTTAATCTGGGATATGCCAGGTTTAAATGAAGAGTATATATAAAATAAAGGGGCCAAAACCGAATGTTCAATGTATCTAATTATCTATACATAATTTTATCATATTATACTCTTAAATTCTATTTGCTTTTACTTAAAAAGAAGCAAGTAATTTCCCATTAATTTGGGCACCCTAATTTTAAGGAATTTTATAAAGTATTATAATTCGTACTTATATTCATTAATTTATATTTTAATTAAAATACTTACATATAAAGATGAAATCTTTAAAGGGAAGAGTTAAATAAAAATTTAAAATTTTAAGAAAAATAATAGATACATATATGACTTTTTAGGTATATAAGATTTGCTTAAAACTTTCCTTGTAATTTGAATATGCCATTTTTTTTTTTTTTTTTATCTAATTTATTAATCACCATAATATGGGCAAACAAATCACTGTATTTTTTTCTTTTAACCAAGGTGTCCGAACCAGCTTACACACACCTCGACCTATCCTTTAGACTAATCCTTGTGGGGGACTAACGGCAACCTATTGTTACGACCCTCTACTTAAATCTTGGGAGCCAGGGGGATTCGAACTTAAGACTGTGCATCTTAACCACATATCCCAACACTCATCCTACCACTTGAGCTACCCAAGTGTGGGTTCACTAATCTTTTCAAAGCACAAAAAATTTAGGTTAGTCTCTTCCATGCAATATATTTTATTCTCTTATATCATTAGTCATTCTTTATTTTATTTTATTTATTTATTTTTTGGTGTAGAGTAATTTTTTCTTAATTTTCAATTATATAAATATTATAATGTGGGCATGACGAATTACTTTTTTTTTTTTTAGGGTATTTGAGGTATCCAGACCCACATTGGAGTTTACCTAGTCTTTAGGGCCCCGGAACACCCCACAAGCTCAATGGAACAAGGTAATTGCACAAATGTGGTAGACACCTCTTCTGCGACTCAAACACAAGACCCCTTAGGTATAGCTGACTCCAGTGGCTAAAAGGTTTACTATCCGGCCACAAGGGGAGACTCTTTTGCAGTATTGTCAATATGGACTCCTTTAACAAAGGTCACAACAAGGTTATTTTTCTAATGGGATCAAAGGGCAATGGAAAAAACCAAACTTTCCATTTTGCTAGCCACTTATTTTCCAATGGAAATTATCAATTCTGACAAAATTTAAGTTTACAAAGGTCTTGATATTATCACCATTTATTAGGGTTTAGGCGTCTCACCACTTATTAGGGTTTTATAAACCCTAATGAAGATTTCATAGTTCAAGAGTTTTGTCACCTTAACCCTAATGACCATTCATTGTATTATACAAAACAGTTGTATCCCGATCATTGGAGATGGTTCCAACAACTATATACAAAGCTCTCATGGAGGATCCAAGTTGTATTCTCTGGTTGTATGTTGTTTTACCAACTTTTGTGTAGCGAAAACGAGTTCATCAGTGGTGGAATTAGGGTTAGTTGATGAAGTCATCAGAGAAGTGTTTCATCCAAAAGCCACCTCTATGTTTGATAAAAATGGCCAGGAAAGAACAAAGAAGCAGAAGAAGCCTGGGAGAAAATGGTGATGGAAACCTATATTGCAGTTTATTATTGGCGGATTCTTGAAGAAAGATGTGGGATCTAATGGGCCGGGCTTCGAAGCCCATGAAACACGAGATCTTAGAGGCGGTTGGTTTACGTGGCTTCAACTTCAACTTATACGACACACAGTCGGCAGAGGGCGGTCTGAAAGTTGGAGATCAGCCGCCACAAAAATTGGTGATGTCATAAGTCTCACTTCAGAATTTTATTTTATTTTTTATTATTATTAGAGAAAACAACTTTTTCTCACCCAAGGTTTGCCTTAATGACACCTTCCTACCTTAAAAAGTTTCAAAATACTATTTTTTCACCAAAGTTAAGATTTCGTTACTACCTAAAGCGATTCCGATGAAAAAAATTCTCCTATTATCACCATTTAAACTTCTGATCTCCTCTCTAGAAAACCCCTCTCACTACAACACTGCATTTTTGTCGACTGTCAACCACCGCAAAGCTAGGGTTTCGTGTTCTTAGCTAATTTCTGGATGATTTAGGGGCGAACATTCAATTAACTACTACCATTTGATCCACCGGCCTCCACTCCAAAAACCTCTTACCCTGACTTTGGTAACCATCAAACACTGGTTGAGAAAGTGAAGTGTATTTTGGGTATAATGGAATATAAAATATGGGTGGGGAAGTGCTATTTTGAAACTTTTGGGTAGGAAAGTGTCATTAAGCTAAACCTTGGGTGGGAAAAAGACGTTTTTCTCTATTATTATTGTAAAATGGAGTCTTTAAGAGTGAAGACATTCTTTACGTAAACATAATATTTAAATTAAAATAATTAATTATGGCTTCTAAAATTATTAGTGCAAGTTAGGTTCTTATATCTATATATATATATATTATAATAATATAATATAATATAATATAATATATATATATATATATATTAGCTTGCACACCTAATTTTGGCTTAGCAAAGTTACAAACAGATTCCAAGAATGTGTTAGAATTTTTTGCATAAAACAGGAACCATTATCCATAATCCAAGGATGAAGATGGTGACGAAGAAAAAAAGATGAAGACGGAGATCGTTCACGTGACTTTAACGATCAATAGGTGGTCCAATGGTTAATTATGACTCTGGAGGTATTATTTAAGAGGTTATGAGTTTGATCACCTAGGTTGGTAATAGGGAATATCACTGAGGGATTTACTCGGCTATCAATTTCAAGGTCCTGAAAAATTTTTAAGGTGGTGGTTAAGTGATCAATTAAGATTTTTGGATAATTATTTAAGAGGTTATGAGTTCGATCTACCTAGGTTGTTAATAGGGATAATAACTGAGGGGATTTATCCGACTATTAATTTAAATGAGGGAATAGATTCTTTTGTCTAAGGTGACGTAGTGTGGAATCAAAATCTATTATTGTCTCTCACAAATGGCAGCCTCAATTTCAACCATTACATTTGCGCCAGTGTTGCCACGCTTGTGATGTGTCAACCTAGCTGTGACTCGGCACAAAAACATGCGGAGAATATAAATAACTTCGCTTTCGTTTAGGTTTTATAGAAGCACAAAGCTACGGACCTGAATATTTGCACCGAAAATGTGTACCGGCCTACGTGTAAACGTGACTCACAACAGCAGTCCAGACGCCTGATTTTTTTTATAAATATTTTTCTAGTGAAAGGCCGTCTATCAAATATGGACGGCCGTTTATTCACATAGACTCTCGTCCATATTTGATGGACGGGGGTCCATTTACTACAGATGGACGTCCTCATTAAAGGATGCCCGTCCATAGTAAAAGGAATAAGTTTTTTTTATAAAAATTAGGGACGGCTGTTCATCCGTTATGGACGGTCGTCCCTTCATCCGTTAGGATGGTCATCCCTTCATTTTGGATGGGTGCCCGCAAATAAGGGACCCCTGTCCTAACCAAAATATAAAAATTAAAAAAAAAAAATTTAGGGATGGCCGTCCAAAAATTTGAGGACAGCCGTCCTTAACCAAACTATGAAAAAAAAAAAAAATTGGGGACGGCCGTCCCTTATGTTTGACGGGCGTCCATACTTTAAAAAAAAAAAAAAAATCTAGTCCATACATTAAAAAAAAGAACATTCTAAACACCTCTTCTTCGCTCTTCTTTGCCAAGCCAAAAACCACGACAACATCTCTCACAACATAGCTCATTGATCTCCATGGATTCTTAACCCAACAATGCTTAGGAATAGCCGCTCTAATATCAGATAATTTAAAAGGAGGAGGCGCAGCAAGGTCAAAAACCTCACCATCTTCTGCTTCTTCTACCTCCATTGATTTTCTCCTCCCTAAAATCCTTGTCCGCCAATGGAACACTCACAGTCAATGACCACTTTTTCATTAAACCCATTTGACACCTAATTAAGAAGAAAAACTGTGAGTTAAATCTCTCTATCTTTTAGCTTGAGAGATTCACATTTTTGTAGGGTCTTTCAGAATGGGCGTAAAACTCCTGCTAAGAATCTATGCAAAACCCGAACCGGTCTCAAAGTTTAGATCATCAAGTGCTAAAAACTCAAAGTTTTTCTTCTTCATTAAGGTGTCAAATGGGGTTAATGACAAAAAGTGGTCATTGATAGTGAGTGTTCCATTGAGCGGAAAAGAGATTTTAAGGGAGGAGAAAATCAATGGAGTTAGAGAAGAAGAAGATGGTGGTGAGTTTGACCCTGCTGCGCCTCCTCCTTTTAAATTATCTGATATTAGAGTAGCTATTCCTAAGCATTGTTGGGTTAAGATCCATGGAGATCAATGAGCTATGTTGTGAGAGATATTGCTGTGGTTTTGGCTTGGCGAAGAAGAGCGAAGAAGAAGAGTGTTTAGAATGTTTTTTTTAAAAAGTATGGACTAGAATGTTTTTTTTTTTTTTTTAAAAGTATGACGTCAGTCCAAACGTAAGGGACGGCCGTCCAAAATTTATGGAGGCCGTCCATAATTTTTTTTTTTCATATTTTTTTTGGTTAAGGACGGGATCCCTTTTTGCAGGCGCCCGTCCAAAATGAAGGATGACCGGCATAAGGATGAACGGCGTCCCTAATTTTTATAAAAAAATTATTCCATTTTACTTATGGAGACCCCCATCCGTAGTAAATGGACCCCATCATCAAAATGGAGGGAGTCCATGTGAGTGAACGACCATTATATTTGATGGACGACCGTTCACTAGAAAAATATTATAAAAAAATCAGGCGTCTGAACTGCTGGTGTGAGTCACGTGTAGCGTAGGCCGATACACATTTTCGGTGCAAAATATTCGGGTCCATAGCTTGTTGTTTATAGAAGGCTATCCGATCTCATGAGTCTCTGTATAAACGCCCCTGGATTTGGCACTAATTACATATGCCACTACGTTCAAACAGTTTTCCGGATTAACATTATTTAATTAAGCACATAATTAAAAAAAAAATTAATAATTTGTTCGTCTACGTCAAATTAGTGCATGATATTATTTTAATTATATAATTTATATTTATTAAAATTTTAATTAAATTCTTGGTAACAAGTTCTATATCAAGTTCATAAAAGTTATATTCTATTAGTCTTGATTGTTTTGACATATTTATTTTGGTGAATTTTTTCAACGACTATCGCAATAAACATCGAACAATCAGGTATATTCTTCTTATTTCTGATTATTTATTTTTTTACGTAATGTGTAACAATTGTGTTCTATTATAGTTAAGCATTTTAATTTCCGAAAAGAAAAATGACTTCTAAACTATCCACGGTAGTCCAACAAAAAGGCCACCAAGGGACGTGTGGACTTCAACTTACAGTCCCAGGTTAGTTCCCCTAAACGTAATACTTTTGTTCATAATTTACCTATAGGGTCACGATGGTGGGTTGCTATGGAATACTTCCTTTAAGGATTAATTATCAAAATTTACAGGTTATTTATTATTTATGATGATATTTAATTTTTGCTATTATTTTTGCAATGCAGGCTCTTTTATCTCATGTTCAGTACATTAAAATTTGTCATAGTATAGTAATAATATTAAGCTAATTTTGAGTTAAAAAAAAGTAAGATATTGAAATTTATCGTTATAATAAAGTTTTAAAACTCATATTTTATATTATTTTGCATGCTTAATTAAATTACGTAATTAAGAAAAAAGAAACCAACAGCAATTAATAATACGTAATGCTTGGATTAGGTTATGGTTAGTTGGATTAGTTAATTAATGATATAGGATAATTAGTGCATATGGCTTGACCACATATAAGGGTATTATCGTCATTTGAAAAAAATTCCGGCTGTCTTTTGTTGTTTTATTAGTTAACCACTTTCTTGGAGCTCAAGCTCCAACTTCCTTACCTCCCTAAACTTTTTTAGTTAAAAAAAAAAAAAAAAAAAATAAAAAAAGTAAATACTTTCTCAATTGTAACCATTTCAAAGTATATTTAAACATGAGTTATCTTAACGTGTATCTTTAGAAAGTTTGTTGATCGAAGAGTGTCAAACTAGCTACAGTACGTCAATAACTTCTAGAGTTGTAAAGGAACGAACGATAAACTTTTCAGTGGCCACTCCTTTTAGTAACAAGAGAATCGAAAACTCTTCAATACTATCATGTTAACACACAAGGAAAAAAAAAAAAAGATTATTTTCATACATTTTTTTAAAACAGATAGAAAACCTAATTTAAGATGATTGATGCAATTAATTTTTTTCATTTGTAGTCTCCGTGTGGTACTTCTAATATTAGATTCCATTTAACCACCATCTGGATGACCCAATGATCAACTAGGATCTTAGTGTATTACTCAGAGGTTTGAGTTGATCCACTGAGTTGTAATAGAGATGACCATTGAAGGGATTTACTTGGCTGTCAACTTCAAGATCCCGAGGAGTTAGTTAGGTATACGTAAGTAGCCCGACAACCCTTGATCACAAAATATATATAATATATTAGATTCCATCTTTCTATTATTAAAATCCTTGTAAGGATATTAACTACATCAAAAAATTTACAAAATTTTATATTTTCATAAATTAACCTAATAAATTAAAATTACTTTTACAAGGTTGTTTCTTTCTTCTGTCTGGCAGTTACAGCTTGTGGTTTTGGTTTGGGATAGTTGCTTAGCCCTTTGAAACTGCAAAAGAAAGAGGTATTCTAGAGAGAGAGAGAGTGTGAAAGAATAATTGCTTTCCGCGTTTTCCACCATGTCCATCCATATAATAAAATACAAAACCTTCCCATTTCACCATTTCTCTCATGCGTGCAAGCCATTCTCAATCTCGGAATTTCCAACATTAATTCTTGGCCCTTACGGGTTTAAATCTCTTTAAGCTTCTTCCTTCCGTTCACCTCTTGTTCTCTCTTCCTTCCTTTTATCAACCATTTTGCTTCTCTAACTTTCCCAAACTTTTCTCTCGTCTTCTTCTTCTTCTTTCACTTACTCTCTATTGGGTTTTGTTTTGATCCAAGCTATGGGGGGCAATATGAGCAAGAAGCCCGCTGAAGCTTCTTCTTCCCAATTCACAACTGAAATCATCTCCTATGAGGCCCTTGCGCGTTGACGCGACTTGCAGACCTTCGACACCACCTTGCAGGCGCGAACCAGTCACGTAATCAATACTCTCGCCGTTGGGTTGAGCGGGCTCTGTCGTTTGATTCTCTGAAGGAGGTTACTGAGTGTCTTCTGGAGATGAACCAGGAGGTGGTTAAGGTTATCTTGGAATGTAAGAAAGAATCTGGAAGAGTCAGGAGTTGTTCGAGCGGTCGAGGAGTATTTCGAGAGTAGCCTGCAGACTCTGGATTTCTGTACTTCATTGGAGAAGTGCTTGAAGCGCGCTCGGGATAGCCAGTTGCTGATTCTGGTGGGCGCTGCAACAATTCGAGGAGGAGAATAACGAGATGGGAGCTGGCAGAGGTTTTGAGGACTTTGAGGAATTGAAGAATTTCAAGGCTGCTGGGGATCCTTTCACTGAAGATTTCTTCCAGATATTTCATCTGTTTATAAGCACAGATATCCATGCCGGAAATGCAATGAGGAAGAACAAGCTTGATAAGAAGTGAAATACATCCATTCTTGGAGGAAGGTTTCGAGTAAATATTTGCTGCTACTTTTGCTACTGTGTTGATTTGCTCAGTCGTGGCTGCCGCCATGGCTGCCCCGCCTGTTGCACGCAGCGCTTGCAGCTGCTAGTTCTATCCCTCTGGGTTCAATGGGAAATGGATTGATTCTCTGTTGAAAAAAATGAGAATGCATTGAAAGGCAGAAGGAGGTGATCACTTCAATGCAAGGGGTACTTATATAGCTATCAAGGACTTGGACAACATTCGGGTTCTAATCGATCGAATAGAGATCGATTGAAGTCTTCTGCAGAATGTGGACTTTGTGATCGAGGAAGAAGCTGTGAAGATTGGAATCGAGGAGATCAAGAAGAAGCTGGGTGTGTTCATGAGAGTTGAGATCTGGGAGGGCAAGCTGATACATGCAGCCGCGATATTCGGAGGGCAAGGACTGTGGTTCTCCAGAGGATCATAAAGCATCCTAACCATTGAATCTGTGGTAGGTAGTGTTCTTCTCTCTGGACAGATTTCTAATTCCCTGCTGTATTATAACAAGAAGATGCTGAATTTCATTGATTCTAAACTGTATGTTGGATACAGATACTGATCTAGAAAAAATAATAATGCAAGACTGCATACGTTATTTGTTTTGTTATGCCTGGAAAAGTAGGGTTGAGCAGAGTCTTGTTAGCATGGGGTCAGAACTTAAGAAGGTTCTACGACCGCTCAGATGAAAAGCCCGACCAACCGAAAACAAGTTCAGAGTCTCAATGGCGAATAAGGCTCTCAGTCGCTTCATATCAAAGGCAACAGATCGCTGCTTGCCATTCTTTAATATACTCAGGGCAACAAGGAAGTTCAAAGGACTCCGAGTGTGAACAGGTGTTCCAAAGCATAAAAGGCACCTCGGAAAGCCACCTCTTCTGTCCGAACCCTACCTCAGGAAATTCTCCATTGTATCTGTTCGTCTCTAATTCGAAAAGAGACAGGGTCCAGTGGCCAGTATATTCGCGAGCAAGCGTCTACTAGACAGAAGTGCGGTATCCACAAATGGAGTGATTAGATTATGCCTTGCTGATCGCCTCAGGAAGTTGCGACTTATTTCCACACCCACATATCCATGTATTGACCACTATCCGCTCAAGCAAGTCCTCCAAAACCGAAGGCTTCGGGTAAATTGCTCAAGTGGGCTATGAAACTGAGTCAGTTTGATCTACAGTACAGATCAAAAGAACCATTAAAGGACAGCTATTACGATTTCATTTAGAATTCTCGTATCAACGGTTAAGGAATCCGAGCAACAGACCAATGAAGTCACTAGGAAACATCCGAATCTGTCAACCTGGAGCCTCTATGTTGATGGATCCTTGAATAGGAAAAGGTAGGGGCAGGTATTTCCTCCTTAGTCCCAAAGGGACTTACATCCATGGCATTCTTCGATTTGGTTTCAAGAACAACAACAGGTGAGTATGAAACTCTGCTCGCTGGTCTGCGTGTGACAAGAGAAATGGGATCAACCGCGATAGCATTCAGAGCGACTCATGTTGGTTGTTAACCAGATCTTAGGAAATATCAGGCCAAGGAAGAGAACATGATCAATTACGAAGAAAGCTAAGGCTGCGCTCGAGCCATCTCAAGCATTTCAAGATCACGCAGATCCCCAGAGACAGTAATTCGTGTGGATGCCTTGGCAATGATAGTCTCGTCGCTGACTCAGATGCGCCAGAAAGTATTCCTATTCGGTTTATAGAGATCCCTAGTATCAGCTGCCCGAACAGGCTGTGAATTTGGACCGAGTCAGTTTTTGGAGACCCCAATTATTCAGTATCTCCGAGATAGGACCTTGCCACAAAAAGATCGAGGCAAGAACCATGCAAACTAGAGCTACTCATTACACGCTTATAGGAGATCAATTGTACAAGCGGGGTTTAGCGCCCCTCTCCTCCAATGGTAACAATGAGGAGTAGACTATATCATGAGGGAGATACATGAAGGGATTTGCGGTAATCACACTGTCACGTGATCCCTCACCAATAAAGTTGTTCGTCAAGAGTATTAATGGCCTCACTCCAAGAGATACCTTCAACTTTGTGAAAAAGTGTGACAAGTGCAACAGTCGAGAACATACCGCAAGCTCTTTCCCACCAGCTGATAACCATGACCAGCCCCTGGCCATTCTCCATGTGGGAATTGATCTTATTAGACCATGCTAGTTGGTAGGGGAGGGTCAAGTATGCGGTGGTCGCAATGGTTACTTCATCAAGTAGGCCGAGGCGAACCTTGGTCGCGATCACTACTAAAAAGCTCAAGGACTTATCTTCAAAAACATAGTGTGCCGCTATGGAATTCTTACCCTCTCTCTCTATAATGAAAAGTAGTTCGATAACGAGGAATTCAAGCAGTTTGCGATGAGTTAGGAATCCAAAAAGTTCACCTCAGCTGTAATTGGCTGTCAACAAGACCATCAAGCATACTTTGAAAGCCAAACTTGGCGCTGCAAGGGTAATTGGGCCGACGACCTCCCTGAAGTCTTATGGCTTACAGGACAACTCCGAGAACCTCTATTTCAGAAACACCCTTCGCTAGCATATGACTACAGGCGATGATCCTTGTGGAGGTAGAAATTAGTTCACTTCGGAGAGACCTGTTCAATGAAACAGATAATGAAGCGTTATGCGCGCAAGTCTGGATTTAGTTGAAAAAGATCTCAACAAGGCTCAGCTAAGGATAGTAGCCTACCAACAGTGGCTAAAAGGTTCTTCGACTCAAGTTAGAAGAAAAGACTATAGGTCGACGACTTTGTTATGAAAGAAGTCATTCTCGATACAAGAGAACCAAGTACGGGAGTATTGGGGCCGAATTGGGAAGTCCAATCACGTCGCTAAAGTGATAAGTCGGGGACTTATCACCTTAAAAGGCTGAACGGTTCGAAGTACAGCGAGCTTGGAATGCTGAACATCTTCGCCTCTATTATCAATAATTTCGAACTCATTTTCTAATTTTCTTGTAAAGACTACTCTTTTAAGCCTTGTAAAAAAAGATAAGCTTAAAGTAACATTGTTTCTCGTATGCGTGCCGTTCTGTTCGCATATATCATTTGTGCAAATACTATTGTATATGTTAGAAAAGTGACCTGTGGCCACATGAATGTTTGTGAAGTACAAAAAATTATAAGTACTCATGAGTATTAAAGAAATAATTTTTTATTATTTGAAATTAAAAAAGAAAGTACAAATTTGTGAGCACAGGGATAGTTATAGAAAGCAGAAGCAAAAGCATTACTGGCTTCGTTCCAGGCCCAGGCGCGACCTCAGTATCTCCAGGTTGGTCGCCGATCACTTGTTAGCTATCGTTCCACCAGGACGTACTCTCGGATCAGGCCTTGACCTTCCTCCTTATCATCAGTATGTGCCGTGGAAGAGAGGATCCTTTGGTAATCGTCCAAGAGGTCGGTGAGGTCTATTTGGATTCTTTGGTCGAAAGGTCAAGATGGACTAGATCGACTAGTCGGTGGCCCTCTCTAATTTCCAGCTCTTGTCGCTTTATCTCTTTAGTTAACGAAGCCCAATCCCTGGGACGATTGGAGTTTTTCTCAAGTGCCCACCTCTGCTTCTCAAAGGTTCACAACTGCGCTCTGTCTTACTTGCTCGCAAGGCCCGCTCGGAGGTCATTCATAGCTCTAGCTCTTTCTCGCCAGCCTCTTTGGTGGTGCCACTGTCCTTTAGAGCTCTTTAACTTCTTTCTCTCTTCTCCAGCTCGGCCTTCTAGAAATCCACCATGCAGAGCGTAGAATTTCTCTTCGAAAAATATGGTTATCTGAACGGTGGATAGGTTCATCTGTCTGTGCGGCTTCTAAGTCTCGTTTCAGCTACACGTTCTCTTCTCTCAGCTCGACAAGCCCTTCGGTGGCCCCCAATTGAGTCTTCTGTTGAGCCAGGTGCATGGCGAGCAGGACTGCATAGCGAAGAGAACAGGGGTTAAATTCCTTCTCATTAAAAAGTAAGAAATGTAAGAAAGTCCTTAACGAGGACAAACGTTTTAGCTGCGCTATAGTTGAAATGTCATGGTCATCAAGTCCACGGGGTTAGAGGCCACGAACTGCTCAAATGCCTCTGCGAGTTGACACTGTAACAGGGTAAACATCACGGCTCAAAATGCTTAGGGAATTGCCCCATAGAGTATAGCATGGGAGTGCCTGTTCCCGCAGTAGGTGGCACTTGCCCGCGGCTCCTTGCCGCTCTCCTCGAGAGTTGCGACCTAACCTTGCCCCCCGTGCGGACCCTCAAGAGCAAGTGTAATGCCAGTGTTCCCCCGGAGGGCCTCCCGAGCAAAAGGCCTGATAAGGTTGTAACCCCCTAGGCTGAATGCCCAGCCTTCGGCCGGACTCTAACTCTCGAACCGAAGCTGCTTTCCTCTTCTTCAATTTCTGGGCCACAGTTTTTTGCTTAGGTTGGGCAGCCACAGGTTAGGGAGCATCAGCTGCTGAGCGCGGCACCCCTGTCGATGTCTCCGACGAGGGGAATGGTGGGGGCTGCCCTGCTAGTCCCGTGGCCATGACTAGAGGAAATGTGAAATGTCTAGCTCTCAGTGACCTGGGCACCTTCGATGTCATGGTCACTGCATGTGCACATGGTTAGCAAAACAGTTCGTCATGCAAAACACAAAGTTGGTAAGGTACGGATACTTACTCGGTAAAGATTCCAAGGTCGCTTCAGGGTTGAAGAAGTCGTGGTTCCGCAAGTTTGCAGTTGTCATGAGCAGTCACATCGCGACTCTGTTTGGCAGAAGACCAAAGGCAGTTTCTATTGAAGTCAACGAGAGCCAACAACTTGGTTGTTTGTTTCTGCAAAGAAACAAAAAAGCTCATTAGCGAAGATTAAAGAAAGAAAATTCGCTAAGTAAAAGAAAGGAAGACCTACTCAGCTCCCTAAAGTGGCAAATGCCATCGTAATGAAAAAAGAAAATTTCATCTCATATGCCGACATTACTAGGGTAACTGTGTATCCCTCCCTCGATCGTAGATTTTTTCGAGAGGTAAAAAGAGTCATTGTTTTTCTATTCTTTATGTAATACAGCAGCCGAGGTCTCGCATGGTCAGCTCGCCAAGACCATTCTCGCCGTATGCGATATACATAGCCACTGTTATCATATACGTATTTGGTGTAAGTTGTAACGGTGCGACCCCGACGTGAATGAGGATCGACCTTGTAAAAGGGTGGAAGGGAATCAATGTGCATATTTGAATAGCTCTTGGAGATCGCAACCATTCCCTCTGGCAGACTCCGAGTTGTATACGTCTATGCTAGTAACATCGACGGAATTGCGTATGGTCTACACTTTTTGAATTTCCTCTACTATGGCTATTGATAGGATTTTGTGAGGGACCGTTGGGGTGTCCTGCACCGGCGAGCTCGTTCCTCATCTGTTCTGGCTAAAGGATCCATTCTTCTGCGGTCTAAAAAAGGGCGAAGTGCAGGAATACTCAGTCGTCATACAAAGTTTCATACAATGACATGAAGAAAATATAAATACTATCTTCCTTAAACCTAGAAAAACCCTAAGAATCCTTGGAGGCCACCCCTAAAGACTCAAACCCTAGAGGAAAGCCTATTCTCGATCAACCACCCGCAAACGCCCATCGTTATCACATGGTTATCATCAAAACAGAAAAAGAAAGTAATGAAAGAATCATCCTTACCTCTTGAGTGTGAAGATTGGACTACCTTCTGTGATCGTCAAGTGCGCACCAATCTGAAAGATGAAAACTAGTCTCACAAAGCTTTTGCTTTTTCTGAAAAAGTGAATATTGTGACATTGCTTAAGGGGAGCCTGGGATTTTATAGTGAAAGGAATGGCGATGATTTTCCCAAAGCCAAGCGACGTTTGGATGAAAGTCATCTCTCGCCGTTGATCGTGACACGTGTCGTCAATCATGGAAGGAGGTAATGTTCACACTTCGAGAATCAAATCGTCGCTTCCCTCAGTTGAAATAATCGAGCGACAGCTCGTTTCCCTTCTCCACATTAAATGCACCCTCAACCTCATTTAATACCCTGAAAATGAATGTCGCTTCAGCATGGCTAGCACTTATTGCACATGGACAAGTCTGTCAGAGCAAAAGGTATTCATTAATGGATTAGCTGCCAAAGCACAACGGATAACATCTGAAGAGGTAGTTAGATAAAACACTCTTCATCACATGTCGGTTGTGAAGCGATGTGACGGTTAGTTGCGAACGATGTGACTCCTTGCCTTCAGCAAAAAATACGCTAAGTATAACCAAGTCGCGGACCTCGGTCAAGATAAGAGGCGCATTAATACGGCATTGAAAAGGTCTGGTCCGGTCGTAGACCTGCAAAAGGAGACCACTTCAGGTCGCTCTTATGGAAACGTCTTGCGACCTCTTTGTAGCCAGGTTGGATCGATTTGGCTCATTTGGAACATATCAAATCAAGGCAAATTGTGAAGTTCTCAAGGTTTGATTTTCAAACCTCAAAAACTAGGGGATTCTGTTATGCCTGGAAAAGTAGGGCTGACCGAGAGTCTTGTCAGCATGGGTAGTCAGAACTTAAGAATGTTCTACGACTGCTCAGATGCGACCGCGTCACGTGATTATGGAGTAGCATGCTCCTGCCAGTGTAGTGGGTGTACGCCAGGTTGGCAAATGGTTGGAAGTGGTCCACATGTCCAACCCCTACACAAGTCGAGGAAATCACCGGGTAGATGAGCAATGGGATGCAGAGAAGGATTTGCACAGTATCCATTCCGCTCACAGATTTAGTAATCATTACCTTGATTCATCCCACATAAATAGAGTTCTTCTCTCCCATTTGTGGGATTGGCTAATTTCACTCTGGAATAGCATACTCTCTCTCTCTCCTCTTTCTCTCTCCTCTCTCTCTCTCTCTCTCTCTCTTGTATCCTCACGTTGTAACTCAGCTCACTGAACACAACTTGACTTTACTCATTATACAATATCAGTGGACGTAGGATTGGCCTTGTGAGCATCCGAACCACTTTAAACATTATTCTCACCCTTTATTCAACTAAATACTTCCATAACCCTGTGACTTTTAAGCCTGCTTAGTATTTCTCACGTGCAAATAGTGGTGTCAAAATCCAGCATCAACAGTTTTTATTATTTCCTAGGCAATAGATGTTTACAGATTCTAGCTTGACATTGTGTATTGTAATCACAATTGTAGTAGATTACTGATTTGATCTAAATTCTTAAATTCTTTTTTGATTCCAGTCTCTGTTTAATGTAGTTGACTACTCATGGCAATATCATTAATGTGAGATTTTAAATTGGATTTTAAGCTTTCGATACTATAGAATGAAACAGAATATGTTGTATGATAAGATGACAGGATAAAATAGAGAGTAATATGGAAGATCTAACAAAATTTTAGAACCAAATATTAGTTGATTATCACATTGCATGGCCAACAGAAGGAATAAGGGGAAAAAAGAATTAAGCGAACTCAGCCAAATCCAACTATCTGACATATATGAGCTGACAGACAAGCATAAGCTTAGGCCCCTTGTAAAACGGATTTGACTCGTGTTCTAATGTGTAACGTTTTAGTGTTTCATGCCTGTCCAATATACCATTGCGTGACTTTTTGTAGATTAAAATAAAATACTATATGTTATTTTAAATACGTGGATCCTTAGAATAGAAAACTTGATGAGAATTTGTAATTAATTTTACTATTCTTTCTTATATGATTTAAGAATTGTGCGTGTGGGATAAGAGGAAGACCTTGACAAAAAAAAGCTCGAATGAGATGGTGTGTGTTCGCAGTTTGAATAAAAACTAACCTAAACTTTGTTTTAGAAACAACAATGTCATACTTAGTATGCGAGGTAAATATGCCAAATTCATCACTAAAATACCATAGTCGTCTTGATATGTTTGCTCATATTCTAATTAATATGTTTGCTCATATTCTAATTAATAATTATTAATAAAATCTAGGATTATGTAGTAAAATGCATAATTTAAATTCATTTTCAGCTTTGTTTATCCACGGTAATTGGAATACGACCCTTTTGTTTAGTACAATAAATACTTATTAGGTTCATGAACAAATCCTATATCTAAAAAAAAAAGCAATGTTATGCTCACAACTGAATCATAAAAACGGACAAAAAACAATAATAGAGTGGTCATTTACATAAGTTTTGTACAATTTTTGTATTTTTGTATGACTCAATTGTAAGCAAAACATTATTGAATATAAACTATTTCTTACAAACTGATATGACAGCCCTGTATGTTTGACACCTCGTCTCCTCAATGTTAAGTTTATCACTAATTAAAATCATCCGATCACATTTAAACACATCGATTTGTATGAGTTACTACCTTTGGGTGACCGAGTAGTTTTATAAAGGCTCTTGGGTATATTACTCAAGAGGATCTTGAGATCGAGTCCCTCTTCAGTTGCTAATAGCGGTAGTCATTAGAACTTTTATCCGATCAGTATTGCAGGGTCCCAAGGGATTAGTTGAGGTGCACATACGTTGGTCTGAATACCCCTGATCATTAAAAAAAAAAAAAAAAAAGTTTGTATGAGCTAATTTTTCTTTCTTTCTTTATTTTTTTATAAATTTCCCATTTTTGTTACTCATATATACAGTAAAACCTCTTGTAGTGATACTCTATATGGAATAAACTTTATATAGTCATAAAAAATTATATTCCAATTTGGGATAGTATAAATAAGAATAAACTCCTATTGTAATAAGTTATATTTTTCTAATTCCCGTCTTAAGAAAGTTGCCTCCATATAGTAATAATTATCTGTATATTGCAAAAAAAAATAAGATATGTTACTTTAAGGTTTAAGATGAAATAAATATTTATGAAGTTGTTTGGGACAATATTATGCTATTATCTTCGTATTATTTCCTTTCCTCTTCTTGTTTAATTGTAGAAATGATTTTTTCTTTGTTGTTAAAGCATACATGACTTGTTACTCATTTGGATGATTAAAGAAGCACTAATATTTATTCAGTTCTTTTGTCAAATCTAATCATTCAATTCTAAATGATTTTTGATTCTCCTAATTATTTTTTGTAACTTACAATTTAATCCAAAAATTAGTAAAAAATTAAGAGAAAGTTAAACATTAAATCTAGACCCTTAAAGTTATAATTAACTGACACATGGCAAAACTATTAAAACTTGAAATTCAGGTCAGAGAAATCGCATTATGATTAGATATTACCATATTTGATTTAATGAAATGTATATATATATATATAATATGAAGAAACATTGAATCTAAAATGTTAGTTAACGTTCATGTAACCAACTCAGGAAAAAAAAAAAAAAAATCAAGAGCAAAATGGAGATTTTTATATATATCTATCAAACCAGAGCTCGTTTCTCCATTATTTACATCTTCTCTACTATATTCTCTTGTATCATCAATCCTTCAAACTCACAAAGAATTTAGGTGAGTTTCATCTATTTGATATTGCTTTTTCAATGGTATATACAGTAGTTTTTACTGTCAACGTCCTGAAGTTTTTAACATGCGGACTAAAGGTTAACAACTAGAAACCAATAGCTAACCATTGGTACGCTTTTGGTCTGCACGTTAAAACTTTGGACTTTGACACTTGAAAATTTTCGTGATATATATATATGCATCGACTTAGGACTTCGATAAGTCTCTTGAATGTTTTCCAATTTTCATGCTAAATGTAGCTCTAGTCATGGGAGCAAACCATGCATTGCGCTATTTTTTTTTTTTTTTTTTTTTTTTTTTAGTGATGGGGTGTCTGGACCAGTTTGCGTACATCTCAATTAATTCTCGATGTCCTAAAGTTAATGGCCGGATAAACCTCCAGTGGCTATTGAAGTAAATTGAATTCAAGACCTCTTGAGTAATATCCCAAGAGTCCATATTCAATCATGGCCACCCAATGGTGGTTTGCATTGTGCTTTATATTTGATAAGATGATCTTTGTAATGGAATATATGTTATTGAATTAATTAATTTATCTTGTTGTTTGACATTGTTGTAGTGAACATGAACTTCTCCGGAGTCGAGCTCGATAAGGTTATCTTTGTAATGGGGTCGACTGCTACAGGAAAGACCAGGCTCTCTGTCGCCCTTGCTACTCAATTTTCGGCCGAGATTATCAATTCTGACAAAATCCAAGTTTACAAGGGGCTGGATATCATAACCAACAAAGTCTCTTCCCATGAAACTCGCGGTGTACCTCACCATTTGTTAGGGTTTCTGGACCCTGATGAAGATTTCACAGCTCAAGAATTTGTCGACATACCATGATGACCATTCATCGTATATAGAAAAAGGTCGTATCCCGATCATCGTAGGTGGTTCGAACAACTATATCGAGCTCTCGTAGAAGATCCAACTATACAGTTTGGAAAAACTTTGATTGCTGTTTTCTTTGGATGGATGTATCATTACCTGTTTTGCACAGGTACGTAGGCAAACGGGTTGATAACATGGTGATTGGGGTTAAGTGATGAAGTAGAGATTTTGAATTTTTTCCTGTAGGCAGTATCGTTTGAATTTTTTGACAGTATTTTTGTTTGATTTTTTTTTTTGTTTGATTTTTGGAAGTTTTTGTTTTTTTTGTTTTTGGTTGTTGAATTTTTGACTTTTGACTTTTTTTTTGTTTTTTTTTGTTTGAATTTTTTTTTTATATTGTTTTTTTTTTGAAATGTTTGTCTTTTTTGTGTTGAAGTCTGATGTTGTTTTTGTTTGTTGACTTACTTTTTTTGTGCTTTTTTTTTTTTTTGTGTTGTTTTTTTTCATTTCTGAATGTTTTTTTTTGATTGTTTGCGTTTTTTTTCTTTGTTTTTTTTGATTTTTTTTTGTTTTTGTCTGTTTTTTTTTTGGTTTGTTGCTGTTTTGAATTTTGCATTTCTGTTTTTGAATGTTGAATTGAATTTTTCTTTTTTTTTTTTTTTTTGAATTGTTTTGAAAGTTTTTTTGAATTTTGAATCTTTTGTTTTGTTTTTTTGTGAATGAATGTTTTTTTTTTTGTTTTGTTGGTTTGTTTTTTTTGTGATTGTTTTGTTTGAATTGTGTTTTTTTTTTGTTTTTTGTGTTTTTGTGTTCTTTGAATTTTTTTTTTGTTGATTTTTTTTGTTTTGTTTTTTTGATTTTTTTTTGATTTTTTTCTGTTTGAATTTGTGAATTGAATTTTTTTTTGTTTTTTGTTTTTTTTTTTGATTTTTTGTGGTTTTTTTTTTTTTTGTGTTGATGACGTTTTTTCTTATTTGTTCTTTGTTTTGAATTTTTTGAATGTATTTTTTTGTTTTGTTTTTTTTTGTTTGAATGTTGTTGTTTTGTTTGTTTTTGTGTTGAATTTTTTGTGGAACTCGTTTTGAATTGTTTTGTTTCTTATTTGTGTGTGTTTGTTTTTTTTTGATATGAACTTTTTTTTTGATTTTGTTTTTGAATTTGAAGGCTGTGTGTTTTCTTTGATTGTGTTTTATGTTTTGTTTTTTTTTTTTTTTTTTTTTTTTTTTTTTGAATTTTTTTTTTTTTTTTTTTTTTTTTGTTGAATTTGGGTTGAATTTGAATCTTGTTTTTTTTTGAACTTTTTCTTTCTGGGTTTTTTTTGGTTTTTTTTGTTTTTGATTTTTTTTTTTTTTTTTTTTGTTTTTTTTTTAATGTTGAATGTTTGAATTTTGTTTGTTTGTTTTTCTGGAAGTTTTTTTTTTGTTTGTTTTGTTTTTTTTGGATTTTTGTTTTTTTGAATTTTTTTTTTTTTTTTTTTCTTGTTGTGATATTGAAGTCAGAGATAGTTTGCTCCTGAGGCAGACTATACGCGGGGAATCCTGACGAGCTATTGGGGCTCCGGAGATGCACAGACTGGAAATTGAAGGTCATGACATGGTTTGATGAAGCCACTTAAAAAGTAGTACTCAATGCTGTATTGAAGAGATTCAAAGATAACACCGTAAAATTGGTGAACTGTCAGTTGAGAGATTCGTAAGACTGAGAGATGAGCTAGGGTGGGAGAGTTCAACGGATTGATGCGACTCGTATTGAAAACAATGGAAGAAAGAAAGCAGAAGAAAGCTTGGAGGCATGCAAGTGTGAAACCTAGATTGAAGATTAGTTGGAAATTTTTTGCAATGAGAGAAGAAGTCTCATGTTGCGTCTTCTACATACTAACTTTCAAGTCTTATTGTCGAGTTCGTCAGGGAATTTCAATGGCGAATTAGAACGGACATGAGATAGGAATATCAGTATCTCTATTATGTAAAACTAGTGAGTAATAATGTATGGATTAATTCCTGTCCTGTAAAAAAAAGAAGATGTGTCTTCATGAGTCCACAATAACAATATATTTTATTTGGTTTAATAGATTTTCTGAATTTCGATATACACAACATGATTGCGGTTGTTTTATTTTTTTAATTATTGGAGGTGCCAGACTCGTTGTGCCGCATCTTGAATAATCTTGGGGGCTCTGAGTGAATGACTCGGGATACCTTCTAGAAGTTACGTATCTAGGATTTTTAGAGAGTGAGTAAAACATTTAAGTTAATAAATTTAACATAAATTTTATGGGGTCAAATTGTAAATATTATAAATACATCCAAGACCTAATGTCACCTTTACAATTGGAAGAATCAATAAAGACTTCTGAATAATACTCCATAGAGTGCTCTATCGCTCTCATATCACCCAGAGAGGTTACACACACACAAGGGGTATCATCCTTGCGGGATTATGAAATACGAGAGGAGGGTCATGATAAATTCTACTTCTATATTTCCTTAAAACTGAGGGTATACAAGAGACAATAACCTAATATATGTGACAAACAATATTAAGAACATGTATTTAATGTTGTTATTGAAGATATTACTTGTAAATTCCTTAATTAATAGTTGTATTTTGTTCAATATATGTTATTTTTTTATTGGGTTTGATTATGTTCTTATCGGGAGAGGCCAGGTTTAAATGAAGGAGTTCTGATATAAATCAAGGGGCAAAACCGAAGTTCAATGTATCTAATATAATACATAATTATCATAATTACTCTTAAAATTCTCATTGCTTTTACTTAAAAGAAGCAAGTAATTTCCCCTAATTTGGGCACCCTAATTTTAAAGGAATTTTATAAAGTATTATAATCGTACTTATATTCAATATTATATTTTAATTAAAATACTTACATATAAAGATGAAATCTTTTAAAAGGAAGAGTTAAATAAAAATTAAAACTTTTAAGAAAAATAATGAAACATATATGACTTTTAGGGATATAAGATGTGCTAAACTCCTTGTAATTGGAATATGCCCATTTTTTTTGTTTTTTATTAATTATAATCACCATAATATGGGCAAACAAATCACTGTATTTTTTTTTTGAACCAAGGTGTCCGAACCCAGCTTACAAACACCTCGACCTATCCTTTAGACTAATCCTTGTGGGGCTAACTGGAACCTATTGTTACGACAACTCTACTTAATCTGGGAGCCAGGGGATTCGAACTTAAGACTGCGCATCTTAACAACAGATCCCAAAAAAAAAAAAAACTCATCCTACCACTTGAGCTACCAAGTGTGCGTTCCACTAATCTTTTCAAAGCACAAAAAATTTAGGTAGTCTCTTCCATGCAATATATTTTATTCTCTTATATCATTAGTCATTCTTTATTTTATTTTATTTATTTATTTTTTGGTGTAGAGTAATTTTTTTCTTAATTTTCAATTATATAAAGATTATAATGTGGGTATGACGAATTACTTTTTTTTTTTTTTTTTTAGGGTATTTGAGGTATCCAGGCCCACATTGGAGTTTGCCTAGTCCTTAGGGCCCTAGAACATCCCATAAGCTCAGTGGACCAAGGTAATTGCACAAATGTGATAGACACCTCTCCTGCGACTCAAACACAAGACCCCCTGAGTATAACTAACTCTAGTGGCTAAAGGGTTTACTATTCGACCACAAGGGGAGACTCTTTTGCAGTATTGTCAATATGGACTCCTTTAACGAAGGTCACAACAAGGTTATTTTTCTAATGGGATCAACGGGCACTGGAAAAAACCAAACTTTCCATTTTGCTAGCCACTTATTTTCCAATGGAAATTATCAATTCTAACAAAATTTAAGTTTACAAAGGTCTTGATATTATCACCATTTATTAGGGTTTAGGTGTCTCACCACTTCTTTGGGTCTTATAAACCCTAATGAAGATTTCATAGTTCAAGAGTTTGGTCACCTTAACCCTAATGACCATTCATTGTATTATACAAAACGGTTGTATCCCGATCATTGGGGATGGTTCCAACAACTATATACAGAGCTCTCATGGAAGATCCAAGTTGTATTCTCTAGTTGGATGCCGCTTTACCAACTTTTGTAGCGAAAATGAGTTGATCAGTGGTGGAATTAGGGTTAGTTGATGAAGTCATCATAAAAGTGTTTCATCCAAAAGCCACCTCTGTGTTTGATAAAAGTGGCCAGGAAAGAACAAAGAAGCAGAAGAAGCCTGGGAGAAAATGGTGATGGAAACCAAGATTACAGTTTATTATTGGCGGATTCTTGAAGAAAGATGTGGGATCTAATGGGCTGGGCTTTGAAGCCCATGAAACACGCGATCTTCGAGGCGTTTGGTTTATGTGGCTTCAACTTCAACTTATACGACACACAGTCGGCGGAGGGCGGTCTGAAAGTTGGAGATCAACCGCCACAAAAATTGGTGATGTCATAAGTCTCACTTCGGAATTTTATTTTATTTTTTATTAATATTAGGGAAAACAACTTTTTCTCACCAAGGTTTACCTTAATGACACTTTCCTATCTAAAAAGTTTCAAAATACTATTTTTTCACCCAAAGTTAAGATTTTATTACTACCTAAAACCGATTCCGATGCCAAAAATTCTCCTCATCATCACCATTTAAACTTCTAATCTCCTTTCTAGAAAATCCCTCTCATTACGGTACCTGATTTCTCGTCGATTGTCAACCACCGCAAAGCTAGAGTTTCATGTTCTTAGCTAATTTCTGGATGATTCCAAGGGCGAATATTCAATTGACCACCGCCATTTGATCCACTGGCCTCCACTCTACAAAAACCCTCTTATGCTAGCTTTTGGTAACTCATCAAACACTGGCTGAGAAAGTAAAGTGTATTTTTGATATTAATGGAATATAAATGTTGGGTGAGAAAGTAGTATTTTGAAACTTTTTGAGTAGAAGATTGTCATTAAGGTAAACCTTGGGTGGGAAAAAGACGTTTGCTCTTATTATTATTGTAAAATGGAGTATTTAACAGTTAAGAGATTCTTTTACGTAAACATAATATTTAAATTAAAATAATTAATTATTAGTGCAAGTTGAGTTTAATATATATATATTCAGCTTGCACACCTAATTTTAGGCTTAGCAAAGTAACCAAACAGATTCCGAGAAAATGTGGAAGAATTTTTGCATAATAACAGGAACCATTATCCATAATTCCAAGGATGAAGATGAGGATGAAGAAAAAAGATGATGAAGAGGGAGATCGTTCACGTGACTTTAACCATCACTAGGTGGTTCAATGATCAATTACCACTCTTGGATATATTATTTAAGAGATTATGAGTTTGATTCACCTAAGTTGTTAATAAAGGGTAATCACTGAAGGGATTTACTCGATTATCAATTTTAAGGTCCTGGAAAATTTATTGAGGTGTGGTTCAATAATCAATTAAGACTTTTGGATATATTATTTAAGAGGTTATAAGTTCGATCTATCTAAGTTGTTAATAGGGATATTCACAGAGAAGATTTATTCAACTATTAATTTTAAGGTCCCAAAAAATTTATTAAAATACGTATAAAATAACTCAAACACCTAAAAAAAAAAAAAAAAAAAAAAAAAAAAAAAAAAAAAAAAAAGAGGGTTATTGATGATGAAGACTAATCATTCACGTGATTATGGAGACCAAGGCAACAGAGCAGGTGGTGTTACCAAGCACGTGACGGGAAACAGATTCTTCTGTGTGAGGTGACGTAGCGTGGAATCAAAATCTATTATATTGTCTCTCACAAATGGCGGCCTCAATTCTCAACCATTACATTTCCGCCACGTGTTTCCACGCTTGTGACGTGTCAACCTGACTGTGACTCGGCAAAATGCACGCGGAGAATAATAAATAACTCGCTTTCGTTTAGGCTTTTATAAAAGGCTATCTGATCTCATGAGTCTCCGTATAAACGCCCCCTGGATTTCGTCACTAATTACATAACTGCCACTACGTTCAAACAGTTTCCGGAATTAACATTAATTTTAATTAAGCACATAATTAAAAAAAAAATTAGAAATAATTTGTTTCGTCTACGTCAAAATTAGTGCATGATATTATTTTAATTATATTATTTTATTATTTATTAAAATTTTAATTAAATTTCTTGGTCAGCAAGTTTCTATATCAAGTTCATAATAGTATATATTTCTATTAATTCTTGAATTGTTTTAACATATTTATTTTGGTGAATTTTTTCAACGACTCTATCACAGTAAACATCGATCAAAATCAGGTATATTCTTCTTATTTCCTGATTCTTTTTATGATTTTTACGTAATGTGTAATCATTTGTGTTCTATTATAGTTTAAGCATTTTAATTTCCGAAAAGAAAAATGACTTCTAAACTATCAACGGTAGTCCAACAGTAAAGGCCGACCAAGGGGACTGTGTAGGACTTCAACTTACAGTCCCAAGTTCAGTTCCACCCTAGACGTAATACTTTTATCCATAATTTACTTATAGGGTCACGATGGTGGGTTGCTATGGAATAATTTCCTTTAAGGATTAGTTATCAAAATTTATAGGTTATTTATTTATTTTATGTTGATATATTTTAATTTTTTGCTATTATTTTGCAATGCAGACTCTTTTATCTCATGTTCAGTACATTAAAATTTGTCATAGTATAGTAATAATATTAAGCTAATTTTGAGTAAAAAAAAAAAAATAAGATATTGAAATTTATCGTTATAATAAAGTTTTTAAAACTCATAGTTTTATATTATTTTGCATGCTTAATTAAATTACGTAATTAAGAATAAATTTTATGATTATGAAAAAGACCCAACATGCAATTAATAATACGTAATAGCTTGGATTAGGTTATGGGTTAGTTGGATTAGCTTAATTTAATTGAATTAGTGGATATTCATATGGCTTGACCACATATAAGGGTATTATCGTCATTTGAAAAAAAATATTCCGGCTGTCTTTTGTTGTTTTATTAGTTATTACCACTTTTCTTGGAGCTCAAGCCACCAACTTCCTTACCACTCTAAACTTTTATAGTTAAAAAAAAAAAAAAAAAAAAAAAAAGTAAAATCACTTTCTCCAATTTTGTAGCTATTTCATTAAGTATATTTAAACTATGAGTTATCTTACCTTGTATCTTTAGAGCATATGTTTTTGTTTTTTTTTTTTTTGGGTGATCAAAGGTGTTCAAACTAGCTTATACGTACTTTGAATAATCTTTTGGAGTTGTAAAGTTAACGACCGTTAAACTTTCTAGTGGTCACTCCTATTAACAACCAAGGAAAATCGAAAATCTTTTCAGTAATATATCATGTTAACACCACTAAGGAAAAAAAAAAAAAGATTATTTTCATACATTTTATTTATAAACAGATAGTAAAACCTAATTTAAGATGTATTCATGCAATTAATTTTTTGTCAGTTTGTAGTCTCGGTGTGTATTTCTAATATTAGATTCCATTTAACCACCACTGGATGACCAAATGATCAACTAGGACTATTAAGTGTATTACTTAAGAGATTTTAAGTTTGATCCATCTGAATTGTTAATAGGAATGACCATTGAGAGAATTTACTTGGCTATCAACTTCAAGACCCCGAGAGATTAGTTGAGGTATACGTAAACTGACCCAAACACCCCGATCACCAAAATATATATATATATACACACACATTAGATTCCATCTTTCTATATATTAAAATCCTGTTAAGGATATTAACTACATCAAAAATTTTTACAAAATTTTATATTTTCATAAAATTTAACCTAATACATTAAATTACTTTCAGGTTGTTTTTGCTTTTGACAATGTAAAAGCACTTTTTAGAAAAAGTGCTTTCTTTCTTTCTTTCTTTCTGTCTGGCTAGTTACAGCTTGCGTGGTTTTGGTTTGGTAATAGTTGCTTAGCCCTTTGAAACTGCAAAAGAAAAGAGGTATTCTATAGAGAGAGAGTGTGAGAAATATATTGCTTTCCGCGTTTTCCACCATGTCCATCCATATATATATATATACAAATACCTTCCCATTTCACCATTTCTCTCATGCGTGCAAGCTATTCTCAAATCTCGATAATTTCCAACATTAATTCTTGGCCCTTAACGGTTTTAATTCTCTTTAAGCTTCTTCCTTCTTCGTTCACCTCTTGTTTTTCTCTCTTCCTTCCCTTTTTATCAACCACTTTGCTTCTCTAATCTTTCCCAAACTTTTCTCTCATCTTCTTCTTCTTCTCACTTATCTCTTTATCTGGGTTTTGTTTTTGATCCAAGCTATGGGGGGCAATATGAGCAAGAAGCCCGCTGAAGCTTCTTCTTCCCAATTCACAACTGAACTCATCTCCTATGAGGCCGCTTGCCGTCTTGACGCCGACTTGCAGACCTTCGACACCACCTTGCAGGAGCGAACCAGTCACGTAATCAATACTCTCGCCGTTGGCGTTGAAGTTCGGGCGCTGTCGTTTGATTCTCTGAAGGAGGTTACTGAGTGTCTTCTGGAGATGAACCAGGAGGTGGTTAAGGTTATCTTGGAATGTAAGAAAGATATCTGGAAGAGTCAGGAGTTGTTCGAGCTGGTCGAGGAGTATTTCGAGAGTAGCCTGCAGACTCTGGATTTCTGTACTTCATTGGAGAAGTGCTTGAAGCGCGCTCGGGATAGCCAGTTGCTGATTCTGGTGGCGCTGCAACAATTCGAGGAGGAGAATAACGAGATGGGAGCTGGGCAGAGGTATGTGAGGACTCTTGAGGAATTGAAGAATTTCAAGGCTGCTGGGGATCCTTTCACTGAAGATTTCTTCCAGATATTTCAATCTGTTTATAAGCAACAGGTATCGATGCTCGTGAAATTGCAATTGAGGAAGAACAAGCTTGATAAGAAGCTGAAATACATCCATTCTTGGAGGAAGGTTTCGAGTATAATATTTGCTGCTACTTGTGCTACTGTGTTGATTTGCTCAGTCGTGGCTGCCGCCATGGCTGCCCCGCCTGTTGCAGCAGCGCTTGCAGCTGCTAGTTCTATCCCTCTGGGTTCAATGGGGAAATGGATTGATTCTCTGTGGAAAAACTATGAGAATGCATTGAAAGGACAGAAGGAGGTGATCACTTCAATGCAAGTGGGTACTTATATAGCTATCAAGGACTTGGACAACATTCGGGTTCTAATCGATCGAATAGAGATCGAGATTGAAGCTCTTCTGCAGAATGTGGACTTTGTGATCGAGGAAGAAGCTGTGAAGATTGGAATCGAGGAGATCAAGAAGAAGCTGGGTGTGTTCATGAAGAATGTTGAAGATCTGGGAGTGCAGGCTGATACATGCAGCCGCGATATTCGGAGGGCAAGGACTGTGGTTCTCCAGAGGATCATAAAGCATCCTAACCATTGAATCTGCTGGTAGGTAGTGTTCTTCTCTCTGGACAGATTTCTAATTTCCATGTGCTGTATTATAACAAGAAGATGCTGAATTTCATTGATTCTTAGACTGTATGTTGGATACACATATCTGGATCTAGGAAAAAAAAAATAAAAAAAAATGCAAGACTGCTAAGTTATTTGTTTTTATTCTTTCCTAGGCAATAGATGCTTTCAGATTCTAGCTTGACATTGTGTATTGTAATCATCAATTGTACTAGATTACTGATTTGAACTAAATTCTTAAATTCTTTTTTGATTCCAGTCTCTGTTTAATGTAGCTGACTACTCATGGCAATATCATTAATGTGAGATTTTAAATTCAGATTTTAAGCATAAGCATTCGATTTAAATTCCTAAATCCCACTGGAAAAAGCCTGTTCAAAAGTTGTATGGCTAGTGATTAAACACAGCTTTAACGAAATCGAGAACTGGCACAGGGCAAACATCGAAATAGGTAGCAGATGCCAAATAGGCACAAACTAAAGAAACATAAATCTTAAACCAAATGGATGAGAAAAGTGTGAATTATGTATAACATTAAATTATCACATAAAGATAAAGATAGCTATTGAGAGATACTGAAAAGCATGAGTAAAATAAGTTCACCGGTGACATTTTTGAAGGCCGGATATAGATTTCCTAAATCCCAATGGAAAAAGCCTGTTCAAAAGTTGTATGGCTAGTGATTAAACATAGCTTTAACGAAGTCGAGAACTGGCATAGGGCGAACATCGAAATAGGTAGCAGATGCCAAATAGGCACAAACTAAGGAAACATAAATCTTAAACCAAATGGATGAGAAAAGTGTGAAATATGTAGTTGCACTAATCAAGGCAATCACAGCCGTTAAGTTTACAAGGCACTTAACTGTGGAGAGCTCTGCTTCTGTTCCTTCATGAGGGAAATGTCCTTGAGAATAAAAATTAGAAAGCAACTTGTCCTTGAGCTGAAATGTAGTAATCAACCAAGCACTAACCTCCTCCTCAGATGTTGGGATGTCAATGATAGGGATACGTCGGACATTCATATGAACTTCGGAGGGATCCACCCCGAAGACATTATCTAAAAAAGTTGGGCAACGATGCTTGTAGCCAATGGTCACATCATAAACTGCATCAGTACAGAAAACAATCAAATAAATTGTGAAAAGACACCAGTAAATGAAGAGTCACAAGGATGCTGTATAAAATTTTAGAAACATAGACTGGATTGGATTTAATAAGGATCTGATGTCATATTGTGTAGTAGTAAGACAAGCTAATCAACCGAAGAGACAAACTAAATCTTGTGATCAACAGTTTAATGTAGAGTGAAACAGAATATGTTGTAATGATAAGATGACAGGATAAAATAGAGAGTAATATGGAAGATCTAACAAAATTTTAGAGCCAACTATTAGTTGATTATCACATTGCATGGCCAACAGAAGGAATAAGGGAAAAAAAAAAAGAAATTAAGCGAACTCAACCAAATCCAACTATCTGACATATATGAGCTGACAGATAAGCATAAGCTTAGGCCCCTTGTAACAAGGGATTTGACTAGTGTTCTTAATGTGTAAGTGTTCTAGTATAGTGTCATGCCTATCCAATATATCATTGCGTGAATTTTTGTAGATTAAAAATAAAAATACAAGCACCTCAAGACGATTCAAATGGGGAATGCGTCTCTCTGTTTCTCCTCAATCTAATTTTGTAATTTTTCCCTAATTATTTATATTGAATGAGTATCATCACTAAACTACCCTGAAAGTTATAAAATTCAATAAATTATAATAAATTGAATTCCAGAAGCAAAATTCAAACACAATTTTGGCAAATAATTATTAACTCGTTTCTTTCTACTGACACAGGAACACTGGTGACATAGGCTTCCACAAGTTATACCAGCCAGTAGAATAATCCTCTTCCCTTAAATATAGATTTATTTAGATTTATTTTGTTCCTTGGTAAGTCTTGTTCAATTCAATCCAGTTGCACTTAAAATGATCTCCTTACAAACCAAAATCAATTGGTTGGGGTTCTAATGTATAAAAAGTATCATAATTACAGAACATATGCATTTAAATATCATTACGCAGCAAAGAACAAAAATAAAACAAACCTGCATCCAGTGATCCCCTCAAATCTTCCAAGCAGGCACAAAATCCCTTCTGTTTTGGGAGCAGCACATTTTTCAGGATAGGTAAGCCATTTTCAGCTGCATATTTTTGACTTCTTATGCACTTCTGTTCACTAGTTAAAAAGAAAGAACTTCAGTGATTAAATGAATCAAAAAGCAACAATAAAGTAAAGAGTATGCTGTTGAAGAAAATTGGTAAAATCCATATACACAGAAAATGTTATTGCTAAACTTCTCAAAACATCATGTTTATATACAACAATACTAATTGAGTGAACATGAAGCATCGAACCGCTAAAATGAATGAAAGAAGAAATTACGTAAAATCTGTGCCTTCTGGGAACAGAGCAAGCCAGAGGGGTTCCCCAGGATCTTTAAAAGTTGAAAGCATTTTGCGCATGTTTGATTCATCAACTTCCCACCTTCTCTCCACTGAGATGAACTCCAAAATGTGAAATCCCCAACCAAATACAGGTAATTTCATCAGACTACTCTTAAGGATATACTTAATATATCCATGGCATCCCTTCCGCAATGCAAGGTCCCACAAGTACATCCAATCAACCTCAGTTCTGTGGTTTGCAATAAGTAAAATACGTTCCCTTGCCGGAACAAACTCTCCAGAAAAAACAACTTTAGTCTTATTTATCTTTTCAAAGAGAAAAGGCCACAAAGCTAGCCAAGCACCAAAGAAAAAGGACGTTGCTTTCCTGCTGTAACGTATGCTAAAAAGTCGCAACATGACAGCACTCAGAAAACCCCAATAGACTAACATCATAAATGCTGTCACAAGTAACACCAGTAAACATATCAGACCCCTAAACACCCTTGGCAGGGTCATTGGGCGATGCCTTATTCCATTGTTGGAGCTTCTAAGTTCCATAGGCCCCAAAATCTGATTAGAAACTTGTCAGAGGTAGATACACTGCCTCAGATAAATATATATTAACAGTATGTTTAGGTGTCACAGGGTCATTATTTATGAAAAATAATAAAGAGACAATCAAACTCCCAATGGCAGGCACTTGTATTTGAGAACTGAAATTTCAAGTCCCTAGAAACCAAGCAGTGACTTGCTCACCTAAGAATGCCTCCACCATAATAGACACCTTCAGGAAGTTATGCACAGAACTGCATTTATCAAGACACCCTGCAGAAAGAGCGGCAATAAGAAATTTAGTATGATCTTGTTGTATGCAACATAGTGAAGGAAAAGAGTGGTAAACTGGGAAGAATGATTGTAAAGTCCAAAGGCCTTTACCAAATGTAACAATACACAGAATCTTTCATTATTTAATTTTCTTTTACAGGCAGTTTTTCTTTTATTTTCAAAAGAAAATCAAGAGTTATAAGATCAACAATTAAACCAGTAACTTGACTGGCATACATTCTGGACATTCATTCGGTGATAAATTAAAAAGAACATCACTCCTTGAAAAGTAGCATTATCTTTCTTCATACGAACCATCTAAATAATCCTAATAAGCCAATGAATACCATTTTATTCCATCACATAAGTGAAGACCGATGAGTACTCGTTTGTTTTTTTGGCCTTGCTTCTACTATTCTAATTCTACTTGCCAAAACTCTGGTGAAACAGCTGCACCAACAAATTATGGTATGTTGGGGAGTGATCTAGTGAAAAATTATTTCAAGCAAAAACACTTACATAAACTGATAAAAGCATTCAAACACTTTAATAACAAAAAAAGAAAAATCACATATCAAACGCTTATCCACAAAGTGCTTTCCAGAAAAAAAATAACATATATCTATCAAGTTTTTCTCTAAGAAACTCTGTCTATGCTTTCTGATCCAGGACGATGCTTATGCAAACTTAAGCTAAAGGCTATAAAGAACACACAAACATTCAACTAATTCACGTTTGAAAATGCCAAAAGCACTTCCAATCTCACTACAAACAAACCGACTAAAAGTAAAATACACTAGCTGATCATAAACTTTATAAAAAGAAAACAGTACGAAGTCTCGTGACGTTTAAGTTGAGAACGAAACTGCCGATCTAAATCAGACTGTAGCATGAATCTAAATCCTAAGCAGAAGCAAAAGCTGACTTCGATTTCCGAATGTGAAAACTTACGCAACAAAAAATAAATACGATATAAGAACTACTCTCGTATGTAACCTTTAAGTAACAAGCTAAGATCCAAATATTCGAATATTTCTACCTTTCTAGCGTTTATTTCTCGGGAACCAAACAGATATAGAATAAAATCATAAATGGAAAAGAAAATAGTTTACCTTCTATAATTGTAGTTTGGTGCAAGGAAAAGAGCGCTTTCTGGAACTCTGCATTGTTGAGAACTGCAGCGGGGGAGACTCTGTGGCGAAAAGAGGCTCCATTTGCTTTAAATTACGCTTTCTGCCACAGCTTACTGCTTAGTTCTGACATAACAACGTGAAAAATTGCTCAACGGCACGTTCATTTTTCTTATTTTTAATAATTGTTTTTTTTAATTTTATTTATTTGGATGAAATAAAAATAAAAATATAAGAAAATAAATGTTTTCCTATATCTTTAACTATGGGAATTAAGTAAAAAAAAAAAAATTATGCTCAAAGTTTTTAAATTCTGAACAATAAAAATGTTCAATCTTAAAAACGAAACCAAAAAAAAAAAAATACGAAAAAAGAATACGATCATACATAATTTAAAGATAACAATAGTATAATATTTTAAATTATTATAATATAAGTTTTTATATTTTTATTCAAAATAGTCACTTTAATGAAATATTTAGAATGATAAACTATACTATGGTTGGTAACTTATTTATTAATTTATTATGAAAATTTGTAAAAAAAAAAATTATTAATATTTATCGTGAAAGAAAAAAAATATAGGTCATATATTTGATTTGCACCAACCTTTTCTCCACCTTTATTATTAAAATTAAAAATGGATTAAAGTTAATGATATTGTCAAGTTTGATTTTTTTTTATGATCGAGGGTGTCTGGACCAATTTACGTGCACCTCAACTAATTTCTCGGGACCTTGAGACTACCAATCGAGTAAGAGTTTCAATGGTTACCCATATTGACCTCTTGAGTGATATATTCAAAACTCTCTATCAAACCACTAAGCGCCCAAGGGTAGTTGTCAAGGTTGAATTTGACAATATAATTTCTTTAATTTATAATGTTCGCAAGATAGACTAAATATATTTCATAGTTGTATATTCAAATATATTTCGATTAATTTAATTTTCAAGGTAATTTTAGTGAAAAAAAATTAACACAATGTTTTACTTGAACATAATGATAATAAGGAAAAGAGTTAGTTTTATATAATTGTAATTAATTATACTTTATTGTATAAAATAAAGGGTTAAACTATATTAACTTAAAATTTTTATTTAGAGGTTTTTTTTTTTTTTTTTGTTAACTGAAGTGTCCGGACTAGTTTACGCACACTTCGATTAATCCTCGGGAAGCTATCCTACAGTAACCCACCGTTGCGGCCACCCAGATAAATTATGGATAAATATACTGCCTTTGTACCCAATGAGGAATCAAACTTGGGACTGTGGGTTAAAACGATGCCCAGTTCCTTTCTTTACTACCAACCAACTTCTTAACCATCAAATATGAAAAGAAAATTAGAGAAAATTATTTTATTTACAATCCAGCAACTTATTAACATTAGATTATAATGAATTGATGGTCAATTTTTTTTTTTTTTGTTTAAATCTAAGTCAAAATAATAAATTAGCATAAATAAAACACATACAAATTGTATATTTAGTAAATACTTATAAATCTAATACTAATTTTTTTTTTTTTTTTTTCAGTCATAATGAAATATCCATTCCACAACAAACAAGCAAACATAAGAGGAAAAAATGAAAGCCTTAAAAAAAGATGTCTGTTAGGGCCAAAAAATGTCTTTGGCCCAAATAGGATAACACTACTGACTAAAAGGAAAGCCTAGGTCCAATCCCGAGGTAGCCCAAGCCAGAATTCCCCAGATGAGGCCCATTTGGTATGAAGTGCAGTCGGTCCATACCATCTGGACCCGGGCCTCTTGATCCTAGCACACCTTCTGGGCTTATGGTCAAATTCTGAGCCCACAGTCACCTACAGATTACACTCCAGCTTGAACTCTGATAAGGAAGTCGACTACTATCCCACTTCCTCCAAGGTCTGTATCCGAGTCATGCTCGAACTCCCTTTCACGCCAGGATAAGGGGGCCAAAGGATACACTCCTAGGACGAACGATTACTACAAGGACTCCCAATCCCACCAAGATTGGGAAACCATACAATCACTATTTAAACAGAGGCCAGCCCTCTCACAAGGGACATCGATATTACACCCTCAGACCCTGAAGTTTCTACTCTTGAGAACTTCGCATTACAGCCGTAGTCACAGTCCCCGACTAGACTTCCGGTAACCTTTCTTCTCCCTAGCCATTACTAAATTAGTCTCATTCAGCTTTGCTGACTTGAGCGTCGGAGTGCCTACGACAAACACCACCCTGGTGTTTTTTGTCGCTTCACGTTTGTTTCCTTACGTGTATAGGTGCAACTGATTGCTAGTGGCCTCAACCTCATGGGATCAGTCCCTCTTTCCGTACAGGTAGATTTTCATGTCTACAGTTTGGCGCCTACCGTGGGACCTCTAGCAATCATTCGTCTCAACGTACCCTGCTACGTGAAGAAACTCTCCATGGCTAACAATTTTGACAACACTAACCCTGGCCTCGAGGCCAAACTGGAGGCTCTGATTGCCCTCATGCAACAGCACTCAGACAAGGTGGCAGCATTGGAAGCTGAGAACACTACCATCCGAACCGAAAACACATCCATTCGGGCGAGAACCAATCTCTAAAAGAGAAGGTAAGTCAGTTTTATGATCTTGAGCTTCTGCCTTGTCAAGTACCACCCAATCGGTTTCGCGCCACAGGTCCATCTATGCAACCTCTCCAAACTCTAGAGCACGGACCTGCGACCTTAGATAAGAGGTCACGTCAACTGTGTTCGTCGTTGGTAGACGATTCAGCCCTAACTCACCATGAACGGGGCCTGCCAATGGAACCCCTCTTGGTTGATCCGCCTTAGGCACAAGATCAAGGCGTCCAAGTGGCATAAAACCCACTACAACAAGAACCGCCCATCCTCGCCATCCCACCTCACCTTTAGTCAACCATCCATATGCAAACTCCACTCGGCTCGGCTCGACTCATCCTCGTGGGTCGAGCGGTCACCCACTTTAAACCATCCCGCTCGAGTCCATCCATCCCAATGGACCCAGCAAATACCAAATAACCCTCCTAACCATTCATGCAGGGCAAAACACCTGATCAGTTACAATGGGAGTCACCCAACCAGGGGGAATGAATGGGGATCCAGGCTAACAAACAATACATGAATAAATGATCCACCAGACTACACTACGAGGATTGACCCAACAAAATGCATCGAGTGCGAATCCTATGGCCAACCAAGTCAATCAGGATGACCTAGTGGTATCTGCCTCTCCCATGGAACAGATATTGGCCAAGAGACTGGCCGACGTAGAGGCAGTGATAAGGCGCATACCAAGAATGTCAATCCCTACTAAAAAGAGCAAGCCTTACTGCTATACCGATTCGCCTTTCGTGGATGCTATCGCACTAGCCGACATGCCCCACAAATTCATTATCCCTGGCATGAAGCCCTATGATGGCACAACCCACCCAGATGATCATATAGCCTCGTACAAGTAGCGGATGTTCATCGTCTCAATACCTCGAACACTAAGGGAAGCCTGCATGTGCAAGAGTTTTGGTTCAAGCATTTCTGGTCCAGCTCTTCAGTGGTACACTAACCTCTCGAACAGTTCAATCAACTCATTTGCACAGCTCATCGACACTTTCATTGAGCCGCTGAGAGAGTACGTCAGCAGATTCAACAAAGAAAAAATCTCCATCTCCTCTTACAACCTGGAGACAGCTGTAGACGCCTTCAGGAAGGGTCTCCTCCCGGATGGTGAACTATACAAAGAACTGACGAAGCTTGGTTGCACCACGATGGAAAACACCTTGGCTAGAGCAGTGATTCAAATAAGGTGGGAGGAAGATGAGATGAATCAGGCAAGTCATGCCAGATATGACCCAAGGCGGAATGATAGGAAGCCAGAGCTCAGATTGATTGAACATCGTCACCAACCCCCTCTACGCAATCTGAACAAAGTCAAAAAACCATATGACCGCCAACCATTTAGAACCAACAACAGACCAACTAGATCGAGCCAATACAAAATCCCAAAGTACAACCTTAACATCAAACCAACCCCGATCGTGGCAATCATGAAAGGAATGGGATCTAGCATTAAGTGGCCAAGGAAGCTCAATGCCGAAGCAAGGAGGGACACGACCAAGTGGTGTGAGTTCCACTGCGACCATAGACATAACACCGCGAATTGCATTGTCTTACGGTTGGAGGTCGCCGTACTACTGAAGAGGGGACTTCTCCGAGATCTGTTGACAGATAAAGGGAAGAATACCATCAGCTAGAAAAGCACAAAAGAAACATCTCCAACTCCACAGGAACCAACGCCAAAAGGATTCTGCTCAATCATCTCAGAAGGGTCAGAGATCAGTGGGGTCAGTTATTATTCCCTAGCCAAATGTTACGCCAGAGCCAACAACCACCATGAAATCCAATCCATCCATCCGTCCTCTTAGTCACACTCCCACTAGGTGATTCAGTTCAAAGATGACGAGCCAGTCACCATAGCCGCCCCTCATCACGATGCTCTAGTCATCTCCCTCCAGATCGCCAATATCCTGGTCAGGAGAGTATTTATAGATGAGGAGTCCTCGGCAAACATTTTCTTCCTTGAAGTAGTGAAAGCCATGAGTCTAGAAGAAACAAACATCAACAGGTGACCAACCATACTGGTTGAGTCCAGTTCTGAGCAGAAATACACCATCGAAGAAATCATTCTTCCTGTTTATCCCAGCAGAGTAAACAAGCAAACCATTTTTCTAGTGATCGACTATCCTTCACCATACAACGTCATTTTGGGCCGACCATGGGTTCATGACATGCGAGTTGTTCCATCCATCTTCCACCAAACCATCAGATTTCCAACAAAATAAGGAGTAAGGGAAATCAAGGGCGACCCTAAAGCTTCCAGAGATTGTTACAAGAACTCCTTCAAAAGCAAAGGTCATGCTTCATAGCAACTACAGTCTCATCTAACTCCTCCGACCGAGCTGGATCAACCATCTATGGAAGAGTTGGATGAAGTGTAAATACACCCAGAAGACCCCGAAAGAAAGACCCATATAGGTTCTCGCCTTGGGCTTGAGACAAGAGAGAAACTCATAGAATTCCTTAAACAAAACCAGGACTGTTTCGCCTGGTCCCACGCTGACATGACAGGAGTCAGCCCAGAAGCAATCATCCACCACCTCAAAGTAGATGTGGATCACCCCCCAGTGAAGCAGAAGCACAGGAAATTCGCACCAGAGCACAATTGGATCGTTAATGAGGAGATTGATAAGTTATTGAATAATAGTTTGATCAGAGAGGTCCACTACCTCGACTAGCTAGCAAACGTTGTGGTCATAAAGAAAAGAACGGAAAGTTGAGAGTCTGTATTGACTTCACAGATTTAAAGAAAGCATGCCCTAAGGACTCCTTCCCGCTCCCACATATCAATATGATGGTTGATGTGACTGCAGGCCACGAGCTCCTAAGTTTCATGGATGCCTTCTCATGGTACAACTAGATTTTGATGCACCGACAACCAGGAGAAAACAACCTTTATCATAGAGAGGGGAACCTACTGCTACAAGGTGATGTTGTTCGATCACAAGAACGTAAGGGCTACCTATCAGTGGCTAGTCAACATAATGTTTGCCGAATACCTCGAGGACACCATGGAGGTTTACATCGACGACATGCTCGTCAAGTCCCTAATGACCTAGCAGCACCTCGACCACCTTAGCCAGGCGTTCACCATCCTAAGGAAGTATAACATGAAGCTGAATCCAGCCAAATGCTTATTCGGTGTCTTGTCAGGTAAATTCTTGGGATACATGGTAACTCAGTGAAGAATAGAAGCCAACCCTGACCAAATCAGAGCGAACCTCAATATACTGTCACCAACTTGCATCAAAGACGTCCAGCGCTTACAAGATGAGTAGTCGCCTTGAGCTGCTTCATCTCCAGATCCGTTGACAAGTGCCACCACTTCTTCCACACACTCAAGAAATCTAAGAAGTTCGAGTGGACCCCTTCCTGCAAGGAAGCCCTGCAATAATTGAAGAAATACTTGACCTCCCCTCCGCTCATTTGCAAGCCTGTAGATTAGGAGAAGCTTTACACCTATCTGGCAGTCTCAGAGACAGCAATCTCAGCAGTGTTAGTTTGGGAAGATGATACGAAGTAGCTACCAGTTTATTATGTAAGTAAGTCACTCCTCGACGCAGAAACACGATACAGTCAGCTAGAGAAACTTGCCCTTGCCCTTGCCCTCATCCTCGTCCTCGTCCTCGTCCTCGTCCATGCATCCAGGAAGCTTAGGCCATACTTTCAATGCCACTCCATAGTCGTACTCACCTCTTTCCCACTCAAGAAGATACTACACAAGCCAGAGTTATTAGGCTGACTCACGTAATGGACGGTAAAGCTTAGTGAGTTTGACATATCTTTCCAATCACGTACTCTCGTCAAGTCCCAAGCACTGGCAGACTTCATTGCTGATTTCACCCCGAACATCACCGTCCAAGCAGAAAGAGAGTTATTATGTATGAATAGCAGGTCACCTTCAAAGTGGATTCTCTTAGTGGATGGCTTAAGCAATGTGAATGGAAGTTGGGTTAGTACTAACTACACCAGAGGAAGACGTCATCCAGCAGGCCATATGATGTGGATTCAAGTGCACCAACAACGAAGTTGAATACAAGGCTCTCATCATTGGACTCTCCCTAGCTAAAGAAATCGGAGTAAGGAGGCTGGAGGTAAAGTCCGACTCCCAACTTGTGGTCAACCAGCTGCAAGGCACTTACCAAACCCGCGACTCGAAGATGACAGCTTACTTGAACCTGGTCAAAGTATTACAAACCGAATTCAAAGAATTCTCCATCGCCCAAGTCCCAAGAGTGGAGAATACTCATGCTGACGCCCTTGCTAACCTCGGCTTAGCCCTTCAATGTTCTTCCCAGTCATCCATCCCTCTTTTATTCCTACAATGGAACTGGAAGGAACAATTAATAAACAAGTCGCCCGAAGAAGTAATGGACATCGAACTGGCCGACTTCTGGATGACCCCGATAGTGAAGTACTTGGAACACAATGAGCTCACAGCCGACAAGAATGAAGCATGCCGCTTAAGAGCGAGAGCCGCCAGGTTCACCATGTATGAGGGCCAACTCCTTAGGAAGTCATTCTCTGATCCCTACCTCAAGGGCATAAGCCTAGAAGAGGCCAAACGGGTTCTCGTCAAACTCCATGAAGGGGAATGTGGAAATCATACAGGAGGATGCAGTCCTGCACACCAGGTGATCACTACTAGATACTATTGGCCAACCATACATGCTGATTCAGTAGCTTATGTGAAAAAATGTGACAGTTGTCAAAGGTTCGCCCACGTCTCACACCTCCCACCCGAGCGACTCCACTCCACTCTCATACCTTGGCCATTCATGAAGTGGGGAATTGATATCGTAGGAAAGCTCCTAACCGTGCCCAGGCAGTGAGTCTTCGTGTTGGCTATGACTGATTACTTTACCAAGTGGATCGAAGCTGAAGCATTCGCACAAGTCAGAGACCGAGAGGTAAAAGCTTTCATTTGGAAACATGTCATCTGCAGGTTTGGGATATCGAAGGAAATCGTCACCGACAATGGATCCCAATTCATCAATTCAGGATTCAGGGATTTCTGCGACATGTGGGGAATCAAGCTAAGTTTCTTTATCCTCCGTAACCCCCAGTCCAATGGCCAAGCGGAATCATCGAACAAAACCATCATGCAGACTTTGAAAATACGCCTGCAGAAAACCAAGGGTGCATGGGCAGATGAACTACCAAGAGTCATTTGGTCCTACTGAACTACAACCCGCTTATCTATGGGCGGAACTTCTTTCTCCCTCGCATATGGATCTGAAGCAGTCATCCCAGCTGAAGTATCGATTCCTTCCACTAGACTCCAATGGGTGGACGAGGAAATCAACAACTAGAACCTTGCCAGAACCTAGACACCATCGATGAGTTACGCGAGCGGGCGAACATCCGCAATGCAGTCTATCAATAGTAGGCCGCTCGACACTACAACTGCAACGTCAGGATTAGAACTTTCAAAACAAGCAATTGGGTCCTCCGCAAGGTCTCTCAAAACACTAGGGAGATCAACTCTAGCAAGCTCGGCCCTACCTAGGAGGTCCCTACAAGATCATCAAAGAAGCAGGGAAAGGTGTCTACCGACTCCAAACCCCCGAAGGCAAAGACATCAGCAACAATTGGAATGTAGTCCATCTCAAACGCAACTACTTTTAGGTGAACTCATTCATCTACATAATTGTTTTCTTTATATTTTTATTTAAAAAAGGATGAATGGGCCTATCCACCTCTTTCACAGACAGTCGGCCTCATGTCCCGAATTCAATGAAGCATTATTAAGCAATTTACACCTTCAAATCGGCCTTGCCCAATTCACGAGTTTACACCTTCGATCGGCCCTGCCCGATTAACGAGTTTACACCTTCGAATCGGCCCTACCTAATTCATGAGTCTACACATTCGAATCAGCCCTACCTGATTCACGAGTTTGCACATTCGAATCGACCCTGCTCGATTCACGAGTTTACACCTTCGATCGGCCCTACCCGATTCACGAGTTTACACATTCGATCGGCCCTACCCGATTCACGAGTTTGCACCTTCGATTGGCCCTATTCTATTCCTGATTTTACACCTTCGATCAGCTCTACACAATTCGTGAGTTTTCACACCTTCGATTGGCCTTGCCTGATTCACGAGTTTACACCTTTGATCGGCCCTGCTCGATTCGTGAGTTTTTCACACCTTTGATCGGCCCTGCCCGATTCACGAGTTTACACCTTCGAATCGGCCCTGCCTGATTCACGAGTTTACACCTTTGAATTGGCTCTACCCGATTCATGAGTTTACACCTTCAATCGGCCCTGCCCAATTCACAAGTTTACACCTTCGATCGGCCCTGCCCGATTCATGAATTTACACATTCAGTCGGCCCAAACCGATTGAAGGGTACTTGCACCTCAAAATCGACAAGTCATCGACCCAACCCAATAGAGAGTCCACACAACTCAGCCACTCGGCCGCACCAAAGTCATAACACAAGCATGCGGTTCAACCTCTAGTGCATCTACAAACAAATAAGCAATCAACTTATTCGCCTATAAGGAAAGCACCAAAAACATAATCAAAAGTATAATACAAAAGAAGCCTCAAGCAGCTGAGTTCCAAGTACAATGTGAGGCACACACGCCAAGAAAGGGCATCGCAGGCCCCAAAATACATGAGCAATAGCAAAAAAAAAAAAAAAAAAAAAAAAAAAAAAAGTAAGTGTCATCGGTGCGAGTCGTTTCACTCATCTTTGACTCAATCACCCTATCACCGCCCTAGCACCTCGCCCCTGCAGCCTGGCGCTCACATCCTTAGTATCGAAGGCCCCGATTAGCTAGCAAAGTCAACACCTGCTCATCAATCTGCTCCTCCGTATGCCCAGCGGCCTCCTCCTTCATCATCTCCTGCATGAGATGGATGTCTTCATAGGTTCCAGTGAGAGTGTTCCCGGCCTTGTATTCAAGCAAAAGCTCACCTTGCCGTGGGCCGTGCCATGCCGCATGTATGATGTATATTGCTAGGGTTACCACCCATAGAGGTAGTTGTGGGTCGTGCCGTGTCTAAAAATTCAAAGCTCATCTTGCCGTGGGCCGTGCCTTGCCAAGGCCTGCATAGTTTCATGCCCTGTCATGCCGTGCTGGCCCACGACATGGCCCGTTAATATCGTGCCATGCTTTGGGCCATGCCATGGGCCCCCCGTGCTTGTAAAAATATTTAATTTTAATATTTATAATAATGGTAATTTTGATTTATATTAAAATTATTTTTAAAATATTTTATATGTTATATTTAGTGACATTTTATATTTATATTAATTAAAAATATATATACATTATGAAATATAAAATAATAAACACTGAAATATAATTGAATTTCAATACTTTTTATTACTAAAGTTACAATTATAAATTACAACAAACTTAGAAATTAGGATTAAGAATTTATAAATCTTCATTTCATTAATTTCTAAATTCTTAAAATCTTCAAATATATTTTCAACAACACATTTTGAAGCTTGAAACTGACGCCACCAATCTTTCATACACAGAATGGCTTCAACACCATTTTAAAAAAAACTATTAATTTATTATTTTTTAATTTTATTTTTTCGTGTATGTTCGTGCTCACGGGCTTTTTTAAGGTCCACGGCACGGCCCACTATTTTTCGTGCCGGGCTGTGCCGTGCTTTTTTTCGTGTCATGCCTTATCGTGCCATGCTTTTTTCGTGCCGTGCCGTGTTGTGGGCTGACACGACCCACCGCCGGCTCTAATCACCCATAGACTTATTATATGCATATTTCCATCTGAATTTATGATATGCATTATTTTGTTTTCAGAAAAAGGATTTGGTAATAAAGAGTTTTCTTTCAAAGAAAAATATGAAATACTATAATAAAACGAATAATTATAACATAAAAGAAAAATCTATTTACCTTTTGTCTTGTTTCTATTTTTGTTATTATATATTTAGTTTATGGTATCAGATCATTTATCAGTTATTAGTTTTAATGTATCATAAATGAACTAATAAAGCAAACAATTAATAATAATAGTTTTAGTACCGTTTATTAGGCAATAAAAATACAGAATCAGAGAAAGGTATAATATATCTCTAGTTTATTAATATCAATTTATAAGAAATAATTCAAATAGTTGTACGATAATCACATACAATAATGCTACGGACACTAGCATTTTTACATCTAAATCTTGTATCGACCTATGTGTCTTGTGATTAACACAAGTAAATCAGACACGTTTCACGTTATTAAATTTTTTTCTAGTGAACGATCGTTCATCAACTATGGACGGTCGTTCACTTATTATGGACTCCTGTCCATATTATATGGACGGGGGTCCATTTACTACGGACGGGCGTCCCCATTTAAAGGACGCCCGACCATAATATAAATATAAAAAAAATTTGGACGCCTGTCCCTAACTTGTGGATGGGCGTCTCTAACGTGTGGATTGGCGTCCACATATAAGGGATGCCAGTCCATACTTAAAAAAAAAAAAATTTTAAATAAAATAAAGGGACAGCCGTTCACCATTTCTGGACGGCCGTCCCTTAATCAAAATTGGAGGTTATCTTCTCCTTGAGTCCACTAATCACGTCTTCGGCTCATCAATCTCTTTCTCCAACTCAGTAATCTTGGCCTCCATTTCCTTGGATTTGCTCTCTGATTCCTTCAAACTTCCCTCCACTGACTTCTTCTCAACTATCCACTTATCCAATTCAGACTCCAAAACATTAACTTTCTTCTTACACCCACTAATTTCCCTCTCTTTGTCGTCAATTTTTCCCCTCATTTCCTCTTCAACTCTCACGCTTTTACTCTTCTCTTCCAATTCCCTCACTTCCAAAGTCCCAACTTTTCTTTCCAACTCCTTCACTTTCTTCTCACTATCAACTTTCTCACTCTTCAACCCATCAATTTCTTTCTCTAATCCCTCCAATTTAACTCCCTTCTCTCCCAGACTCTTCTTCAACTCTACCACCTCAACACTTGTCTCATCCCCTAGATGCTGTCAAAAATCTGTAATTTCTCTTTTATCAATTTCTTTCTCAAAAATGCTGTCAGAAACGACCTTTCTTCCCTAGATGCTGTAAAAAATCTTTAGGAATCCTGACTCTCTTTGTTGTATCAAACTGATGGCACATGAGGGACGACCGTCCATTCCTTGTGGACTGGCGTCCAATTATTTTTTAATTTTTTAAAAGCATTGTTAATGGACGGGCGTCCATTACCATATGAATGACCATCCATTAATTTTGTTTAATAAAATTTTATTATTAAAATATTGGACGAGCGTCCATTATATGTGGACGCCCGTCCATTTTTTGGGATGGCCGTTCCTAAGTTATGGATGGCCATCCCTTAATTTTGTTTATATTTTTTTATTTCATTTTACTGATGGACAACCGTCCTTTAAATGGGGATGCCCGTCTGTAGTAAATGGACCCCCGTCCATATAATATGGACGGGAGTCCATGTAAGTGAATGACCGTCTATTTTTGATGAACGGCCATTCACTGGAAAAAAAAATTAATAACATGAAACGTGTCTAGTTTGCTGGTGTGAATCACAGGACACGTAGGCCGGTACAAGATTTTAGTGTAAAAATACGATGTCTGTAGCATTATTGAATCACATAGACATTATTTTAAAAAAAAAATGTCAGAAAAAAAAATGCTTTACAAAATCATCTATTTAGTGAGCATTTTTGGGTCATCACAGGATCGTGCTGAACAATGATTTTCATTTGAGGTTGGGTTCATGCGATAGTTTCATTTTGCATTTCATTCCGCATGTAATGATGTAAACTGCATGAGAATTATCACCCATAGACTTATTATATGCATATTTCCATCTGAATTTATGATATGTACCATTTTGTTTTTAGAAAAAGGATTTGATACTAAAGATTTTTCTTTCAAAGAAAAATATGAAATACTATAATAAAATGAATAATTATAACATAAAAGAAACAATTATTTACCTTTTGTCTTGTTTCTATTTTTGTTATTATATATTTGTCAAGAAAAAATAAGTCCTAATTAATAAATATATTTTTTAAATAATTAGACAATTTTTGGTTTGCTACCCTGCCACCTCTAGGGTATGGAAACTTACAATTCTACCGCTAATGGAGTTTTGTTCAAATTAATGATGGTGCAAAGGATTAGAAAGACATTTTTAATAGACGGTTAGCCTTTTTTACATCCGAGAAACACAACAATACCAAAATAATTTGCCTTCTTTTCAAAATGGATACTATGTAAGATAATTTTCCTGATAAATTTAAGATCTTAATTTAGTTTATTTTCTTATTTTATTTTACTTGTTTTCTCTATTTTTTTTTTCCTTATGTTATGCCAAAGGAAAATAGGACTAACTAATTTTATGTAGCGCCCACATTGAGGTACGTAGCTTTACTTATGCCCTTATACCCTTAGTTCAATTTTCTTAAAGTTATCTTGAATCAGTGTGAAGAAAATGCCTTAAAATTTCATTAGGGGTAAAACGGTCTTTTCACTCATAATTAGTTGAAAAAGTGGGGAGTGAAAAGAGAGAGAATTTCATGGAGAATGCAATAAAATGAGGGCATTATGGTAATTGACTAAGGGACATAGATAGAATTTCATAGAAAGTGAAATGGTAAAATGGGAAACTAGAAATAATATTTTGTTATATCAAGAGTTGAAGAATGAAACCCTAGCCATTTCTTCTTCTCCATTCACGTCACTTACCACCCAAGTTCTCTCAAATTTCTTCAATCATTTTTCAAGGAAATTCATAGATCTTGGTTTATTTTTAGTGAAATTTCAATCTCAAGCATCCTTAGGTAAGATCCTTGTACTAAGATATGAGATTTAATTTTTAAAGTGTTGAATTCTTATGATTTGTGTTCATAGGAGTTAAGAGAAAGGGAGTTGTGTCAAGGAAGACTACTAAAGTGTTGGATTGCTCACATCTAAGGTAAGTAAATCCAACCCTAGTTATGATTGGAATAATATTGTGTAGAGAATTGCTTTTATGCATGTATGTGCTTATATATGACGAATTGTTGATGGAATGGATGTTGAATGATGGTTAGAATTTATCAATGAGAAATAGTGTTTGCGTACTTGATGTTTGATGAGAGTTTGGATGAATTATGGAAGAATTGGAGTAGAATTTATGGAGTGTGAATCCTGGACAGGTTTGACGTTAATCTTGGTGTGTTTTATTCCAAATATTAGTGGCTTAGAAGAGAGGTAGAAGTGTAGCCAAATTAGAGTTGATGTGTGCATATAAATTATTTGATAAAATGTCAAACAGAAGTGCATGTATGAGTATGATTATTTGTTATCTTGAGATGAGTTTGTAGATGGTAGAGAATGACATGTTTACATTCCATATTGCATTATTGCATCCAAACATGTGAATTTAGAAAGAATAATAAACATGAGACCATCTACATGCATACATACTCATAAGAGCATTAAAGAGCAATATTGAACATTAAAGTTAAAGAAAAAATAGAAAGAAATGAGAAATATTAAAGAAGTTAAGATCTGAAATTTTATTTGAAGAAGTGTAACAAGATAAAAGAAGAAAAGGTTGTTGCGATGGGGAACCTGTGAGTGACATAGCCTCGCATGCACGCCGCCTTTAGTGAGTAGCCTCAGAATCAGAAAGAAGAATTGTAAAGTCCGTTAGAAGTGCATGTGGATGAGGACTGTACCCAGAATTAGAGAATACACTCACACGGCCAGGATTCCAAATCCATGCCTCAACTGACTCCGATCGGCAAGAAAGAAAGAAAAGAATTGAAAGAATAGAAAGAAAGAAAGAATAGAAAAGAAAGAAAGAATAGAAAAAAAAGAAAGAATAGAAAGAAAGAAAGAAAGACTAGAAAAGAAAGAAAGAAAAAAAGAAATACAGAGAAAAGAAACAGAAAACAGACTAAGAAAAATAGAAAAAAAGAAAAGAAAATGCACATCCTATGCATTTGTGCATTTACATCATACCTATGCATGATACCATGCCTACTATCATGAGTAGTGAGAAATAAGAATAGAGAAAAAATAGAGAAAGAACAGAGGAAGAACAGAGAATTAATAGAGAAAGAACAGAGAAGTGTGATGTTAGGAAAGAAATTTAGAATGTGAACAATGGAGAGAGAAGAGTAGCATAGCGGGTTTACTTACTAAGTAATTAGTGCTCACCCCGTTGTTTTTAATGTTTTTGTAGGTAGTAGGTAAGATGTGGTCGCTTGGCACATCAAGAAGCGGAAGGTTTTGGCAACACTGTCGATTTATGTTTTGTGACTTTGTTATATTATATAAAAAAAATTAGTTATGGGCCCATTATTTTAAACTCATCTACTTGTATATTTTCTTATATATTTTTAGTGAGTTTTTCTATTATTTTACGAGCATACTAGCAAGAGAAAGAGTATTACATTTTTGGTATTAGAGCAAAGGTTTTGGGATTTGACAGTGTGCCTCTTCCGCCGCATTGATGTTCCGTAGTCGACCATTGTAAGTTATTTCTTTCCTTATTTGTAGTAGATGAGTTAATTGAGTTGACTAAAAGTGTTGGTGTTATGTAGATGAGACGTAGAACTTGAGCAGGCAGTAAGAAGGCAATTAGTACGGGTGAACCTTCCAACCCTTCAGAATCTACTCCCCATGTCCTCGATAAAGCGATGATCCGTAGTATTATACAGCAAGTCTCGGTAGAGAATTGAGAAGGCTCTGTACCAGAGAGAGTTGAGACCTTAGTTATTGTACCGACCCTTAGAGAGGAGAGGAGAGAGAGAGGCCAGTACCTCTGGTAGTATAGAATCGTATTGAGCGGATATATGAGCTACCTAATCAACATCAGCCGTCAGAATTCAGTGGTACGGCGGACCCAATAATGGCAGACGAGTGGTTTAGATCCGTGGAGCGTACGATGGCATTTTTCCCTATGACAAACTGGGAGAAGATTCAGTATGCAAGCTTCCTGTTTAGGGGTGATGCCCGTATATGGTGTGAATTGATGGAGAATACTCACGATATAGCCTCGATGACTTAGGGAGATTTCAGAAGATTATTTGAGGTAGAATATAGAACAGTTGATCGAGTTCATGAAAAGGTTCAGGAGTTTATCAGTTTGCAACAGGGGACTAGTTCAGTGAAAGAATATTAAGTGAAATTTAATTCCTTGGCAAGGTTTGCGCTAGGTGTAGTGAGTACACCAGAATTGAGGAGAAATAAGTTCGTGCATGCGCTAAAAATTGAAATAGCCTAAGATGTGATGGTCGGTGCCTAGCCTTCTCAAACATACAGTGAAGCTTTGGAACAAGCCTTCCGGGCAGAAATATTTGTGAATAAGCTAACCCTAGCAACTTCATCAGCAGTAGCCCCTAGTTTTCCACCTTCTACTCCACAGAGAGATAGAGTTGATGCCCCCACTAATAGAGAGGTGAGAAATAAGAAAAGATTTCAACCCAAGAAGAACATGAGGGATTGGTAGAATAAAAGGCCGTGAACTGTTGAAGTTCTCCATAGCCAGAAGTGTGGAAGAAATTATTCTGGGGAGTGTCTTAGAGATTTGGGCCGAAATGTATGCTATAGATGCTGGTAGCCAGGGTGTATGATGAGAGATTGCAAAGCCCTTCTTGCACCCATAGTGCAGACACCTAGAGGTACTAATGCTCGAGTGTTTACAGTAGCTCAGAGTGAAGCTGAAGCTAGCGCATCCGTAGTAACTGGTCAGTTATTATTTCACTTAGTTCCCCTTTATGCATTAATTGATTCTGGAGCCACACATTCATTTATTACACATGGGATTTTAGAGAGATTAGGTTTGAAACCTATTATAGTGGATTGTCCCATTAAGATAGAGTTACCAGATGGTGTTAGTGTGGTAACTCAAGAGATGCTTCCAGGGGAGTCCGTAGTGATCTATGGAAGAGAGTTGCTAGTGGATTTGATAGTGTTTGATAAGCCTGATTTTGATGTTGTTTTGGGCATGTATTTCCTAGGGAGATTTGGAATAGAGATTGATTGTCGGAAGAAGAAAGCAAGATTTAATCTTAATGATGCTAATAAGTTTAATTTTGGCAAGGGTCACGAGCTTAGTATGTTAATTAGCAGTGTAAATGCCAGAAAAATGCTAAGAAAAGGGTGCTCGGGGTATATTGCTCATGTAGTGCACAGTAATGATATCCCAAAACCAGAGATTAAGAATGTGCCAATAGTCCGAGAGCTTTTAGATGTATTTCTATAAGATTTGTCGGGTTTACCTCCGGAAAGAGAAGTAGAATTCAGTATTGAACTGGCACTAGAGACAGCACGAATTTCTAAAGCCCCTTACCGAATGGCCCTAGCTCAACTTTAGGAATTGAAAAAGCAACTTTAGGAACTCTTAGACAAGGGTTTTATTTGACCTAGCCATTCTCCTTGGGGTTCTCCAATTTTATTTGTGAAGAAGAAATATGGATCTCTATGGATGTGTATAGATTACAGAAAGTTAAATAAAGTGACAGTGAAGAATAACTACCCATTACCTCGGATAGATGATTTGTTTGTTTAGTTGAAAGGAGCAATAGTGTTTTCAAAGATTGATTTGAGGTTAGGTTATCACCAAGTAAGGGTTGCCGAGCAAGATATTGCTAAGACAGCTTTTCGAACCAGATAGGGCATTATGAGTTTGTGGTGATGCCTTTTAGGTTAACCAATGGCCCAGCAGTCTTTATGGACTTAATGAACCGTGTGTTTTAGGATTGTCTTGATCGATTCATAGTGGCGTTTATTGATGATATCCTGGTTTATTCTAAGACAGAAAAGAAGCATGAAAAACAGCTAAGATTTGTGCTACATCGATTGCAAGATAAGAAACTATTTGGAAAATTTTCTAAGTGTGAGTTTTGGCTAGATCAAGTTATCTTCCTAGGCCATACCGTCTCAAAGGAGGGTATATCAGTGGATCCAAGTAAGGTAAAGGCAATTCTGGAAAGGCAATAGCCAAAGACAGTAAAGGAAGTTAGAAGTTTATTGGGGCTAGTAGGCTACTATAGGCGGTTTATAGTAGGGTTTGCTCAGTTGGCTAAGCCGCTTACAGCTCTCACCAAAAAGAGAACACCTTTCATATGGTCGAATGCCTATGAAGAAAGTTTTCAAAAGTTAAAGAGAAGATTGACCACAGCTCCTATTCTTGTGTTACCACAGGAGGGTGTGGATTACGATATTTATACAGATGCCTCATTTCAGGGACTTGGTGCAGTATTGATGCAGTTGGGTAGAGTAATAGCCTATGCTTCTCAACAGTTAAAAGAGTATAAGACGAGATACCCTACGCATGATCTAGAGTTGGCTGCTGTAGTTTTTGCACTAAAAATATAGAGGCATTATTTGTATGGAGCAAAGAGTAATATTTATACAAATCATAAGAATTTGAAGTACTTATTCACCCAAAGAGAGTTGAATATGAGGCAGAGGAGATGGTTAGAGCTAGTAAAGGATTATGATTGTGAAATTAAGTATCAACTTGGAAAAGCCAATGTAGTAGCTGATGCCTTGAGTAGAAAGGCCTACTTGTCTCAACTCACAAGACAGAAAGAGTTATTGGGAGAGTTGATAAAGGACCAAATAGAGGTGATACTAGGAAGGCTTGCCAGGTTAGACATTCAGCCTACTTTGCTAGAAGAGATTAAAGAAAAACAAGTTGTTGATGAGTGGTGTCAGAAAGTAAGTTAGCAAGTGATTGAGGGCAAGATATCAGAATTTCACATGTTAGATGGTGTCCTCCGTTTCTGGAATCATATATGCATTCCCCAAGATGTTGAGTTGAAAAGAAATATTCTTGTAGAGGCTCATGATACACCATATACTGTTCATCCTGGAGGAACCAAGATGTATCAAGATTTAAAGAAAAGTTATTGATGGCCAGGTATGAAGAGAGATATTGGAGATTATGTGACTAAGTGTTTGGTTTGTCAACAGGTGAAAGCAGAACACTAAAGACCATCAAGTTTGCTTCAGCCACTCAGCATTCGTGAATGGAAATGGGAAAGTATATCAATGAATTTTATCATAGGCCTTCCTAAGAGTTCAAAAGTGGTTCATTACGTTTATTGATGATCACACTAGAGTATGTTGGGTAGACTTGATGAAAAACAAGTTTGAAGTAGGTTAATTGCTCAAAAACTTTCATTCAACGGTTGAAACTCGGTTTCGAGAAAAAATCCAGGTTTTACGGACTTATAATGGTAAGGAATATTTTCACTTTATCCTAGGAAACTACCTATTATATCACGGGATTGTACATCAAAACTCTTGTGTTAATACCCTCAACAAAATGGGATAGCTGAAAGAAAGAATAGGCACCCATTAGAGGTAGCTAGAGCCTTAATGTTTACCATGAATGTACCTAAGTATTTTTAGAGTCATGCGATTTTAACAGCTGCATATTACCTACTAGAATTCTTGATTTTCATACACCTCTTGAGACTTTGCTACAGATCTTTCCTAGTTGTAGGATCCTAAATACTTTACCCTTAAAGGTGTTTGGATGTACTACTTTTGTACATGTTATGTCTCCTAATAGAGGAAAGCTAGACTCTAGGGCCATTAAATGTATCTTGCTTGGATATTCTCCCACACAGAAAGACTATTAATGCTATTGTCCTATAAAGAGAAAATTATACGTCTCTAGTGATGTTAAATTTTTTGAGTCACATCCATTCTTTCCCATTTCCCTTCAGGGGAGAATTTGAGAGATTGTGAAGGTCATTCATGGGAAGTAGTGTTACCCTTACAAACACACTTGAGTCAATCTTAGTAGTCTCCCAGTCCAGGTCAAAGTTCAAAGTCACCTAGTTTCCTATAGGTCAGCATAGTCCTATAAGAATAAGTAAGTCTCCTAGTCAGCCTAATTCAGGTTAGGTTCCTATAGGTCAGCCTAGTCCTATAAGGATGAGTCAGTCAGCCTACCAATTTAGGTCATACTCTAACTATATAACCTACTCTTGGTAAACCAAACTCTTAGGAAAGATTGGAACCAAGGAAAGGTTTGGAGAGATTAAATCGATCGGGTCTTCAATGTTATTCTCGAAGAACTAACTATCAAAGTGGAAGGAAACCTAATGATCTGCATGAGCAATCATCCAAGTAGAAGAAACCAGTGATTCACAGTCACAAGGTAAGGAAGAACTATCTTCTGATAAGTCCAAATTAGGGCATGATGATTTACATTTACCTATTGCACTAAGGAAGGGTGTTAGATCCTATACATTGCATCCTATTGCTAAGTATATGGCATACGATAAGTTGGTAGATGATTTTTTTGCACTCACCACTAATCTCTCAGTTGTGAAGGTTCCAGCACCGATACATGAGGCATTAGTGGATGAAAAGTGGAGGAAGACTGTGATAGAGGAGATGGAGGCTCTTGAGAAAAAATACGACTTGGGAGTTGGTGAGTTTACCTAGAGGGAAAACAACTATGAGCTGCAAGTGGGTGTTTACTATTAAGAATAAGGCAGATGGAACAGTTGAAAGGTATAAGGCAAGGCTGGCGGCAAGGGGATTTATGCAAACACATGGAGTAGACTATGAGGTGACCTTTGCTCCGGTGGCTAAGTTGAATACTATCAGGGTGCTCGTCTCTTGCAATAAATCTAGACTAGCCTTTACAACAACTAGCTTGAGATTTTGAATTGAAAGACTTGGGGCAGTTGAGGTATTTTCTGGTATGGAGATTGCTAGGAGTAAAAAGGGAATTTCAGTTTCACAAAGAAAATATGTGCTAGATTTATTGAAGGAGATAGGTATGTTCGGTTGCAAGCCAATTGAGACTCCCATTGAACCAAATTTGAAATTTGAGGAAATGAGTTGTGATGCTCTGGTTGATAAGGGTAGGTATCAAAGGCTTGTTGGGAAGTTGATATACCTATCTCATACTAGACCTGACATAGCCTTTCCGGTGAGCGTAGTGAGTCAACATATGCATAACCCACAAGAGAAGCATTTTGGGGCTGTGAGTAAGATTCTAAGGTACCTTAAAATGACCCTTGGGAAGGGGTTGTTTTTTGGTAAAAAGAATGAAAAGAAAGTAGAAGCATTCACACATGCGTACTGGGCTGGTTCTATGGATGATAGAAGATCGACCTTAGGTTATTGCACTTTTGTTTGGGGAAATTTAGTAACCTGGAAAAGTAAGAAGCAGAACGTAGTAGCTAGAAGTAGTGCTAAGGTTGAGTTTCGTGCTATGGCTTATGGGATTTGTGAACTAATATGGCTAAGAAGAATCTCGAGAGAGCTTGAAATCAAAAGTGCGGAGCCTGTGGGGTTGTACTGTGACAACAAGGTTGTGATTGGGATAGCACACAATCCAGTGCATCATGATAGGACCAAGTACGTTGAAATAGATAGACATTTCATCAAAGAGAAGATAGAAGATAAGCTGTTGTGCGTTACCTACTTGCCTACAAGTCAGCAGACAACATATATTCTTACAAAGCTAGGAATGATAAATATCTATTNAGACATAATTATTACTTAATTAATGCCATTAAATGCAATGAAGCCTACTCATCCTTGACTTTTTCAATGCTTATCCATAGGCAAAATAACCATTTTGCCCCTAAGCCTCTTTGTGGATAATTGATTCATACCGTTCCAAATGAATTGACTATTTTGCCCTTAGTTAGATTTTATGCTTTTTAACATAAAATTAACATCTAAAGGACTATTTTGAGTTAGGAACATACCTTTGATATCTTGGGTATTACATATTATCATGAGTAGTGAGAAATAAGAATAGAGAAAGAACAGAGAAGTGTGATGAAAGAAAAGAAATTCAGAATGTGAACAATAAAGAGAGAAGAGTAGCATAACGGGATTACTTACTGAGCAATTAGTGCTCACCTCGTTGTTTTCAACGTTTTTGCAGGTAGTAGGTATGATGCGGTCGCTTGGCAAGTCAAGAAGCGGAAGGGTTTGGCAACACTGTCGAGTGATGTTTTGTGACTTTATAATATTATATAAAGATTTGTATATGAAGAAGAATTATTTATGGGCCCTTTATTTTATATTCATCTACATGTATATTTTCTTATATATATGTAGTGAGTTTTACTGTTATTTTACGAGTATACTAGTTAGAGAAAGAGTATTACATTTTTGGTATCAGAGCAAAGGTTTTGGGATTTGAGAATGTGCCTCTCCCGCCGCATTGACGTTCTGTAGTCGACCGTTGTAAGTTATTTCTTTCCTTACTTGTAGTAGATGAGTTTTGACTAAAAGTGTTGGTGTTATGTAGATGAGACGTAGAACTCGAGCAGGCAGTAAGAAGGCAATGAGTACAGGTGAACCTTCCAACCCTTCAGAATCTACTCCCCCTATCCTCGATAAAGCGAGGAGCCATAGTATTATACAGCAAGTCTTAGTAGAGAATCAGGGAGGCTCTCTACCGGAGAGAGTTAAGACCCCAGTTATTGTACCGACCCCTAGAGAGGAGAGGCAGAGGCCCGTACCCCTGGGAGTGTAGAATCGTATTAAACCGATATATGGGTTGCCTAGTCAACATCAGCCATCAGAATTTAAGGGTACAGCGGACCCAATAGTGGCAGACAAGTGGTTTAGATCCGTGGAGTGTACGATGACACTTTTCCTTATGACAGACTGGGAGAAGACTCAGTATGCAAGCTTCCTATTTAGGGGTGATGCCCATATATGGTGTGAATTGATGGAGGATACTCACAATATAGCCTCGATGACTTGGGGAGATTTCAGAAGATTGTTTGAGGCAGAATATAGAATAGTTGATTGAGTTCATGAAAAGGTTCAGGAGTTTATCAGTTTGCAGTAGGGGACTAGTTTAGTGAAAGAATATTCGGTGAAATTTTATTCCCCGGCAAGATTTGCGCTAGGTGTAGTAAGTACACCGGAAATGAGGAGAGATAAGTTCGTGCATGGGCTGAAACCAAAAATAGCCTTAGATGTGATGGCTGGTGCCCAACCCCCTCAGACATACAGTGAAGCTTTGGAACAAGCCTTACGGGCAGAAATATTTGTGAATAAGCTAACCCTAGCAACTCCATCAACAATAGCCCCTAGTATTCCACATTCTGCTCCACAAAGAGATAGAGCTGATGCCCCCACTAATGGAGAGGTGAGAAATAAGAAAAGATTTCAACCTAAGAAGAACATGAGGGATTGGCAGAACAAAAGGCCAAGAACTGTTGAAGTTCCCCAGTGCCAGAAATGTGGAAGAAATCATTATGGGGAGTGTCTTAGAGATTTGGGCCACAATGTATGCTATAGATATTGGCAGCCAAGGCGTATGATGAGAGATTTCAAAGCCCCTCCTACACTCGTAGCGCAAACACCTAGAGGTACTAATGCTCGAGTGTTTACAATAGCTCAGAGTGAAGCTGAAGCTAGCCCATCCGTAATTACTGGTCAGTTATTATTTCACTCAGTTCCCCTTTATGCAGTAATTGATTTTGGAGCCACACATTCATTTATTACACATGGGATTTTAGAGAGATTAGGTTTGAAACCTATTATAGTGGATTGTCGCATTAAGATAGAGTTACTAGATGGTGTTAGTATGGTAACTCAAGAGATACTTCTAGGGGAGTCCATAGTGATCCATGGAAGAGAGTTGCCAGTGGAGTTGATAGTGTTTGATATGCCTGATTTTGATGTTATTTTGGGCATGGATTTCTTAGGGAGATTTGGAGTAGAGATTGATTGTCGGAAGAAGAAAGCAAGATTTAATCTTGATGATGGTGATAAATTTAATTTTGGCAAGGGTCACCAGCTTAGTATGTTAATTAGCACTGTAAAAGCCAGAAAGATGCTAAGAAAAGGGTGCGGTATATTGCTCATGTAGTGCATAGTAATGATGTCCCACAACTAGAGATTCAGATTGTGCCAGTAGTCCGGGAGTTTTTAGTTGTATTTCTGAAAGATTTGTTGGTTTTACCTCTGGAAAGAGAAGTAGAATTCAGTATTGAACTGGCACCAAGGACAACACCAATTTCTAAAGCCCGTTACCGGATGACCTCTGCTGAACTTCAGGAATTGAAAAAGCAGCTTCAGGAACTCTTAGATAAGGGTTTTATTGGACCAAGCTATTCTTCTTGGGGTGCTCCAATTTTATTTGTGAAGAAGAAAGATGGATCTCTACGGATGTGTATAGATTACAGAGAGTTAAATAAAGTTAAAGTGAAGAATAAATACCCGTTACCTTGCATAAATGATTTGTTTAATCAGCTGAAAGGAGCAGCCGTGTTTTCAAAGATTGATTTGAGGTTGGGTTATCACCAAGTAAAGGTTGCAGAGCAAGATATTGCCAAGACTACTTTTCGAACCAGATATGGGCATTATGAGTTTGTGGTGATGCCTTTTAGGTTAACTAATGGCCCAACAGTCTTTATGGACTTAATGAACCGGGTGTTTCAAGATTTTTTTGATCGATTCATAGTGGTGTTTGTTGATGATATCCTAGTTTATTCTAAGACAAAAGAGGAGCATGAAGAACACCTAAGATTTGTGCTTCAGCGATTGCGAGATAAGAAGCTGTTTGACAAATTTTCTAAGTGTGAGTTTTGACTAGATCAAGTTATCTTCCCGGGCCATACCGTCTCAAAAGAGGGTATATCAGTGGATCCAAGTAAGGTAAAGGTAATTCTGGAATGGCAACAGCTGAAGACAGTAAAGGAAGTTAGAAGTTTCTTGGGGCTAGTAGGCTATTATAGGCAATTTGTAGCAGGGTTTGCTCAGTTGGCTAAGCTGCTTACAGCTCTCACCAAATAGAGAACGCCTTTCATATGGTTTGTCAACCCAAAGACCATCAGGTTTGCTTCAGCCACTCAGCATTCCTGAATGAAAATGGGAAAGTATATCAATGGATTTTATCACAGGCCTTCCAAGAGTTCAAAAGGGGTTCGTTACGTTTATTGATGTTACACTAGGGTATGTTGGGTATACTTGGTGAAAAACAAGTTTGAAGCAGGTCAATTGTTCAAAAACTTTCATTCAATGGTTGAAACTTGGTTTAGAGAAAAAATCTAGGTTTTACGGACTGATAATGGTAAGGAATATTTTTACTCTATCCTAGGAAACTACCTGTTACATCATGGGATTGTACATCAAAGCTCTTGTGTTAATACCCCTCAACAAAATGGGATAGCTGAAAGAAAGAATAGGCACCTATGAGAGGTAGCTAGAGTCTTAATGTTTACCATGAATGTAGTCTCCTAGTCCAGGTCCAAGTTCAAAGTCACCTAGTTTCCTATAGGTCAGCCTAGTCCTATAAGAATAAGTGAGTCTCCTAGTCAACCTAATTTAGGTTAGGTTCTTGTAGGTTAGACTAGTTCCATAAGGATGAGTCAGTCAGCCTACCAATTTAGGTCCTACTCTAACTATATAGCCCACTCTTGGCAAACCAAACTCTCAAGAAAGATTGGAACCAAGGGGAGGTCTGGAGAGATTAAATCAGTCCAGTCTTTAATGTTATTCTCAAAGAACTAACTATCAAAGTAGAAGGAAACGTAATGATCTGCATGAGCAATCATCCAACTAGAAAAAACCAGTGGTTCACAGTCATAAGGTAAGGAACAACTATCTTCTGATGAGTCTAAATCAGGGTATGATGATTTACATTTACCTATTACACTAGGGAAGGGTGTTAGATCTTGTACGTTGCATCCTATTGCTAAGTATATGGCATACGATAAGTTGGTAGATAATTTTTTGGCATTCACCACTAATCTCTCAAATGTGAAGGTTCCAACACCGATGCATAAGGCATTAGGGGATGAAAAGTGGAGGAAGACTGTGATAGAGGAGATGAAGGCTCTTGAGAAAAAATAAGACTTGGGAGCTGGTGAGTTTACCTAGATGGAAAACAATTGTGAGCTGCAAGTGGGTGTTTACTATTAAGTATAAGGCAGATGGAACAGTTGAAAGGTATAAGGCAAGGCTGGCAGCAAGGGGATTTATGCAAACGCATGGAGTAGACTATGAGGCCACCTTTGCTCCAATGGCTAAGTTGAATACTATTAGGGTGCTTGTCTCTTGCAATAAATCTAGACAGGCCTTTACAACCACTAGATGTGAAAAAACGCGTTTTTGAATGGTGAACTTGCAAAAGAGGTATACATGGAAATGCCACCAGGGTTTGAAGGGAGTGGAAAGGACGGAAAAGTGTGCAAATTGAAAAAATAATTATATGGCCTAAAATAGTCTCCACGGGCCTGGTTTGAAAAATTCACAAAGGCTGTTAAGAGGTATGGTTTTACTGGGGGATAACTGATCATACATTATTCCTTAAATCCTCTGCAGGTAAGATTACTATTCTAATTGTTTATGTAGACGATATTATTATTACAGGAGATAGTTTTGAAGAAATGGAGGTTGTTAAGAAGGTTCTTGCTTGGGATTTTGAATTGAAAGACTTGGGGCAGTTGAGGTATTTTCTTAGTATGGAGATTGCTAGGAGAAAAAAGGGAATTTCAGTTTCACAAAGAAAATATGTGCTAGATTTACTGAAAGAGATAGGTATGCTAGGTTGCAAGCCAGTTGAGACTCCCATTGAACCAAATTTGAAATTTGAGGAAATGAGTTGTGTTGCTCTGGTTGATAAAGGTAGGTATGAAAGGCTGGTTGGGAAGTTGATATACCTATGTCATACTAGACCTGACTTAGCCTTTCCGGTAAGCATAGTGAGTCAGCATATGCATAACCCACAAGAGAAGCATTTTGGGGCTGTGAGTAAGATTCTAAGGTACCTTAAAATGACCCTTGGGAAAGGGCTGTTTTTTGGTAAAAAGAATGAAAGGAAAGTAGAAGCATTCACGGATGCAGATTGGGCTAGTTCTATGGATGATAGAAGATCGACCTTAGGTTATTGCACTTTTGTTTGAGGAAATTTAGTAACCTGGAGAAGTAAGAAGCAGAACATGGTAGCTAGAAGTAGTGCTGAGGCTGAGTTTCATGCTATGGCTCATGGATTTGTGAACTAATATGGCTAAGAAGANTTGCAATAATAATGATTTACGCGATATAGAATAAAATGCCTTTTATTATTGATTAATGAACATTATTACAAAGAGTCAATTCTACAATAATTGATTGGCTCTAGGGCATCTACTCTAACAGTTAGATCTTGTACGTTGTATCCTATTGCTAAGTATGTTGCATACGATAAGTTAGCAGATGATTTTTTGGTATTCAGAACTAATCTCTCAGCTGTGAAGGTTCCAACACCGATACATGAGGCATTAGGGGATGAAAATTGGAGGAAGACTGTGATAGAGGAGATGGAGGCTCTAGAGAAAAAACCAGACTTGGGAGCTGGTGAGTTTACCTAGAAGGAAAACAACTATGAGGTGTAAGTGGGTGTTTACTATTAAGTATAGGGCAGATAGAACAGTTGAAATGTATACGGCAAGGCTGACGGTAAGGTTGACGGCAAGGGGATTTATGCAGACGAATGGAGTAGACTATAAGGTGACATTTGCTTTGGTGGCTATGTTAAATACTATCAGGGTGCTCGTCTCTTGCAGCAAATCTAGACTAGCCTTTACAATAACTAGATGTGAAAAAACGTGTTTTTGAATTGTCAACTTGCAAAAGAGGTATACATGGAAATGCCACAAGGGTTTGAAGGGAGTGGAAAAGACCGAAAAGTGTGCAAATTGAAGAAATCATTATATGGCCTAAAACAGTCTCCACGGGCCTGGTTTGAAAAATTCACAAAGGCTGTTAAGAGGTTTGGTTTTACTCGGGGGCAGACTGATCATACATTATTCCTTAAAACCTCTGTAGGTAAGATTACTATTCTAATTGTTTATGTGGATGATATTATCATTACTAGAGATAGTTTTGAAGAAATGAAGGCTGTTAAGAAGGTTCTTGCTTGGGATTTTGAATTGAAACACTTGGGGCAGTTGAGGTGTTTTCTTGGTATGGAGATTGCTAGGAGTAAAAAGGGAATTTTAGTTTCACAAAGAAAATATGTGTTGGATTTACTGAAGGAGATAGGTATGCTAGGTTGCAAGCCAATTGAGACTCCCATTAAACCAAATATGAAATTTGAGAAAATGAGTTGTGATGTTCTGGTTGATAAAGGTATGTATCAAAGGCTGGTTAGGCAGTTGATATACCTATCTCATACTAGACTTGACATAGCCTTTTCGGTGAGCGTAGTGAGTCAGCATATGCATAACCCATAAGAGAAGCATTATGAGGCTGTGAGTAGGATTCTAAGGTACCTTAAAATGACCCTTGGGAAGAGGCTGTTTTTTGGTAAAAAGAATGAAAAGAAATTAGAAGCATTCACGGATGCAGACTGGGTTGGTTTTGTGGATGATAGAAGATCGACCTCAGGTTATTGCACTTTTGTTTGGGGAAATTTAGTAACTTGGAGAAGTAAGAAGCAGAACGTGGTAGCTAGAAGTAGTGTTGAGGCTGAGTTTAGTGCTACGGCTCATGGCATTTGTGAACTAATATGGCTAAGAAGAATCTCGGGAGAACTTGAAATCCAAAGTGTGGAGCCTATGAGGCTGTACAGTGACAACAAGGTTGCGATTGGGATAGCACACAATCCAGTGCATCATGATAGGACCAAGCACGTTGAAATAGATAGACATTTCATCAAAGAAAAGATAGAAGATAAGTTGTTGTGTGTTACCTACTAGCCTACAAGTCAGTAGACAACATATATTCTTACAAAAAGACTACCTAGACAGTTGTTTGTTAATCCAGTTTCCAAGCTGGGAATGATAAATATCTATTCACTGGCTTGAGGGGAGTGTAAAATTTCTTGATTAGAATATGATCAATTTAAGATTTATCTAAGTGTTATCTAGTTTAAGAGATTGAAATAAAAAGATCATCAGGATTTGTTTTCTCCTGATTTCATGTTTAAATATCTCTATATAAGATTTGGGCCAGTTTGGTTTGTAATTCAAAAATAATTTTGAAAAAGTGAGTTACAATTTAAAATTTTAAAGTTTTATCTCTAAATTTTAAATATATGAAAATATATTTTGTATTTTAAATCTCTTTATGAGATTTGGGCCAGTTTGGTTTGTGATTCAAAAATAATTTTAAAAAACTAAGTTACAATTAAAAATTTTAAAAGCATTATCTCAATATTTTAAATATTTGAAAATATATCTAGTATTAAAAATTGTTTTTGAAGTTAAAAACTATATAAAGACTGAGAAATGATATTTTTCTTGTTTTCTAGTTTTACACTAATTTTTAGGATTATATGCAAAAACATTGTTTTGAAAACATTTCAACTTATTTTTATAAAAACTTATTTTCATAAAATTCCTTATATTCCCTGTTTTCGAAAATAAAACACTATTTAAAATTTATAACAAATAGGCTCTTATTTAGATTATAAACTTGTATATGTTTTTATGTTATATTTATAGTTGTGATTGTGATTGTTCAGCACACGAGATTGTGTTAAATTTTAAGTATGGTTGTTGAATGCTTAACTATCAATTTAAGCTTTTAAATCAAGTTGTTACGTAACATTGTTAAAGATGTTATTGAATTATGATAAATCTGCTTGGTTTATTGAATGTATGCAATCCTTGCTATTTTAACTCAATGCGTAAAGATGCCCTTTCTCAGATTACACCCTACTTGGAAGAGCTGCAACTATTTAGGTTACAGTAGGAAGCCAAATATGTTCTTGAACTAATAGATCAGAAAGAGAAGTCACATAAGAAAAGTGTTAATGGAAAGAGTGAAATATATTCAAACATGACTGACGAACAGTCTCCAGCTAAGCGGAAGAAAAATACTGCCCAAAACCCAAAACAAAGTGCATGCGAAAGAAAAGGGACAAGCACGGGACTTAGCTGAAGAAAACGAAGTAGAAGAAGCAAAACCCAAGTTTGAAGAGCATCCAAATGACTAACACATCAAAGACTCCACCACTGGAAGAGCCAAAGTATACACTAACGAGTGTACTACATTTTTATCAAACCTTAACTTCAAGGCAAGTAGAGATTCTCTCGTATTTCAAAGAGAGATTGCTTTTTATTCTTTTTCGACGCTAGGCAGGCAAATACAGAGAGATAATTCTGATGGTTTTAATTTTTTTTTAGGCAACTTTTGAAGATATGAAAAAATTCTTTAGCGATGTTGGTAGGTTGGATCTGTTCGAATTCTGCAGGACAAGTTCACCGAAAAGTCAAGGGTATGACTCTATTTCTCTCATTCATTATTTGTCAATGTTCTTTGTCCTTTATGCTTCAAATGAAAAAGGGGAAGCTATCCACTAGACCTTCCATATGCAAATCAGTCTTATAGTCAAATCCTTATTTAACATTGCCTGACCTTTAAACTTCAACATATGTACACATAATGTGGACTGTACCACATAAATTAGCCCTAAGAAACTAATTTTAATGAGATTGGGAGATCAGCATGGCCGATGCTTCAAGGAGATAGAAACTGCTAATTGCAGTCCATTCTCTTTGATCAAATTTCTTAGGGGTGCTCATTGAAACTTCAATTTGATTTCTTCCTTGCATGCAATCAATAAATCATTTAGTTCTTATGCTTTTTGTTTTAGGATGAATGTCTTTTCCAGAGACGATTATGCAGTCTCAAATAAACCTGCAGAAAGCGTTGAATTCCATAATTATGGTAAAACTGCTTAATTTTTTAAGTATAAAGAGTCTAACTGTCTAAGAGCATATTTTTTTCATTTTGCTAGCAAGTGATATGCTTAGGAGACTCAACCATAGTCCCATACAGATTTACCCATATTCTAGCTTGCCTTTAAACTATAGAGCATTTGTATGGGATCGTTGCACACTAATTTCTAATATCCTCTGATTGATTTTTGAAGGGCCTCGCATATGTGGATTTTGCCGATGATGCACACCTTGCTGCAATTGTAGGAAAGAACAAAAAATAAAAAATAAAAAAAATAAAAAAAATTCTTGGAAGGACAAGCATTGCAAGATCATATCCGAAGCAAAAAAGGAAGGATTCTACTGGTCATGGGGCCTCTGGAGAACATGGTAGGCTAAGTGGAATTATGTTTTATCTTTGTTATCTACTTGTGTGTCTTTGTTTGTGTGCAATGCAGTCTATAGACGTTTCCATGTTTGTGTTTCCCACCTCAACCTTTTATTTTCTTACTCCTTTGGGTTAAATGGCAGAGCAAAGTAGTAATCAGATTTTCAAGGAGTCTAGAGCGCCACACTTTGCTGCTAATAAACGTAGTGATAACATTCAACTGAAGGGGAGGAATACATTTGCAATCCTAAGGAACTCAGACCACTTGGTGTCCCCTCGAAAAATCCAAAAGCCGGGGAAGTGGAAGATGAGAAGTCGAAGTCAAATAATGAGTTCAGAGAAATGTTCCTTAAGAAGTGAGGTTTGTTCCTGGGGTTACATGTTACATGTTAAGTAGCATAGCACAGTAATTGACAAACTTCTCTTTCTTATAAAAAAAAACGTAAGGTTTTGCCTTAATATGTTTCTGTAAACAAGGTTATGACAAAAGATACCTCTTTGAGTACGAAAAATATATGTGCTATTGAGATCAATCTATATCAGTACCCTTCTTGTAAATTTTCTTCCAGATATGTCAAAGTTTATACCCATTTTATTCAAAAGGGTAAAGTTCTAATATGTTTCTTGTGGAACATATATTTCATCCAATTTGTGATGAGGATAGCCTCAATACCTTACCCAAAGATTCAGAGAAATTTTAGCCAATTAGATGGCGATCAAGTTCCTTTTTATGTGACAAATGACCAATGGTATAGGATCCAACAAGATCATGAAAACTTTTATGGGTTAGAGGTTTATTCTTGGTCTAAAATAACATTGAATACTCACAGTGCAACTATTAGGTTCTTTTCTTTTCTGTAACTGTTGATTCTATTCTACCGGAGAATCAATTTTACTATTTATCATAGATAAAAATCCTAATGCAGAAAGATGGACCACTAGAGCACTATTAAGTTTGTGTACTGGAACAACAATGGCCTTGCATCTCATGCTTGTGGAAAATGTGAAAAAAGGCCTTTGTTCTGGAAATTGTCTGAGGAAGAATGTGAAGAATATCATATGTATGCTCGCCTGATTAAAATTTCCACACACATATATTCATTTTTGTTGTCTGTTTTGAATGAATATCCATATCTCATATGATTATGTTTGTTTTCACTTTGACTCTTAATGATTCTATTGGATGCTTTCATAAAATTTCTTGTAGAATCAAGAATGAGGTTTTTGCTTTGTATATGTTAGATCATGAATTAGTACCAATCTTCAAAAAAGATCTGATTGTTTCACTTTCTATTTTCAGAATGGAATATTTACACAATCCCCATGAATAGGATTAAATGTTATTCCATGGTATTTGTATGATATTCCTTCTTAATTTTAAGCGAGTACTTGAGAGGGTTTAAGTGATCTATTAATTATGTTTCATTTTTTGTTTCCTATATGTACTAAGTCACTAAGTGCAAGATTCCCCCGGCGACCATTATTAACTTGTTCTCCCATGGGCTCTTTCCCATGTCGCCTCCTGGAATCAGCTTGTCTTCTAACTTCACGCCCATGAGTCTCATATTTGGAATTTTCTAACCCCTTTCTCATATTTGGAAGGGGTATTTATACAAGTTTACACCAAAGGAAGTAAAGAGAAATTCGAGATTGCCATCTGACTTGGCAAGCGACTTCATGATTTTAGTGATTGCGCGTTGGGATCGCGCAGATATTGATTCGTTCTTATCCCTCTCGAGATGTTCGAGATAACGTTATCCCTTAGTTTTTCGAATAGCTATATTGGATGGTAGCGACGAGGTTATGCTGAGTCGGACTTCAAGTTTCCATGACCTTGAGATCACGTCGATCTACTGATTTTCGGGCTACCAAGACTTTTGAGCTTATGACAAAAATCACACACAACAGATACTAAAGTAGAGGTCATGATTTGAAACTCCCACGTATTACTTCCTGCTATATTTAGGTTGGTCTTTCTGTTTGAATTTGGGCTTGGTTTATGTAACACGTGAAGATGCCTCTTACAGAGCTTAATACCTTTTTCAGCTTAAGCTTTAAGGTCAAGTTGTTTATCAACAAAATTGTTGTTGAAATTTTGTTATAATTTCAATTTCTTGTGGTCTTTCTTTCTTTTAATATAAGTAATTAGTTTTTGCATGCTTAAAGTTAAATATTTTGCACTTAAATAATATTTTTATAAAGGCGATTAAATTTATAGTAATCATTTTGATTAAGCATTATTGAAGTTATAAAAGTAGTTGTGTTCTCGATTGACGTAAGAAAATTTTAATCAATAAGCAAACACTGATTATAAATGTTTAACATTAAAATACAAAGATTCCATTGAAATTAACTTGGCTTCAATGAGCATCATGATTAAACATTATTAAAATTATCTCATAAAATTTGTGGTTCATAGGATTAACATAAAAACAAAGAGGAGAAGATGGAAAATTTAATCAATAAACAACAAACGAATGTTAAATAAGTACATAATGATCCATCCACTACCATTGAATAAGAGAAATTAATTTAAAGAATTAGCATGTCAAAACATTGAGAGAAAAGTTCAAGATTTTGTCTCATATTTCATAATTCTCTCGTAGAATATGATGCGTTGAAAAATTGGAATAGAAAAGTCTTATAGCTATAAAATTTTTCTCTCTTCTAATTGATTTCATCTATTATTGGAAGTATAGTCTCTCATGAACTTCAAATCCAACTTCACTGCCTCATGGTGCACTTTTAATAATAGTCTCTAATAAACAACATAAAAATTGATCTTATAAATGAAGAAGTTTTAACTAGAATGGGATATGGACTTAATGTTGTTTGCTACAATACTTTAATCAGATGGTATTGCAAGAATAAAGAAGTCAATGAAGTTCTTAGTCTTTATCAAGAGAAGATTTTAGAAGGAATTAGGCCTAATGTGATTGCAAATAACAATTTGTTAACGTGCCTTTTTCTTAAAGCTAATGTAAAAGATGTACAAAAATTAGTTGGACACATAGCATTTTCATTGATGGACTTTGCAAGAATGGATATGTTTCAGAAGAAGTGGAAATGTTTCATACTTTAGTAAATAATAAGTTTGCAGTTGACCTTGAAAGCTTGAATTCCCTCTTTGATGGATTATGTAAAACAGGGATATCCGAAACTACTCGGTAGCTATTTTAGAAATTTCTCTCATTGAAAGCCTAGTGCCAAACATTGTTGTCAGAAATTTCGTAATTGTTTTTAGAATTTAGTTTTGATGGATACCACTGTTACCAAATTTTACAAGCAATTGGGGTCATAAGAGAGATTACAATGTTATAGGAAACACATTCATAATAGAAGCTCTTTACTGAGATATGTGTATGTACGACAATCTAATCACTTGATATGTGCTGATCATATATGTTAATGTATAGTGCACATTGTGGATAAGGTAATGTAGAACATTACAATAGTATCATAAAGTGTTAAGTACATCAAATCAACTCCTTTGAGCTTCATTATAATTACATAAATTCACTTAAGGTTTTTGAAATAATAAAATTTCCCTCGTTATTAATAAAATATTAGTCCGCTAGAACATATATCTACAAAATTAACAAATATTTATTAAATTGCCCTAATTCTATTATTTTAACTCCTATAATTTAACAGTAGAGATTTTCATTATTTTATAAATTTGATTATTTTTATTATATTAAACCTCAAGGCTGTCAATATAACTCTATTGTATAATACTAAACTAGTAATTATATTAAACTATACGTACTATTATTTTAGTAATACAGATATTTCAGTAATACAATTAGCATAATAATCTTATTAACATGATAACGAAATATTATTCATGTAACTTCTAAAAAGTAAAAAACAATATCCCTTGAATTTTTAATATATCACATTCGATTATGTGAAATATCGATTTTGGTATATTTAAAAGTTTGAAGAACAAATAGAAAAAAAAAATTATATATCATTGTAAATTAAAAATTGTTTTAAAACCCAACCCAAGGTGAAACCCAGCAAAGTTGCCTGGTCCCGGGTTGACCGCTGGTCAAACCGGTTGATAAAAACTTTTAAAATTAAGCAAATACACCGCTAAAAATTTGTTGCATACCTATAGGTTTGAAATTTAGCAAGCACATCCCAAATACAAATCGGCCAGCGATTGATTGGCGGCAGCGACAGCCCAGATGCAACCCCAATCGTCCTTTGAGCCCATTCCTCTTAAAATATACCCACAATCTGGTCGAAATAGGTTTGATTTCAACCAAATCTCATTGACGCCGGCGTCGGCATTCCAAGCCATATCTAATCGATGCCAGCGTCAACAACCCTCCCCATCACCAAGAAATTACTCCCCCCTTCCTTCTGACCAAAACCCACCTAAACCCACACACGTTAGCATAGCCAATAGCAGGCAAAATCCCATTGTTGCCGCTGCCAAATTTGTTCGATTTCCGGTCGATTTACTCACCGGAAATCAACGCCGTCACCACCATTCCATTCACCGGTAGTTTCTCTTCGAAAGCCCCAACATCCTGGCCGGCAATTGTTTGCCAATCATCCTCCTAAATCTTAGGGTTTTGGGTGAATAGGAAAAACATAAACCTGGCCCGTTGAAGCTTCCAGGTCCCAGTTCGACAGGTTAAACCAGCTAGGCCGAGCCGGGTTTAAAAACAATGAAATTAAATACAAATTTCAATAGCATGATTTATTTAAACCTTATAATTTTATTAAAAAAAGGTAAAATTGAATGCTTATATAAATTGGTTTGTTTAATCAACGGATAATTTTGGATTTAGTAGAAAACCACCTCAAACCGAAAAACACCTGAACGTGGATTTACAATTTTAACCTTCAAATGAACAATTTTCAAAATCATAGAGGTGGTTTGAGTAGGAAAGATCGATACTTGACATAAGTTTGCACTTTTGAAAACCTTAAAGATTGTTTGTGAAATTTGTCAAAACATTTCTCTTTATTTCTTTAATGCATTTGGCTTTTGCAATGACCTTACTTCGGAAAAAACGACCCACAAAAACACTCTTCATACATGGCTTTGAGATTCAGATCCTCATTTCGTTCGTCTTCAATCTCTCAAAACCCATCTTCGAAAGTTAATGTTTTATTTTTGTTAGCTCACTTACACAACCTCACATCTTCAAGCTCCAAAAATGAAGTTTCGCATTCTTTCAAAAAACCCTTTGAACGATCCTCACTTGCTAAATTCCTCGAAGAAAATTGTCGATCAGGTAGCTTTACTCTGAATGAAGCATTGTACTTTTTTTATTGCATGATTAATTCGAAACCCCTTTCTCCAATTTCATCATTCACTAATTTGTTTGGTGCACTAGCTAAAAAGAAGCATTATTATGAAGTGATTTCGCTGTATAAGCTGTTGAATTCAACTGGGTTGTCTCCAGATTTTATGTCTTTGAATATTTTGATCAATTGCTTGTGTAATATTGAAAGGGGTTCTGATGGTTTTGTGGTTTTTGGGGCGATTTTGATGTTGGGTTTTAGCCCAAATATTGTGACATTTACTTGTTTGATTAAAGGTCTGTGTGTAGAGAGAAAGATTATGGAATCAATGGAATTGTTTAAGAAAATGGTTGCTGTTGGTTGTAGGGCCGATGTGATCACTTGTGACACTTTGATTGGTGGATTGTGTAAAACAGGGAAGATAAGTGTTGCCATTAAGTTGCTTGAAGAGATGGCTAATGGGAATAAAGAATCTGGTGTTATTTGTAGGCCATATGTTGTTGTTTATAATACTATAATTGATGGTCTTTGTAAGGCTGGATTGGTTGAGAATGCTAGACAATTGTTTTTGGAACATATGGTTCAAAGGGGTGTGGTTCCTGACATTTATACCTACAGCATTTTAATGAACATCTGATAGAATTGGTGATGCAAAGCAGTTGTTTGATTCTATAACTAGAAAGGGATATAGCCCTCATGTTGTTTGCTACAATACTTTAATCAATTGGTATTGCAAGAATAAAGAAGTCAATGAAGCTCTTAGTCTTTATCGAGAGATGATTTCAGAAGGAATTAGGCCTGATGTGATTACATATAACACCTTGTTAACTGGCTTTTTTCTCATAGCAAAAGTGAAAGATGCACGGAATTTAGTTGGTGAGATGCGGCTTAACAATGTTTTCCCTGATTCTTGGACATATAACATTTTCATTAATGGACTTTGCAAGAATTGATATGTTTTGGAAGCGGTGGAAATGTTTAATGCTCTAGTAAATAATAAGTTCACAGTTAGCATTGAAGGTTTGAATTTCCTCATTGATGGATTTTGTAAAACAAAGAGGTTGGGAACTGCTTGGTACCTATTTCAGAAATTTTCCCTTCATGGAAACCTGGTGCCAGATGTTGTAACATATAACATTTTAATCGATGGGCTATGTAAAAATGGACAACTAGAAATGGCAAATGAGTTGTTGTCATATATGGAGGAAAAAGGTTCTGCTCCAAATGTAGTCACATTTAGTACGCTTATGTTTGGTTTCCTCAAGAATAATGAGATACCAAAAGTTGTTGAACTCCTTCATAAGATGGTGGAGAGAAATGTGAAGCCAACTGAATGTACAATGTCCTTAGTCATGCAGTTACTAATGAAGGCCGAAAATTATAGTGAATGATTGAACGAGCTTCCTCAATTTCCTGTCCAAAAGAGAAATTGAAGTTTACGTGATAAAACTTTAGTGAGTATTAAACTTTTTTTCGGAGCAGAATCCTGCAAAAGTTCATCCAGCTGCCCAAATGCTCAATATTGGTTACGGTAAGCGGAAGGTTCAATAAACACTTTCATCTGTTCGAATTTGATAAGGATGGTGCTAGCGATGATTGAGAATGATAGCTTTCCTGATCAAACAAATGATACGTGATCTGTCTCTGTTGTAAGTACATATATTAGAGGTGGCAGCATTGCAGGTTGCTTTTGGATTTGCACATGTAGTAGATCTTAAGGGTTTGAGGATTATTTTTGTTATAAATTTCAGTAAGCAAAATTTGTATATGAGGAATTGTGGAATGGTTCTTACTTCAACTACGACAATAATGGTAGCCACTCAAGTTCATATGTTCAAGCTAATCAGTTTACTGGACAACGATATGTTGCAACTGATTAACTTCATTCATTGATATTCTCAATTATCCAGGCCTAATAAATCTTGATTTATTTATAGTGTTTCACATGTTTCTGTTTCTCAATATATATTCTTTTTTAGTTCAGATCTGATAAGACTAGAACTTACCAGGTCTGTCTCTATTATAGTTATGCATGAGCATGTGCTCTTTCAACAATAGTTGATGAAGACAAAGCAAAAAGAGCATTAGAGAAGGTTTTTCCCTAGAATATCTTGAAGAATATGGATGCACAACAGGGGCTGGTCAATGGGATCTACCTGTTGGAATAGTTAAAATGACAACATTGTGGTCAAGAAAAATATGGTATGTGTTACATATGCAGTTGCTGTAACGATTTTTAATGGAGATTTGGTCGATGTGGGATTTCAAATTGCCATTGAAATATGTTTTCTGCTATACATATGCTTTATGTTGGTGTGATAATTGAATTAAGGTCTTGAGTATTACGTTTTAGCAATGTGTAATAATATATTCTTGTTTCAATAATTTTAGTGTATAATGACCCTCCAACTTTTTGCTTTTACTAATTTTAAATTAAAAAAAAGAAAAACGATAAAATTAGTAATATCATCTAGGGCAGCATGTTAAAACAGGGTAATTGAGAACTTTAATCTATCTTAATCTGAGTTTATTTAGAATTTTGAAGTGCTTAGAAGATGCTCTGAGAAGTGGGCAGTCTGCAGCTGTCAAGAAATTAGATTCCAGTAAGCAACCAGACCTGGAATTGCTAGCACAGGTTTGGCTTATTATTGTGCATTATCTTCAGTTCTTCTATTGTGTTGCAATAAATATTTTGTCCTTCATGATTTTACAGGTTTCTATGGTATCAAGACTTAAAAAAGAAAATGTTGTTAAGCTTGTTAGTTATTGCATTGATGGCCCTCTATATGTCCTTGTCATCAATTAAGCATGCAGCAAAAATACATGTAAAGGGTCATTCAGTATTGGCTACAAGTACAGGGTCAGTCGTGACATCAAAACATTTTGCATCATTTTTGGTGCATGAGATTTATCAGTAATTTTTTATTTTCTTCTTATTGTTGGTTTGCCTTATAAATTTTATGTTTATATGGTTGTGATGCCTATTTTCGGGAATTCTTGTTAAAAAGTTGTATTCAATGGCGTTACTAGTATTGTAAACCTGGAAAACAAGGACGTAAATGAAAGTAGGAATCTTTTAAATCTTTTGAATACAAGATATTTTCTTTATGTCATTTATCTGCATGTTTTCATTGTTATCCACGTAGTGGCTCTTGTGTACTATATCAAAGGGATTCTGTCTGCCAAAATGTTTAAAATAATTGGGATATTGAGGGATTGAATCAAGGTTTTAAAACCCTGTCGGTTCAACTGATCGAACTGAGAACTGGTGGTTGAGTCAGGTAAGTTGAGATGGAAAACCAGGAATTGCAATTAACCTGTTATGACCTGCGGTTGGATCGAGGTTATTGTAATAAACCATTGGTCCAACTGATTTTGTGCCAAAACTGGCTCAACTCAATTCCTAAAATAAAAAATTCTAAATCCCTTTTTCAATCTCATTCGACACCCTAATCTACACTAGGACTTCGGCATCTTCAATCTTTGACTTCTTCCACCTGTTTGCCAAAACTAACTGCGTCAGCAGCACCAAGTCACCGTCTGACCTACTTTGCATAAACCTATTTCCTTTTCATCATCTTCTTATTCTCTAAAACCCAAAACCCCACTCAACCCTTCTCTCACACCTCAAAAAATGGTACACCTGGACCAAAATTCTCACCTCCTCGGTTAGCCCCACCTTTCTTCACTTAGACAATGGCCTCAACGCCTCTTTACAGAGATCTCAATTGGCTATTGGAGGACTCAAAAAGAGCATTAGAGAAGGTTTTTCCCTAGAATATCTTGAAGAATATGGATGCACAGTAGGGGCCGGACAATGGGATCTACCTATTGGAACAGTTAAAATGACAACATTGCAATCAAGAAAAATATGGTCTGGTGTTACATGTGCAGTTGCTGTAACGATGATCGTGGAGATTTGGTCGATATGGGATTACAAATTGCCTTTGAAATCTATGAAGCAGTATGGTCTGAAAATGCAGTCGTGTAAGAACCCCTAAGTTTATTTAAAGCTATTATCTTATAGCTTAGTTAATAGGCTGTTGACTAAGGTATGAGTTTGTGTTTTTTAGATCTAAATCTATCTCAAATCTGTATAGATTTCATTTCATCATCTGTTTTGT